>NC_058131.1:371936559-372087797 GCF_016433145.1 Gracilinanus agilis
GAGAGGAGAGAGAGAGAGAGAGAGAGGAGAGAGGAGAGAGAGAGAGAGAGAGAGAGAGGGAGAGAGAGAGAAGAGGATGAATTGGAGAAGGGAGTTATGAGGTATAGAGATTAGTTAGAAAGTTATTGCAATAGTCTAGGAGAAAGGTATGTGTGTCTTTCAAGGATAGTAGCTATGAAAATAAAGAGAAGGGGATTGATGTTGTGATGGCAGAAATGAGACTTGACAGCAGATTAATATGTGGGATAGGTGTTAGTGAGAATTCAAGTAGGACACTTGGGTTGTGAGCCTGGGGGATTTAAAAGATTCTAATACTCTTGCTAGCAATAGGAAAGTTGAGATGGAGAAGAAGATTTGGGGTAAAGTTAATGAGTTCTGTTTTGATCATAGAGAGACTGAGATATCTACAATACATTCAGTTAAGATGTCTAAGGGCCAGCTAGAGATGTAAGGTTGGAAGAGAGACAGAGAATAAATAGAAATATGGGTATCTTTTGTCTAGAGTTTATGGCATTACCAAATGAAATAGTATAAAGGGACAAGAGAAATCTCTTAATTAGTTGGCATGACATGTCTGAAGATACAGCGAAGGATACTACTCAGACAAGACCATTAAGTAAGATATGGTCAGAGAGCAAGGAGGGGAAACAGGAGAGAACAAAAGCAAGAAACCTTAGACAGGAAATTGTATACATGGGAAGGGGATAAAAAATAATGTCAACAATTACAAAAAGAAGCCCAGAAGGATAAAGATTGAAAAAAAAGCAATCAGATTTGGCAATTAAGAAAACACTGGTAACTTTGAAGAAACACACTGAGGTTGGAAGCCAGATATCAGAGAATTTAGAAGTGAGTTGGAAGAAAATATTTTGGGGCACCTAATTTGACTGGCTTTGACAAAAAAAAGGAATATAGGACTACAGTTAGAAAGGATTATATGATCAAATAATGTTAGGGACTGGCATCTTGGAATATTGGCACTCAAAACTTCAACTGGCTTGGAAATTCTTCATATTCAAATAACCATCAAAATATTATAGTGTGTGATTTTTCTCAGTGCAGATGTTTTTTATTGGTGACAAAGATAAGGAACTGAATATTTGTCTGTTGTGGGCTCATGGATATATTTCAAAACCAGCAAAGTGTTGACTCAGCATATTTAGAGATGATAAGCATTATCAATAACAACTTGTGTGGGAGAAATTTCTCTTCCTTTGAGTTGAATAGACCTGAGATTCCCTAGTAGGAATATAAAAGAAATGATAAGTTATTGCAAGTGCATTGTAAATTCTCTACTTTAATTGCTGAATAAGATTAGATTTTCTCAAAAAGTACAAGAAACAGTTTCAAGAATCGACTCTCTTCATGTTGTTTTTTAATCTTTTTTTCCTTTTAATTACTTTTCTTATTTCTTTTCAGATTCTTGAACTATTACATTCTTGCTGTGGAGAGTAAGAAAGCTAGAAAATATATGTCACCTCCCCATCAGACCTATTAATGCTGAAGTGCTATTTTAAAATATGAATTCTATATTGTTCTCCTGCCTTTTATCCTTCAATGTTCTCCTCCAGGAAACAATCCACTCACTCAGCTATGGGTGCCAGTTTTATCATCTGCAAAATGAAGAGTTTGGAGTAGATGATATATAAGGGCAATTCTAGTTTTAAATATATCTACTGCTGACTTCCACACCCCAGTGCATATTACGTCCTTTATATATAGAAATGTCCCATAGCTTCTCATTCAAAAACAATTTACTCTTATTTTAGACACAATCTTAATGTTTAGTTATTCATTTCAATTCAGCAAACATTTATTAAGTTCCCAGCACATTCAAGGCACCCTCCTAGGGGTACAAAGAAAAAAAATGAAATGATTCTTTTTTTCAAGGAACTTACATTAATTTTACTGGGGGATTTTAACAGATATTGATGATATGAAGTAATTTGAAGCAGATGCCACTAACAGACAGGAGTGTAGGGGAAGGCTTCATGGTAAAGGAAGCACATGAATTAAGTTTTGAAGGATTTTGAAAGTCAGGGATAAGAACGTGCATGTCTGACATGAAGAATAATTTGTATAAAGGCACAGAAACTGAAGATAGCTGAGTTTGGGCACAGTCAGTAGGTCAACTTGATGGGACTAGATAGCATATGGATAAGAATAAGAAGAATATGGTTGAAAAAGTAGATGTGATACAGGTTGTGGAAGGCCTTCTTTGCGGGCCAAGATGCTTCCATTTTATATCCCAGAGGCAATAGAAGATTTCTGGGGAAAATACGCTCATATCTCTGCTTTAGAAAGTTATTTTTTGTTGCACTGGAGGATGGGCTAATAAAGAGAAAAACTGCTCTTAAGAAAACCAACTAAGAAGCTACTGCATGGGATCATAATTCACTGCTTTAATGTTCTAAGAGAGCCTAGAGATACAGAAGTCCAACTCAAGAATTATGCCAATCAGGAAAGTAATCCTAAGCCAAATCAAGTCAAGAAACATTTATTAAACATCTATTATATGTCAGGAAAATGCTAAATATTAGAATACAAAGAAAGGCAAAAGGAATTCTGAAGGAATGCACCATCTAATGTACTCAGAAAATGATGCCCTGAATCGATAGAGAGAAAGGAAATAACTTGCCCAAGCTCACAAATGCCAGAGACATGTTCAGAAGGTTCCACTACTTGGAATCCTCTACACTACAGAAAAAGGGTAACTAAAACTCCTGCCGTCATTCAGGGAAGGAGGGAACAACCCTATGTGTCTATATAGTATTGCTCTACTACACTACTATACAATAATAGATATTCATAATGATGACTCTGAAGAAATTGAACAATTACTTTTAGAAAGATTGCCATCAAAATCAGGTTTAATGTTTTGCTACTTAAAGAAATAAATTTCAATTATTTGCAAAATTCAGTGAGTGAGAATGGCTCCTTTTTCTCTATTTTTGTAACCAAGCTTCCACCCAAGCATAGGAAATATTATGTACTCTTACATATGTAGAGGGAGACACTGCAGATCTTACATATGGCCCTGACTTTCAGTTTGCCTCATTTGAGACTTCATAGAGAGGACTTCCTTTTCCTTGGGTGAATACCCCCTTGACCTGGTTTGAAATGAGATCTCATTTTGCTTCCAGCTAAAGAGCTTTTTCATTCTTTGATATGTTCTAGTCCCTGTTTTGCTTGATTAAATACTCACTATTTGTAATGATCTTCTGTTTAATTTGCATTTGGTTTGTTGTTGTTCAGTCATGTCCAACTCTTTGTGACACTATTGTGGTCTTCATGGCAAACAAACAAACTGCAGTGGTTTGCCCTTTCCTCTTCTGGTTCATTTTATAGATGAGAAAATTGAGACAAAGAGATTAAATGACTTGCCCAATATCATACAACTGGGGAGTGTCTGAGTTTAAATTTGAACTCGGGCCTTGCTAAATCTGGGCCCAGTGCTCTGTTGACTTCTCCACCCAATTGCATTTAGTAGGAATGATATAATCTGGTAAATTAAGGGCTACCTTCTCCATAAATGTAACTGGGAAAGAAGTGCATTTCCCCTCTGGACCCAGAATTATATCCTTATACCAGAAATATTTAAGGTGAAGAACAATAGATAAAGTTCTAGTATGATACCCCTCTAGAATAATGGCGGGGCGGGGGAAGATGCCCAGCCCAAGGCATAGATCTCAGATCTCTTCCAGTGTTGCCCTTCTCTGAACATAATTAGGTTGATCCTTAGAGAAAAAAACACATGGTGAGTCATCAGATTCATATTGAAAGAGACCAGCTTTGTCGATCCTGTTTGAATTTATATCCTATTAGACAGGGGCAGGATTTGAACCTTGGTCTTCCTGACTCCAAACTGACTTCCCAGCTATCATCCACTATGCCACACTACCTCTCACTCTTTGTTGTTTTCATTCAGTCAGCCCAGTTGTGTCCAATTCTTCATGATTCCATTTGGGGTTTTCTTGGAAGACATACTGGGAATGGTTCGCCACTTCCTTCTACAGGTCATTTTACAGATGAGGAAACTGAGGTAAATAAGGTTAAGTAAGTAAGGGTCACACAACTAGTAGGTATCTGAGGCCAGATTTGAACTTAGGAAGATGATTCTTCTTGACTCCAGGCCCAGCGCTCTGTCCACCGCACGACCTAGCTGCCCACGTCTCACATGACACTCTGTAAATCGGGGAGATAAAACCTTTGTCAGAGGATGAAGGGTTGTATTTGAGGTGGTTAAAAGGGACAGCTTCCTTGGTGCTCATGACCATCTATCTCCATAAGATTGACAGATTGAATTTATTGTTATCTTGACTGAATTGAGAAAACATATTTTGGGGGATATTTGAATTAATTTAGGCCACATTTTTTTTGAGTTGATACTTTGTATGTCTCTGCATCCTTTCTCTAATAGAAAACAAGACTTCGTATGGAATTTAACAATCATTACCTTTTCCAAAAGTGATAGTATTTGACGTTATTAATAGGCTTTTGTTCAGGATTTAATAATGTGTAGAAACATTTCTATTTCTATGCTATTGATTTTGAGGGACTTTTTTTTTAGAGAGAAGGTGGAAGAATACCAATTCAGAAACCACTTAAATAATTCACATCATAAAAATAGCTCTGCTAAAAGCTTTGCTGAGGCTCCTGTTTTTCAGCTACAGACCAAAGATGATTCTAAATAAAGAGCAATTTTAGACTACTATTGGTTTCAAGTGTCCTGACTGACTTACTTAGATATATGATAGACAACATGGACAGACTGTATCAGAACTTTAACATTCCCACTTTCAGAATTTTGACCTCAAAGGAGGGATATGAAGACAAGCCTGAAATCCTCCATCAAAATAATCTCCAATTGCCCAAGGCCTAGGGCTCATGATTCACTTGGTTTTTTACAGATTTCTGCCATTAATAAAAGCAAATATTGACTATGAAGAATTGAAAGTATTAATACCATTTAAATTTGCACAGTGTTTCTGTTATATGAAATTAATCATTTTATGCCATCTTAGTCTACCTCACCATATTCTTTTTATAATAAATGCTATAAGGCTTGTATCTCCCCCTGAATCCAAACAATCTTTTGCAATGTTTGAAATCTCAGCTTCATACTTTATTAAAAAAAAATAAGATTGCTATAAGCTATACAAATAAATGACTTAGGATTAAAGACACCAGTCATCCTAAGAATCCCATAACTAAATTGGAAACAAAGATGAAAGCATTTATATATCTAGGTTATAAATGTTTAATGTAAAAGAACTTTCTATAATGAAACCACTTGTATAATTTGATAAGTAAAGTCTCAGGACACAAAATTTATTTACTTCCTTATCTCATGATTATCATACAAAAAGGAAGAGCCTAGACTGAGATAAAAATCAACCAAGATGGTAGTTGAAATTTTGAAGCAGCCAAAGGGTATAGTGAATACACTGCTAGACTCAAAGTCAAGAAGACCACAGTTAGAACTCTATCTTGACATGTAAATGCTGCATGATCCTAGGCCAGTCACTTAACCTCTGAGTTTCAGTTTCTTTATTTGTAAATGGGGATAAAAATAACACATATCTCACAGAGTTGTTGAGAATTAAATTAAATTAAATATTTAAAGTACTTTACAAACCCTTTGGTTGGTCAATTCAAAGAAAAGGTTGGTCTGATAGGGAAATAAATTGCCATTCCTGGATGATGACATCATTGACTCTTTTCATTGCAAATTATATCTGGTAATGGTGGACAAAGGATTCACTACCCCTGTTCTTCTCACACTTTAGCATTATCTAGGAGGAAAAATTAATGCACCTTCTTGTAATACAATCCAGGGGACACCAAGTTAAGCAGCTCCCTTGAGCCCAATTATACCCCCACCAAATAGGATCCCTGATATTCGGGCAAAGTTCAGAGAATCTCAGAGGAATAACAGCTGCAGCAGCAGCTGTATGCTGAATAGAACCTTAAGTAAATAGCCTGGAAGGCCAGTGAACAATGAATTATAATAAACCAACTATAATTAGTAATAAAAGCCTTAAAATAACTGTACTCATGAGATAGCATTGGTCACATCCTTGCTGTGTTCTGGAAATAATAGAATCATTTTTCCCCAATGTAACTACAATGGTAATTAAAAGCTGATTTAGGATCAAAGGCAACCTCAAGGTTATAAATGTAAGGAGCAAGCTCTGAAAGTGTAAGTAGCTTTTTATGTTCACAAATTCATCTGATTTGATAAAAAGGAGGTTGAAACTTTTGAGATGTCCAATGAAATAGATAGGTGAACTTATCCTGGCCATTAGGTGACACAATCAGCCTATTAAAGGGGCATTTATTAACTTACAACATGTATTCAGCACTAAGATAGTGGGGTGGGGCAAAATTAATAATTATAGGTGACATGAAGAGTTCTTTAAGATTTGCAAAGTGCTTTCTGTAAATAGTCACTTTTCATCTTTCAACATCCTATGAGGTAGGCACTACAGTAATTATTGTTCCCATCATCAAAGAGATCAATTGACATGAATCTATGAAGTATCCACAGAGCAGGAAAGAAAGGCTAAGAGAGAACGTATTAATATGGTTCATAGTCATGCCATGAGAAAGTAGTAGAAGATGGACATGGGTTAAGGTCTCCCCTTTCTCTTGACCCCAAGTTCAATATACTTTCATATATATAAAATCTTCATATATTTTTTCAAATGCAAATATTTTGTTCATCCATACACAAATATATACATACATGGACATATAGTGATCTCTCTCTATTTCTCTCTGTCTCTCTCTTTCTCTAACTCAGTGATGGACAAACTACAGCCTGCAGGCCAGATGCAGCCCCCTGAAATATTCCATCCCTCCACAAGACATTATTCCTAATCTGACGAGTACAAGGAATACGATACAATACAATGAAACTTCGAAAGAGTTAGCTTAGAAACAGACTGACAGATGGGCATTTCCTTTCCTTTGGCCCCCTCTTTAAAAAGTTTGCCCATCACTGCTCTAACTCTATTTATATATCTCTCTCTTTGTCTCTCTCTCTGTCTATCTAGAGCTGGCAGGGACCCTAGAGTCCATAGTTCAACCTCCACTATGTGAAGAGTACTGTGGAGAAGTGTACTGAGGAGATATGAAGATTAGATTCAAATTTTTTATTTAGTTTGGGGGGGGCATGGCATATGTATAAATGATTATTATTTGAAACAGAAGATGATAAATGCATAATGGTAGGTCAGATTTTTTTTTGTATATGACCTTTATTAAATTTATCTACGAGTGGAAATAAAAGTCTATACAAAACCAAATGTTTGTTACTGTGACTTTTGCATAACAATTAAAATCCAAACAGATTTTTAAAAACAGTATTAATATTTGTTACATTATAAATAACGTGAATACAATAAAAGGGTACCCCAGAAAGGACAAAGAACTCTTTAATTACTGCATCATTTTTTTCTGCATAGATTCTGCAAATGCTAATTGTTGGATACAAAAACTGCTTTAAGAAAATCGAATTCTTTCACTTGGATTATCAACTTCAGCAAGAACTGAATATCTGCTCTTGTACTATAGCCCCTTTGCAATTCTCCCAAAGGGACTTAATCTACATTACATAGGCATATTGTTTAATTCACATTTTTTTCTAATATTGTTTCTGCCCCCAGATGATTATCTGCTTAAATCTATTTCAACTGACGCCAATGAATTTGCTGTTCTAATTCATTCTAGCTGCTATGACCAATTTTGACTATTCTTTCTCCTCAGAAGGGTAAAGCTTAGTCAGCTTTCTTCCATGACATCACCACCTGCATTCCTGGTGACCAGAGTCCCTACAGTGATGTCTTGACTGGAATTCTTGCTAGCTGACCTAGGCCTGCCGTCTTTTCCTGTTTCTTACCCTGGCTGTACAGATCATTTGGCTTCTGACCTATGCTTGTCTCATTAGCACTCACTAATGAGCACTTCTGTCTGTACAGAGAGGAGACCTTGTCACACTGCTATCTCTGCCTACAGTTATGAGCCACCAGGCCTGACTTCCAACCCAGAAAGAGCTGGGATCAAAGCATCTTTATAGACCTCCTGCTGGAAGATAATAAAAGATCCTCTTTTAAATATAGCTGATTAACTGATCAAGTTTCTTAAAATGTTTCCTTTTCCACTCAACTTTTCTCCTTTTACAAATTTCCAACTAGAATGACTGAATCATGGGATACTAGAGGACCTTTAGAAGTCACCGAGTCTAGTCTCTTCAAGTCATCAAATGATTATGGAGAGCCACTATATCTCAGGCACTAAGAGCTAGAGAATAAAGAAAGACAAAAGAGATTTTTTCTCCTCAAAGAGCTCCCAGTATACTTTACAAAATTGAAGACAATACTTAAATCATTGTACAAATGATGTATACAGAATAAAGTGGGGGGAATCAGTAGAGCGAAGACACTGGGAGGAGGCAGCTGGGTGGCTCAATGGATTAAGAGCCAATTCTAGAGACAGGAGCTCCTGAGTTCAAATTTGGCCTCAAACACTTCCTAGCTGGGTGATCCTAGGCAAGTCATTTAACCCCTATTGCCCAGCCCTTACTGCTCTTCTGCCTTAGAACCAATGTGCACTATTGATTCTAAGACAAAATGTAAATGTTTTATTTGTTTGTTTTAAAAAGGACTGGGAAAGTTTCTTGTAGAAGGTAATATTTTAGCTGATACTTGAAGGCAAGGAAATCAGGAAGCAGAACTGAGGAAGGTGAGGATTCCAGGTATGGGGGACACTCAATGAAATGTACAGGCTGGGACTATAACGTTTTTTGTGAGTAGCAAAAAGGCTGGGGTCACTAAAGCACAGAGTTCATGAAGGAGAATGAGGTATAAGAAGATGGAAAGGTAGAAAGACTCAAAGTATGAAGGACTTTGAATGCCAGAGGATTTTGATTGGAAATTTAATTATTAAATCACTGACAGGCAATCATCCAGTCTTTTTTTTTTAAACACTACCTGTGAAAGGAGAACTACTACCGTATAACATATCCCATTCCATTTTTGGACCACTTTAATTATTAGAAACCTTTTTATATTGAGTTCAGATTTATTTCCCTATAATTTCCATTCATAGATGTTAGCTATGTCCTCTGGAATGTACTTCACAATTTGGATCTCTTTTCCATGTGATAGCCCTTTAGATATGAGGATAGCTTAGCACAGCCCTCTTAAATCTTCACTAATCTATACTCAGTCCCTTTAACCATTCTTTATATGATTTAGTTTCAAGTCGCCTCACAATCACTGTCATGCTGTAGTTTGAGAGTTTATTTCCCACAATGAATACAGTACTACAAATGTGATCTGAGATTGTTACTTTCCTTGTTTTGAACGTAATACCATTTATTATAGAACCAGCTATGACTCAGTGATTAGGAGGACTGGGTGTGAGTTCAAAACCACCCTCAATCACTTCCAAGCTGTTTGACTCTGGGCAAGTCACTTAACCTCTGATTGCCTGGCAAAAGGATCCACTGGATTTACTGGAAAAGGAAATGGCAAATCACTCTAGTATCCTTGCCAAAAAACTCCATGCATAGCTAACAGTCCATGGGTTCACAAAGAGTGGGCACAACTGAACAACAATAACATCGTTTATAACACATATCCATATGCCACTTTAAGTTTTATATGCACTTATCTCACAGAGTGGTAAGGTCAGTATCATACATACTCTCCTTTTATATAGATGAGGGAAATGAGAATCAGTAAGGTTAACTAACTTGGTAAAGGTCATAAACCAATAAATATCAGAACTAGAAGTTGAATAAGGCTCTTTCTTGACTGATCAATCCATCAATCAACTAGCATTTATTAACAGCTAACTAGATTTCTGTCCTGGGTGTAGGTATTGAGGAACAAAGACAAAATGGAATACTTCATCCCCTTGGATCTCAAGGAGCTCACACTCTAAAAGGGAAAGAACATGTACAAATATAAGTAATGTGAGTGTCCAAAGATAAACACAAAGTGTGTGTGTGTGTGTGTGTGTGTGTGTGCGTGCGTGCGTGCGTGCGTGCACACACACATGCTAGTCTTAATCCCAATTCCTGGATGGAAGAGAATCGAGGAAGACCATAGTGGCATTGGTATTCGAGCTGAGCTTTAAGGAAAACTAGTTGGAGAGTGTATAAAAGAAGGAGGTGAGGATGAAGGTCATATCAGGCATTAAGCCCAGCTTGCACAAAAGCATAGAGATGGGAGATGGGGTGCTGTGTACAAAGACCAACAAGTAAGGAAGCTTAGCTAGAACACAGATAATAAACTTGAAAAGGCACGACAGAGACAGATTTTAAAGAACTCTAAACATCAAAGAGAATAATTCATTGTATTTTGTGATAAAGATAGTAGGGATCTCCTGGCACAAGAATGACATGTGACTCTGGCATCTATGTGGAAGATAGATTGGAGAGGGCAGAGACCAGGTAGAGAAATCAATTAAGATTATATTGCAGTAGTCTAGATGAGAGGTAATGAGGGCACAAACTATATGGTGACTATATTAAGGAAAGAGAGGGGGCAGATATGAAAAATGTTGTGGAGGGAGAATTGCTAGGACATGTAGATATTGGATCTAGAAGGTAAAAAAGTAAAAAAAGCTAAGGAAAATGATGACATTGTGAACATGGGCAACTTAAAGGATGGTGATAGCCTGGAAGAGAAGTTGGGAAGAGGGGTGAGCTTGGGGAGCAAGATAATTCATTCTCTTTGGAATATGTTAAATTTGAAAATGTCTATGGGACACCTAATAGTTTGTGATATTGTTGGGACATATTTGATAGGTAATGGGTGATAGGCTATGTGGAAATGCTGATCATGAAAGATCACAGGATTCAATATATAGCTCTGGGTTTCATCTACATAGAGGTGCAAGTTAGATACATGGGAACTGATGAGATCACTAAAAAATAAAGTAAAGGGAGAGATGAGAAGAGAGTCTAGTACTGAGACTGGAATATACTCATAGTTTGGAGGTATATAGAGATGATTATTCAAAAAAGTGGATAGCAAAAGAGTGATACAAAGAGGGGCAGAACTAAGAGAGAGCATGGTCATAAAAACCAAGCAAAGAAAGATTGTTCAGGATAAGGGAGTGGTGAACAGTATTAAATATTACATAGAAGTAAAAAGAAATTTGAGGACTGAGAAAAGGTGAGTGGATATGGTGATTAAGAAATTATTGATAACTTTGGAAAGAGAAAATTATGGTGTGAGTCAGATTGCAAGTGTGTAAGTTGCAAAAGGAGAGACTGTAAAACCAATAGGCATTGGCATCATTTTTTTAGAAGTCTGGGTTATGAAAGGAAGGAAAGATGTAGGATGGTAATACTCTTTATTGTGGGCATTATTTTGCCTTTTCATATTGTATTTGTTTTTTGTTGGTTTGATTAATATTCATATTTTTTAAAGACTAGATTTCCCCATTTTTTCTAGTCTTGAAGTTCCAGGACTTCCCACTGGATCAATCCTATAAGTCAAGATGGGAGCTCTGAGTTGTTCCATTTCTGAATGGGCCAGTTTGCCCCAGGTGTAAGCAACCTTGTGATCCCACTTTATCATGTTGATATCAAATCTAGTGTACACATCTAATATGTATAATTTGTTCCTGCTCAGAACTCCCAAGCTCAAGAAACCAGCCTCTCAGCATCTTCAGTTAGCTGAGATTACAATTGGACATAGATACACTGGTTTTCATGTTAACCCATGTCTTTTTCTTTTTGTCTGTTATGAAGTCATTTTTCCCTTCTGAAGTTGAATTTTGGTATCTAAATGACTTTTGCTTTTGGTCTATTATGAAGAAGGTTTTCCCTTCTTAAAATGAATTTTGTCACCAAATATATGAATTAACATTTATCTCTGTTAAACTGTCATTTTAAATTTGGTCCATCAGTTAAGCCTGTTGAGATCTTTTTGAATCTTCTTTCAGTCATCCAGAACATTAGCTTTCCTTCCTTCCTAAATTTTTTTATCACTTGCAATTCTCAAACACATATCTACTATGCATTCTTTCAAGTCATTGATAAATATATGAACTAGATAGGGTCAAGAACAGACTCCTGAGGCATAGCAAAAAGGATTTTCTTCCAGGTTAACCCAGATTCATTAATAGGAACTCATTACATATGGTCATTCTATCAGATATGAATTTATCTTTTCATCCTCATTGTGTCAAAAGTATTGTGAGAAAGACTATCAAATATCTTGCTGAAATTCAGTTATACTCTGCTTATAGTATTTCCTTTGATGTACTTGTCTAAAAATTCAAAAAAAGGAAATTATGTAATTTTTTATCACTTACTCTTTGTGAATCCATTCTGGCTCCAAACGATGATTTCTTCTATTTCTAGATATTCACAAAATATCTATTTAGCAATCAATTCTAGAAATTTATTACAAATCATTTTTAAGCTCTCTACACTTTAGTGTCTAGAATCCAACTATGCTCTTTAAAAACTAACAAATTTGTTCATCTACCTCCCCCATCCCTTTCAAAGATGATTGACAACATTCCATAATCTTACCTGCAAGTTCTTAAAATACTTTGGGTTGATTTATCTGTTTTTTGGTGCCTAGAATTCATTTTTTTACAGGTAGCTGTTCTTTTATCATTGTTTTACCTATATTGGTCTTTAGTCCTTTTTTACTATGCTTATTCCACCATGCTTATGTGCTTATTTTTCTTGATAGAGAAGAAAGATGCATAATTTATGTTGATTAGTTTTCTTTCCTTCAGCTGTTAATGTTATATCACATCACCAAATAAGTAGAATTATCTTTCCTTATCTTTTTACTCCAAATTTATATTTTTAAAAGCCTCTACATTTTAAAAATTGTCTTTAGCATTTGAGATAAACTACTGAGCTTGTTAAAACACTTGTTCATTATCCATAATTCAGTTAATTAAATACATTTAATCTATGCCTATTAATAAGGTGCTTTGTGCTATGCAAAACTTCATGTCATTCTTTCATATGTGGCTTTCTTTCCATCTTTCATATATGACCTTTTAAAATCTCAGCTGCTTTTGCTAACATATTTTCTTCTATTAATGCCTCCTTTTCTTTATCTGACTAATTTGCTATCTTATTGATAGAACTTCAGTTTTGAAAGCCTTCTTTTTCTCTGTGACTATATTTCCATTTAGATTTTGTGGTTCATGGTGGAATAAGAACTGAAGCTTGAGTCTAAGAACCTGAGGATAAATCCTGGTTCTACTACCATTGGCAAGTTACTTAGATTGGTATTCTTTTCCTGGTTTATTATAAAACTCTAGAATGACACAATCAATTTCTCTGATGAGTTTCATTGTTTATACTTTAACAACTTTCTTTTTCATAAGAATGATGTACATCAAGAAGATTTCAGATGAAGAAATCAAAGCTATAAATAATCATGTGAAAAAATATTCTAAATCCCCCTTGATTAGAGAAATGCAAATTAAAACAACTCTGAAGTATTACCTCACACCTATAAGATTAGCCAATATGACAGTAAAGGAAAGCAATAAATGCTAATGTGGTGGTAGTAAAATTGGAAAACTAATACAGTGTTGTTGGAGCTATGAACTAATCCAACTATTCTAGAAAGCAACTTAGAACTATTCCCAAAGCACTATAAAACTGTGCATCCCCTTTGATCCTGTAATACTGCTATTAGGTCCTTGTTCCAAAGAGATCATAAAAAAGGGGAAATGATCTGCTTTTATGAAAAATATTTATACTAGCTCTTTTTATGGTGGTGAAAAATTGGAAATTGACAGGGTGCTCACCTGTTGGGGAATGTCTGAACAAATTGTGATGTGTTGGTTATGAAATATTATTATTCTGTAAGAAATGATGAGCTGCATGATTTCACAAAAAAACTGGAAAAACCTACATGAACTGATGCAGAGTGAAATAAGCAGAACCAGGAGAACTGTATACAGAAAGATTAATTGTACAATGATCAACTGAAAGACTTTGATACTCTCAGCAATATGATGACCCAGGATAATTCTGAAGGACTTAACATAAAGAATGTTATCCACCCCTAGAGAAATAACTGATAGAGTCAGAATGAAGATCAAAGTATATTATGTGTTACTTTAGTTTATGTTTTTATTTCAGGGTTTTGATTTTATATGAGTATTTTCACAACAATGACTAATATGGAAGTATGTTTAGCATGGTAATACATTTATAACCCAGGATAAATTGCTTACAGTTTCTGATGGAGGGGGGAGGGAGGATAGGAGACAATTCTGGATCTTATAATTTTGGAAAATGTATGTTGAAAATTGTTATTGCATGTAATTGGGAAAATAAAATATCCTTTAAAAAAGAAATATTCAATTTCATCATTGACTTCATCACTTTCTATCCCTTCAAAAAATTAAATATGTTAGCAAATTTAATGAATAATTCATTATTTTCCTTTATTTAAGAGAATGAAACAGGATAGAAAGGAAGACAGTTATATCTGTCCCAATTATGTAATGTATATTAGGAAAATATGATCCATAGTCTTCATCTGACTATTCAGTTCACAATATACTCTTACTACAGTATTACTTGTTTCTCTGTCCTTTCAACTTTATTCAATGCTATCTAACATGCTTCCTCAGTTTGATTCATTGATTTTGTTGTTGGTATTGTAAGGGTGAAAAAGGGGTTTTATGGGTTCAATATATTAAAGATGTTCACCAGAGGACTGAACTATTATCAATCCTCAATTAAGAATAATCTCAAATCAAAATTGGCTTTTATGGAAGTTTATTTACATGAGAGAAGAGAGAGAGGAAGAAAATAAGAATTTATCTTACTAATTAATCCAGGTAGATCTTAACCCTCAGCCAAGGGTTAAAGGGCCTGAGGCCCGGAGGTGAATGGAACAAACTTCATTCACAGAATCTATAAAAGGAAGTTTCTTATATAAAAGGAAGTTCAGAAAGATTCAGTCTTTAAACTCACCATGTGGAACAATCTCAGTCACGAACCAGCAAAACTCCTTCAAGTCCCCTTCACCAAACCAGAAGAAGACTCACTCACTCAACTCCCTCTTTCAAAGAGGTCACATATGTGTCACTTCCAGTGCCTTCCCCCAGCCTGCTTGTCCAATCACAATAGACGCTTTCTCATAGAAAGTGTAGGGGGCGGTTGGTTGATTCTGATTCGTTACTTACTCTAGCACACGTGGGTTAGGACCTCCCAGAATTGGAAGATGCTCTCATTTTTGGTGATTAAATCTAAAGATGGGCAGTGTAGACTTAATCTAATGATCACAGTATGCATTTTTAAAAATCTTACTATGACTTTTCTATCCATTCTTTTTTCTGTCACAAAAGTCCATGCCATTATTAAATGGTTCGACATTAGAAACTAGTACAATTTCATCATTGAAATAACACTATAGAGGACATATTACCATCTGCTTTGACTGTGTACCCTGAGGATGATTGAACACTTCTGTGTGGCTTTACATTTGAAGCTTTTCCCAAGTTTTGTCTCCCCCCACTAGGAAAGTGAGCTTCTTGAGAGAATGGACTGCCTTTGTTTTCTTAGTGCTTAGCACAGAGCTTTGTATACAGTAAGTGCCTAATAAATGATTCATTCATTCATTCCTTAGGATTTCTTTCCTTTGAATAAGACACATTTCTCTGTGAGTCTATTCTAGTAAAAAAAATCCCTATCCTTCCAGTATTAATATCAACTAAATTGTCTTTTTTGTTTTATTTCTTTTAAACTGCTCTACTGCTCATAGCTCTTGTACAGTGTTATGTGAGTATTGTTTCATTCTACTTCTATGTATTTTTTAACCTGTGAATTACAGGTAATAGCTTCAAGTCATATTCTTTGTATCTGATTCAAATTATCTAGTTTTTGGTTTCATAATGGAGTTTTTTATGCATTTTTCTCTTCCACATATTTAAGTTTAAAGTTCTTCAGGTTTGGACAGAATCTCAATTTGTTCTTCTCCTAATTCATAAGTTATATAATATCTCTTGCTAGGGATCTATTTTTCTTGTATAGTAAGGCATGGGCCAGAAAACTATAACCAATCCAATTGTCTGAAACATAGTGGCTTACTTCCTTTGCTATAACTTCTTTTGGTATCCCCAAACTCAGCTTTCAAACAGAACATGAATGTAACTCCTATTTTCTGAATTCCTTCAAATATCTAGAAAGGTCTTCAAAAATCATTTTAATAAAAGTTCTTATCCTTGGATTTGTGGATACATTTCAGAAGATCTGTGAACTTCAATAGGAAAAAAATCCACTTTTTTAATATAATTGGTTTTCTGTGCCATTTTCCTTATTTTATTTTATGCATTTAAAAAATGTGATTCTGAGAAAGCTTTACTAGACTTCCAAGAAGGACCATTATACATGTAAAAAAGATTAAGAACTTATGGATTAGAGTCACAGGCTTCTTGTATTGGTATTAGTCAATCAAAATGGACTGAAAATAAATAGGTAGAAAAATCTAGATTTAATATTAGTAAATTTGCCATTTCTTAGAAATATGCTTAAGAAAATAGCCTACCTCATGTTTTTCCAAGTCATTTATGACTGCTTTATCTCATTTTTCTTGAAATCCTAAGGAGCCAATAAAGTACCAAAACACCCACAAACAACAATAGGGGAAGTAAAATGTTCTTTTCTACAGGACTCATAAACAATTGTATAATTGATGTTTTCTATTTTTTTTAAGCAGTCACCTCCCAATAAATTCTTTCCCCATAGGACCTTTCACTTTTGTTGAGTGGTAGAGATAGTGACTCCACAAATTCCTTACAACAAAGAAAAGTAGTTAATTGAAAGCAACCAATAGAGGAACTGTAACTGGAGGTGTATGTTATATTCCACCCCTTCAGCCACTGCTTCTTTCCTTAAAGGAAGGATGTTTCATCTTTTGATTAACACTTTTAGTATGGCGATGACAGAGTGTTGAAGAAAAAATAGTATTTTCCACCTTGTAAATAAAATGTTTTTGTGTTAATTCTTCTAGTGTGAGTAATTAAAAGATAAATATTACACAACAATTTTAAGAAATTGAAAATGATGTATTATTATTTGTACTACTACTAGTAGTATCACTTTTTGGTTGAATTTTGTAATAATAATTAAAAGATGCATATTCTAAGTGGGTTTTTTTTTGGTATCAGGTTAAATTAAATGTGAATGTCTTCAGCATTTGCAAAATTGTTTCATCCTCTTCTTGCTCCCAAGTGCTTTTTAAAAATATATATTCCAGTGGGCAGCTGGGTAGTTCAGTGGATTGAGAGCCAGGTCTAGAGACAGGAGGTCCTAGGTTCAAATATGACCTCAGACACTTCCTAACTCTGTGATCCTGGGCTAGTCACTTAACCCCCATTGCCTAGCCCTTATCACTCTTCTGCTTTGGAGCCAATACATAGTATTGATTCCAAGACAGAAGGTAAGGCTTTATAATATATGTATATATTTTAATATGTATTAATATATATTAATCAACATGAAGGGGTTAATATATTATGTATATTTATAGGATATATTATATAATAAAATTATATATATGCATATTCCAGCGAGTGATGGGAAAATGTGTATTTCCATCCAGGATGAGGTAGAATTCTCAGAATATTGAAAATTCTCCTTCAAGACTTGAAAACTCACTTTCTTTTAATAATTCAAGCTTCTGTCTTCCTAGGTGGCAACACAATAGCAACAACAAGTTTGAAACATGAGACTCTTCATTCCCCAGGAAGCAAACTCTCCTTAGCACACCTATCAGAACACATTTCTCTTTGTCTTCCATAGATCAATATTGCTGAGGCTGCCATAGTATCTATCCATCAGAGGACTCCACTTCTGAATTCATTTATGAAATGCCTGCAAATACAACATCCAGTATTATCTGAAGCCTATCATTTCTTTTAGTTCCTCAGATTCTGCCTTATAATGATCTAGTATCCAAGGTTTTGATTCAAAATCTTTTCCATTACTCAATTTTTATTTGGATATTTATGTGAATCCTGATGGGAACTAGTCAATTTCTTTCATTTTCCTAAAAAAAATCCTTAAGACTTGTCATTTTTAGAGCCAAAATATCAGCTTTATTATCAAATCTAGGTGGAAATAAGCAAAGCCAAAGTCAAAGAAATCTTGAAAACTAGAAGAACAAGAATGTGTGGAGGAAAACCAAACCATCCTGTCTAATCTCTCCTCTTATCCTTCTGGAAAAAAAGGCCCAAACAAACAACTACAACAAACCAAAAGAAACTCACAAAAACAACAACTTAGATTACAAAAGTAAAGCAAGAGCAGAAAGGGGGAAAAAACCCCAACAACATAGAAATAAATCTTCTGTCACTCTTCCAATGCTGTCTCCAGCCACATATTAATCAAAGAACTTAGAGACCAAAGGTGATTGTTGAAAATCTCAGAATTAACTTAGGTGATAAATAACTTTCCTTCATGTTTTGGTTTCTACAAAGTTTCTCTGTTGTAGGAGAAAACTGTGCTTAAGAGACAATGTGTAAAATAGAAAGATTCTCAAAAGTATACTTTAAGTAAAGAAATCTGTGAAGGGGGTTAATGAGAAATTTTCCCAGAAAGCACTTGAAAAAGTATAACAGAATATTTTCAGATCACTTAAATTCACCAAATGGCTCACATATAGGGAGAGATTCACTGGTGATTGAAGAGATTTTAAGGATGAAATTGGCTCATTGAATGAACAAAAAAGCATTTAGTATTATATACTCACCCAGTATTCTTCTAATAGCTAAAAAGATTCCTAGCCTCAAGGAACTTTCCTCCTAATCAGGGAATGGCAAGCTTTGGGAAGTTATTCTTCATTTACTCATTTCCTATGTCCTTGGATGTTGTCACAGATAAGCCTGCATTATTTACATTACTAATGGAAAAATATTCTTTCAGAAAATCAGATTTCTACAAGAAAAATGAAGAGATAATAACCCTAAATATTCAGAAGACATATAGCTAAGTATATAGTCATAAGCAAGACATATCACCAGAAGGAAACTGAACAGAAACAGCAAGAACCAGATGATTATCTAGATGGAAAACTCCAGAAGAATAATATGTGCTCCAATTGTGGATATGCAATAGTCAAACCCTTTTGAGTCACAGGAAAAATTGGTTCCTTGGATAAGAAGTAAAGGAGAAAGGACAACAGGAGAATGAAGAAACATTGGGAGAAGTATTTATCAGGAAACCTGAATGAGGGATACGGCTGTTGATTACTACTAGAACACATAGAATTCACAAATACTGGGTAAAGTAAGAAACAGTTGCAAAATTTTTTGTTTACAGAACATACTGTCATTCATAAAGATTACCTGGCAGAAGAGTTCCAGCAGGGGATACATTCTGAAAATGCTACATGGAAATGTAAGGACTTTTTCGTTGAATCTGGAAAACAGAAAATTATTGGTTTAATGTTTTCAGCTTGTGCCATAAAGGTAACACTAGAAGTAAGTGACAGGAATATCTACAACTCCCACTCCACCCACCCCAAATCACCCACTGAACCCAGAGCACACCAAGAAGAATAGTGGATTAGTGGGTTTATCTCAGAAATGATGGATTTCTGCATTTCAGAAGCACCATGCTGGAACTGGTGGTGAAGAGACTTTGTGAAAACAATACCAATATCTCCTTTTACTGGGAACTGGGGGGGGGGGGTTCTTTTTATTTCTCTCTATTTTAACCCAGTTTGGAAATCCTAAATTCATGTGGTAACTCCAGTTTGTCTTTAGTCTATTTTTTCCATAATAATGGAAACAGTAACTAAAACATAAATCTTAAAATTATATCTGGGACAGAAATGAAAGAAGCAAAAAAAAAAAAAGTATATCTTCTCCCCACAAAAAAAGAAAAAATCACAAAGCCCTAAAATGTGTCCTTTTCTCCCACAAAGAGAGTGGATACATATGAGCTAAACCATTTTTTATATCATTGGATAACTCAATACAGTTTATTTTATTATGTGTATGCAAGAATGTATTACATACTGAAGGCTGGATCTGTGGTTTATTTTGATGTAGTAAGTACTATGTTATAAAATATGAAAAATGGAGATTACCATGGTCTACTGTATGGATATTGTTTATTCAGTCCTACCTTAAAATCCCAGATGAGATGAGCACACGTTAATGCCCCCAAAAGTTTCCCTTAAAGTGTAGTATGGTAGAATGAATGTCATACTTCAAATCAAAAGACTCAGATTTGAGTCTTAATTCTTTTACTAGATGAGTCATCTTGAGCATATTCCCTAATCTTCCTGGGCTCCTAATTTGTAAAATGAGAGGTCTATGCTGTTAAACCTCTAAGATACCTTCCATATCTAAACCTATAATTCTATTACTCTAAAAAGGGGAATTAGTTGTTCAAAGATTACAATTGCATCTAACATTTTACAACCTCTTTTGAGGTTTGCTTGGCAATGATACTGAAGTGGTTTGCCATTTCCTTTTTCAGTTCATTCTACAGAACAGCTTCTAAGGTAAAAAAAGGGTTGAGTGACTTGCATAGGGTCACACAGCTAGTAAGTGTCTCTGGTGTTCTTGGCTCCAAGCCACCCCCCTGGGCAGTGCTAGCCAAATTAAAAGACTGTGATTGATTCCTGAGATGTGAGGAGAGCTGATGGGTGGAGAAAACTGTATATAAGTGGGAGCCTGAGAGAGATTCAAGGTCTTTATTCTATCTCTCTATTCTTGGGGGCTCTTAGCCTCAGGAGTGTGAGCTCTGGTGGGATTCTTGGTGGTCTTGGCCTTGTTTATACTGAAGATTCTTAGTGGTTTTCAGCATCTTTTGGCTCTTCAGATTTTTGGCTTCCTGTTTCATAGGTTCGGAGTCTGATGAAGATTCAGCTTCCTGCATTGGAAACTTGGGCTGAAGAAGGACACTTACTCTGGTGACTCTTGCCTACTTGGCATGAGAGACTGCCCTTTGTGGTTCAGCCTCTTCAGCATCCATTTTTGGTTATTGAAATGCTGGACTGAAGACACTCTCATGGACTGGTGAGATTTGGATTTGCATTTGTGGTCTGGAGGCAGTAGGATTAGGACTTAGGGTATTTTTAGCTAGGTGATATTTTCTACCTCCTTCCTATATTCCCCACTTTAATATATCTCTACCTTGCTGTAAATAAAGCTACTAAACAGCCTACTGACTCATAGTTTAATTTTCATTTTTATAAACGGCAACCACAAAAACCTTCTTTAACTCATAAATGTAGTCAAACCATTTTAAACCCTTACATGGGAGAGAGTTATGGAATGTGAGATTTGGAAGGAACTTTATGAATCATACTGACCCCTCCCTCTAGTCTTATAATTAAATGAAGAAAATGGAAACACAGAGAAGTTGAATGACATCTCCACAATTTAATATTTAATTAGGAGATTCCCTCTCTATGGAGGTAGGTAATATGATATAGGTTGTACATATTTATCACATAATACATATTTCCATCTTTGTCATGTTGTGAAACAAGACATACTGCTTACACTAAAGAAAAAATCATAGAGGAAGTGAAGAATTGTAGCTTTCAGTCGCTATTTGGACTTTGTTTCTTCCATCTATATTCTTTTTCATCATGAGTACTTTAGAGTTATTCTGAATTCTTACTTTATTAATAAGGAAATCATTCACATTTGATCATCATACATTATCTGTGTACATTGTTCTCCTGGTTCTGCTTACTTCAGTTTGCATCCCTTCATATAAGTCTCATCATATTTTTTTGTGATCATCTAGTTTATCATTTCTTATGGTATATTAGTATTCCATTCCAAGCATATATACTCCCCAAGTGATGGACATCATTTTAGTTTTCAGTTCTTAGTTTAGTTGCCACAAAAAGAGCTGCTATAAATATTTTTCTACAGGTAGGTTCTTTTCCTCCATCTTTGATCACTTTGGAATACAGACCTAGTTCTGGTATTTCTGGGGGAAAGGGTATACAGTTTGATGGCCTTTTGGGCCCAGTTCCAGATTACTCTCCAAAATGGTTGTCAGTTTGTAGCTCCACCAGCAATGTATCAGTGTCCTGATTTTTCCATATCTCTTCCAACATTTATCATTGTTCTTTCATGTCAAGTTAGCAAATCAGATGAGTGTGAGGTAGTACCTCAGAGTTGTTTTAATTTGAATTTCTCTAATCAATAGTGATTTGGAGCATTTTTCATATTAATAAAGATAAATTTAATTTCTTCATCTGAGAATTGCCTGTTCATATCCTTTGACCATTTGTCATTTGGGGAATGCTTTTTATTCTTATAAATTTGACTCAGTTCTCTATTTTTAAAAAATGAAATCTTTGTCAGAGAGACTTGCTAAGGAGATTTTTTCATGGTTTGTTGTTTGACTTTTTTTTTTAATTAAAAAATTTTTTAATTAAAAATAAACCCTTACCTTCCATCTCGGACTCAAAACTGTATATTGGTTCCAAGGTAGAAGAGTGGTAAGGGCTAGGCAATGGGGGTTAAGGGACTTGCCCAGGAACACACAGTGAGGACATGTCTGAGGTCAGATTTGAACCCAGGACCTCCTATCTCTGGGTCCAACTCTCAATTCATTGAGCCATCTAGCTGCCACCTGTTGTTTGACTTTTAATTGTGGCTGCATTGCTTTCATTCGTGCAGACACTTTTAAATTTTATGTAGTCAAAGTTATCTAGTTTATATCTCATAATGTTCTCTGTGTCTTGTTTTGACATAAATTATTCTCTTATCCAGAGGTCTGACAGGTAAGCTCTTTTGTGCACCTCTAATTGTCTATGGTATCACCCTTTATTTACAAATCATGTATCCATTTTGATTTTACCTTGGTATATGACAATATGGCATGAGATATTGGTCTATGGCTAATTTATACCATGTTGTTTTCTAGTTTTTCCAGCAGTTTTTGTTAAATATGAAGTTCATCTTCTTCTAAAAGTTTAAATCTTTGGATTTGTCAAATAATAGGTTATTATGCTCATTTATCATTGTGCTTTAAGTGCCTAATCTATTCCATTGTTCCTCCATTTCTAATCCAGTACCATTCCTCTATTTCTAACCCAGTACCAAATTGTTTTGATAGTTGCCACTTAATAATATAGCTTGAGATCCAGTACAGCTAAGCCACCTTCCTTCATATTTTTTTATTACTTCCCTTGATATTCTAGGTCATTTGTTCTTCCAGATGAATTTTGTTATTCTTTTGTTTTGCTCTAGGATATAATTTTTGGGTTGTTTGGTTATTATGGTATTGAGTAAATTTACTTGGGAAAAGTTGTCATTTTTTATTATATTGGTACAATCTACCCATGAGCAATTAATGTTTTCCCCCCAATTGTTTAGATCTGATTTTGTTTATGTGAAAAATGTTTTGTGGATGTGATTATATAGTTCCTGGGTTTTTCTTGACAGGCAAGTTGTCAGGCATTTTATATTGTCTATGATTACTTCAAATGGGATTTCTCTTTCTATCTCTTTCTGTTGGGCTTTATTGGTCATTTAGAGAAATGCTGATGATTTTTTGCATTTTATACCTTGAAACTTTGCAAAAGTTGCTCATTCTTTTGACAAAGTTATTTATTCTTCATTTTGATTGATTCTCTGAGATTTTTAGGTATACCCTCATATTTCCTCTTTGCCTATTTTAATTTCTTCTCTTATTCCTATAGCTAGCATTTCTGGCACAATATTGACTAATAGTGATAATAATGGGCAATCTCCTCATTTTGAAAGTGTGAAAAGTGGAGTCCAGAGAAGCTTAATGACTGATCAAGAATCCGTTGTTAATTAGTATTTGTGACTACAGCAGCAAAGAAATTATAGGTATATTAGTCTTTATAAGGAGCACTTTGGAAATGGTTGCAGTCAAGCTGTTTTTTGCCTCCATTAATAATATATGATGTGATATACTGAAGGAATTTATGGAGGAAGAGCAACATCCTCCTAGTGGTTGTCTGAACTTGGCCATTCCTTTGAAACCTTTTTACAATTCATTATAATTGTATGCCCTGAATTTATCCCAGAGTCTGGCCAGTACTAGTCATATAATAAATACTTGATTGATTGTTGTCTTTCCTATTGTCTTTGCCAGGTAGCTCAAATCCTGCTGAGCCTCTGAGATTTGGAGAAGAAAGCCCCATGGTGAGGACTTCTTGGATCCCTTTCTCACGGGTGTTGTGCATTTATCTCATGGACACTAACCTATGGGAAACTGCTATGTCAGTGTTTTCCCCCATTCCTTGAGGATCTTGTACACTGCAGTTCTTCTTGGTACTTCTATAATGGGTGAAATTAAGCTGATTCATGATGATAAACTTTTCTAACCATGCAACTATATTACAAGGAAAGT
The DNA here is from genome assembly GCF_016433145.1 of Gracilinanus agilis. Lineage (NCBI taxonomy): Eukaryota > Metazoa > Chordata > Mammalia > Didelphimorphia > Didelphidae > Gracilinanus > Gracilinanus agilis. Next base: position 371,960,933 of record NC_058131.1, read on the forward strand.
CTGTTCTATCATATTTGGGGAGGGCTAGGAAGCCCAAAAGGTAACATGGGTAAAAGAATTGGGAATTAAAACTAGACACTTGAATGAGATTTCTAAACTTTATTCAGTAGGTAATGGGGAACTATGCAAACAAAGATTTTTAGCAGGTGGCAAAGGTGGAAAGTAGAGCCTTACTAGGAAACAGAAGCAGCAGGTCTAGCACCCAGGGAGCAAATGCAGAAATCGGATCTCGAAAATAATCTACTTCTCACCCAAACTAAATGAATATCATCACAAGTCAAATGAAGGATGAGAGGATTCGACTCTGATCCAAATGATCCATATAAATGTAGTGCCTCATACTTTCGCTTAGACCAGTGATGGGCAAGCTTTTTAAAGAGGGGGCCAAAGGAAAGGAAATGCTCGTCTGTCAGTCTGTTTCTAAGGCAACTCTTTCCAAGTTTCATTGTACTGTATCCTATTCATTGTATTCGTCAGATTAGGAATAATGTCTTGCAGCCTGATTGAACATTTCAGCCCCTCTCCCCCATCCAGCATCTGGCCCGCAGGCTGTAGTTTGCCCATCACTGGCTTGGACTATAGAAATATGGCCTTAAAATGGAATTTCCTAATCAAGATAACCTGACTTAAAGACCTACAGTATAGGAGCTTTCTTTCTGTGGGCATTAATATCAAGTTGCTCTAAACTCCAACCATCAGATCTCTGTCTAAAAGTTCTCTCCTTGTCTGAAAGGAAAATAATAATAATTAAGCACTTAAAGCTTTCATGGATGATGCTTTTCATTTTCTGGGCTCTTTACAAACAGAAACTAATTAATATAACTAGTTTCTCCATAATTATCTACCACTCAGCACAGATTCAGTAAACTTTTCCCATTTGATCAGAAAGGAGCTTTCTAAATCTTGGATATGGAGCAAATTGCTGGTAAATCATGTCTTGGACCATTATGGCTCCAACAGAGATTGCCAAATGGTACTATTGCAAAAGAACTTGACACCTGTTAGCATGACAGCCTTCATTTACCAGAAGATATTAAAATCCTGTCAATATGATTTCCAGCCACATTGTTTTCACAAGAATAATAAAAAATGAATGAAGGAAATCAAATGGAATCATCTGGTTAAATATTCATTTTCTAATCTTTGGGGAACTATTTATTACACTTTGAACACCTGGACTTTAATATAACATTTTGCGGCTGCATTCTTTGGCGTCAAGCTGCTACAAGCTCCAAAAGGTCTGCAGGTCAAACCCCTTATGAAGTCAATATGAAAGTTCTGCGAATTTCCAACTCTGAATTAATGGCCCACTTACTCAAATAGCAATCAACACAATTCAATGCTAGTCATAAAAGAAACATGTGTGGACAGTGCCCAGGAGTTCACTCTACTGGAAACAGATTTGAAAGCATTCAGAAGTATACATGCTTGAGATTAATGAAGTGGAATATCAAAGCATTGCCAGAAGTAATGCATTTAAAGAATTCTGAGAAACATGGGAAGATAATGTATTGATATAAAGTGAATGAAGGACAATCAGAAAAACAATAAATACAGTGGCTGTAACAATATCAATTGAAAGAATAAGGAAATCAAACTGTATGTATACCTTATTTTCTGAGGCAGGAAAAAATGTTCCTACCTTCTTTCTTTGCAGAATTTGGGATACCTAAGTATGCAACATCATATATACAGTCATATTTGGCTGAGGTATTGGTTAGTTTTACTGAATCACTTTTTCTCCTCTCTTTTTATTCTTTGTTCAAAAGGATTGGTTTAGGAAAGGAAAGGGAAAGGAGAAAGAGGAATTTGCTATGAAAGGTAATAAAATGACATTAATTCTTTAAAAATATGTATTTGCTTAAGTTAAAATGCGTATATTTTAACAGTTTTCATGGTGTTTGGGTTTTTTCTTTGTTTGTTTGCTTTGGTCTAGGCCTGTCATTTTATTAGGGTAGAGAAATTCTAGAATAGAAATTTCCTGCACTGAATGTATTAAATAAAGTTTTCTAGGGATTCTGGGATTCTAAATGACTGGCCCTGGTCCTGGTGCTTATTTGTGCTTCCTTTTTGTGAAGAGTATTGAGATATAACATGGGTGATATCTTGACTCTTGTATAAATTGATTTAAGTAAGGCAGAATCACACAATGTTGTTAGCCACTTACTCTCATCTAGAATCCTCAAAAACTACTAGCAAGGTAGAAGTCAAGATGATCTAGTGATGCCCCAGGATGAAGCGGATGACCTTAGTGTCTTTGAAATCTGATGAAGCTCTAAGTGCACCATAATGCCTGATTTAGCCAACACTGTCATGGTCATTGGAGTAAAGTGTGTCCATTCTATCAATTTAACCAGCAAAAGATTCCATATGCTTGGAGTATGCATTTCTCTAACTCACCAGTGAGTTTGAATCATATTGGTTACCCTCAACCTATTTTAGCCAATCTTCCATGAAAGTTTTATTGGGCTGGAGCTGCTGCATGTGCTACAGCTTCTTGGAGACACAGTGGTAAAAGGCAGACACCAAAGATTAATAAGAAGTTCTGAAAAGGAATTGGCAAGCCTTCATAACAGAAGTGTTAATCCTCTATGAACACCTCAAAAACCTGTAGCTTGTATGTATTAGAGGGAGGACTTGAATTTTGGAATATTATTTGACTCCAAAGCTCATCCACTATCAACTTCCTCATTGCTTCCCAAGTACTCTTAGAGCCTTCCCCTAATTGAAACATTACACTGTCGACACCTATAGCCTAAAAACAAAATACATTTTCTTTGGTCATACTGAAATAAATCAATGTAAGGCAGGGGGAAATCTCCACTACCTATGGAAATGCCAAGGAGCAGACTACTGGAGGAAAATCTACCTTACCTGATGTAGTTCTTTGTGAAAGTGTCACAACTCAAAAAAGCAAGCTTGTAGAAATTCTAAGTTTTATAAATAATATCCTTGGATTTTGAAGTTGGACCAGACCTCAAAGCTTTTCAAGTTCAATCCCTTTATTTTACAGAAGAAGAGGTTGAGGTCATGAGAGGGGAAAGGATTTATTAAAAGTCACACTGCTAATTAGTAGTAGATGAAGTACTAGAAACTAGATATTCTTGTTCCCATTTCAGTCACACTACAAACAACCTAGAACTTAGTCAAGTCCCTTAGGATAACTTATAAGGAAAATATAGGGACTTTGAAACCAAGGAAAGTGGAATCACATGCATTATTTCTCTCAGAAGTTATCCCTTCTATTCCCAAAGAAAATCATAAAACTTCCCAAATGTGTCACTCATTTGTCTAATTGTTCCTCATATTTGGCCCCTCTATTCAAAGACACTGGTTGGGCAAAGATCACATCTTATTCTTTCACAATCCCTAATTGCTGAAGTTGATCTTGCCTTTTAATAGTAATAGTAATAGCTAATATTTAGATAGCACTTAAAAATTAGCAAAATACTTTACATATATCATCTCATCTGATTGTTATAAAAGCTGGGTGAGGTAGGCATTGATATTATTTCCATTTCACTGATAATTGAGATGAGGCTGAGACATAATATAGACTTTGTCATACAGCTAGTGTAGATGTTAGGCAAAATTTTAATATGGCTTAACTTCATATCCAGAACTCTAGCCACTTACACAAGCCAGCAGCCTTTAGGAACAGAAAATTTTGCTCAGGAACAGGGGTGATTATATTCTTGAACAGACTGGAACTAGGAAAAGACCTTCAGCAGAATAATTCTTTCATCAAACAACTGTTCTCACTGAGTTCCCCTTTATAGCTTTCCCTGTTGGCCTGTGAAGCTGCTGATCTCAGGCACGTAATCCAGTCTTAATTTTCTCTTTATGGCTAGAGAAACCCGATTGGAACAGCTTAAAAACTGCGGATCCTTACCACCCTGACAATGTCCTGCACACATTCCCATTTGTTCTGTTACTGAGAATCAAACAACCATGGGGCATATACTATAGAGGGCTACGGTCCACCCTCACCCTTGTATCACAGGGCTAACATTTTGGCTGTTGCTATGATAACAACCAGCTTCCTGTACCACAACCCCTTCTCTCCTTCCCTCTATCTGCTTTATTCTGAATGGCAATTAGGAACTATCTGCTACTTTGTAATAATTCTGTTAGGCGTAGTCTGATTTATTGGTGATTTCCCCACCACCACCCTTTCTGGCTCATAATCACTCTGTCCTGGTTGAAAGTTGCACTGTATCCCCTCAATTCTTTATTTCACTCACATCTAACTTTGCTTCTTTTTGAACCCCCAGTTTGTACTCTAATCTTTTTCTTAAAACTCCAGATCATGCATAGCCTCAGTCCTGGTTGGACTCATTTGGAGATGCATCTTAAATGCCAGGCAAATAACTAGACAAAGAGCCCCACTGTTTTCACCCAATACTAGTTCCAGGATACAAATATGAGAACAGCTCAGTGGCACCATCCTAAGGACTAGGCATCTGGAGTTCTGGGTGCAAGTCCCGTTTTTACCACTAGTTAATTTAGTGAGAGTGGGAAGGTTACTTGACATCATTTGGTCTTGGTTCTTTCATTTACAAAATGAGGAGGATGAAAAAAAACACATATCTCTTCTTTTTCTAGCTTTCTATGATTTTCTGACATGCTAAATTTTGAAAATACATTTCTCAAAAACCTTTATTGACTGAAATGATTCAATTAAATGTGGCCCTGACCAATTATAAATGGGCTTCTGTGTGAAAAGAAACAAAGAAGATAGGTCCTTTAAATACTAGGAAAATTTGGAATGTCCTTATTCACTCATAAAAAATATTTACCAACCGCAAATGCAATAGAGACAAAATCAGGTCATCTTCATTTCACTGTTTGTCTATTCTAGAAAGTGTCCTTTGCAAAAGGGGGTAAAAAGGCAATACTCTTTGTGTATATTCACAATAAAAGCATATCTAGATTTTGTGCTTTGGAAGCCCCAGTGAATTCATTAATACTTCTAAAAATGGAACATCGAAGTGTTAAATACAAAGGGGGGAAATAAGAGGCCATGGATTTTCATAACATTTCCATTTACAAAATACAAATGAAATGCTAAGGAGCTTAGCATGGCGTGTAGCTGTCACACTGACATAACAGAGGCACCAATTATTGCGGATGGCAAATTTGAATTTGAGTAGAATGATTTGGAAAACAGATTCCAGCAGCCAGATGTGCAGGAGATAGGTTTGCCTCTTTTCCAAGACTAACAAATTTCTCAGGAGATTGTGAGCTGACAAATTGAAACAAAGCCCCAAAATGCTATTGGTAATTCTATATGGGTATGCCCACCTATAAGTAATCTTTACATATTATAGAACTTCAAGATTCAGCTGAGAACACACAAGGTAACTGCTGTTATGAAATTTTTTTATTCAAATTCTTTAAAAAAATTTAGATCTACAAAACAAAGAATGATCAGCTGCCTACTCAGTAAGAAAACATGTGATGGCCATGAGGGCTGACATCAAAAAATAGAACTCAGGCAAACATGAAAAAAATTAACAAATAGAAACTATTATTTTTTAGAAGGCAGAAATTATTGCAAAGCAATTTTAATCTCCTCCATTCTTCTGGCAGTGCATTAGGAAAACACTTCTTCCAGTTATTGATTGACTGTCTCACTCATGGCAAGAAGATATTTAAGAGGACCTAACTTATTAAAAATAAAATTATTTCATTAGCCATAAAACAACAAAACCAGAAAATCTGAGTAAACATAATCCCCTACTTCCCTACTTCCTATCCAGAAATTCTAGTACACTTTCCAGTTCAACTGTTTAAGAACCCAAAAGGTAGAGTGATAAGACTACCTTTATCAGAAGATTTGGATTTCCCATTGATTTCAGTATTTGTAACCCCAGTAATAGTATCTGAAGACATGGTCACTTGATGGATAATGTAGATACATGTTGACTGGACATTTTAATTTGAGTGAAAATTTTCCTATTTTAAAAGTTTTGTTAGTCTGATTCTATCCCTCATCTCCAAGAATACTAGATTATTATGAAACCAATAAAAATAGGAGGAACAACTCTATGATATTTGTAACACACATATGTCCAAATGTGTTGACTGTGGGGTGGAAGGACAGAATAATTTAGGGAAAAAAAGATCTTTGGCAATATGCCCATGCAGACTTGTGCTTTCTTCTGTATAAAAAAGGGAATGAACTAGCTACCCTCTAAGTAAGTTCTTCCTATGTAATCAACACCAAGGTTCCTAAACATCTATTCTCCCAAATTTATCTTTAGGGGATGCTGGATCTTGGGGAAATTACTCTATAGAGGCCTTCTTTATAATATTTCTATCTGGTTTCAAATAAGCATAAAGCATACCTTTAAAAAGGATAATGGGTATCAAAGGGCAGTAATAAATCTGAAAAAAGTGAAAAGGAAAAGGAGACTAATGTTATAAGATAGCCATCTTCAGTTTAACCCACTTTACTTTGGTATCAAGTTGTCTGGCAGGGAAAAGTTACAATATGTAGGATCATAGGAACAGTGATTTAAAGTTAGGAGGGACTTTGACGTCCATTTTTTTAACTTTATTATTTTGCATGAAACTGAAGGTGGTCCAGGTGGTTTTATATAAGTCAACAAACTATGGTTAGAGAAATTAGTGCAAATATTCATCTGTATCATTGAAATCTTAAACCTAACACATGGCATTGAGATGGTAACTTAAAATTTTATCCCACTTAACAAACAGAATTAGTAGGTTAAAACTATATAATTCATAGGTATAGCTTTAAAATGTAGAGATATTATATCCATAGCAGACTCTTGGCAGCTGGGAAGCACAGTGCATAGAGTGGGGGGTCTACAGTCAAGAAGACCTGAGTTCATATCTAACCTCAGATGATTAGTAGCTGTGTGATTTTGGGCAAATTACTTAACATATTTGCCTTGATTTCTTCATCTGTAAAATGAACTGGAAAAGGATGGGACCATGAAGTGCCAGAGATAACTGAATAGCAACAACAAAAACAAAAGAGCAAACTCAGGAATGGAGGCCCAATCGGATCTACTCCACTCCAACCCTAATTTATTAATATTTATAACATTTGTTTTCAGAAGAAATTCAGGATATTTGATGAAAGATGTCAAATTCCTCTAGTTCTTCAGTGTTTATTAACATAGACACTGAAATTTTAAAGAATTTGGTGTTTTATTCCTTTTTGAACTTATAAATACAAAAGTACAAACTCAACTTTCCTCTTTACACTTCACTCTTCCCAATTTCTTCCTATTAAGATATTTAATCTTTTTAAGTCTTCTTCTTGAAAATGACCATTCATATACAAACTTTCATTTAACTAGGTGACTCAATTCAAATAATCTTCCAGCCTTTTTACTTTGACTTAAAATTTATATTACAATTTTTCTATATTCTCTTAAAATTATGTCTATTAATCATAATTTTCATTTTCTTTTTCCTGTTGACATTTTATTGTTTCTTAAATCTTTACCTATATTAAAGAGATTTCTCTCTTTTTCTAGCAACCAACTCTTCAAATACTCTAAAATAGTAATACATTTAACGTATTTACATAGGGCCTTAGAGTCAGCAAGGCATCTTACATAATCTCATCTGATCATTAAAATAACTCTCTAAGACAGGTTCTATCATTATCTTCATTTTACAGATAGGAAAAATGGAATTTAGAGAGTCTAAGTGACTTAGCTAGGGTCATACTCCTGGAAATGTTTGAAATGGGATCTGAATCTCGAGCTTCTTGATTCCTAGAAAAATGCTCTGTAATATTACCTCATGGGAATAAATCAAAATGAATGGATATTACTATAACTTTAAGAATTGTATCTCATTCTCTTATGTCTGAAACCTGATGAAAATGAGAGGCTACAAATTTCTCATATATTCCATTTTTACTGAATCTGAGGCAAATTCATGATAAATTTTCCCATTTGGTGGCTAAAAACAGAGTGCAGACTTTTTTTAGTGTTACATCCTTCCACTGAAGGCTACTGCCCAAAATTGTTTCTTAGTCTTCCAGAGATCCACCTAGTCTTAGAAATAATAAGAAGAACACTACATGCTCCAAGTTTAGGGGTTTATACTAGCCATAAATACAGTATAAATGTGGGGATTTGAAATGTCCAAAGATATCTCAATGTGACTCTACCTAAAAGGCTATTGTTACTGCTTTCTCCCCCTTCCTTTCAGTGGTGTGGGGTCTTAGAAATTTCTAATCCCAAATCAGACAGTTGGAAAAAATAAAGAATGGAATACACTATTACCAACAGTAAATTCAAAAGACCTGTTAAATACCTGTAATATCTACTGGGCTAATTGACTGCTGTTAGAGATTCTTTTGAAAGGAGACGTTTGTGTACACACACACACACACACACACACACACACACACACACACACTCTTAGAGTTCTAGAAACCAATACATTCTTCTTATATGGAGAAAAAGAACTAAAGGTTTTCCCTAATAGGACAATATGTGTATGAAGGCTCTCCCTCACTCTCTAAAAAAGTTGAACTCAGACCTCAGAGTTCTAAATCCAAAAAAGTTCAGTCCTCCCAAAGGCAATAGGTATGGGTCAACTCAAGACTCTAAGTGAACCCTGTATAAGATTATCTAGTTAAACAACTTCAGTTTATAGTTACTGTTTTATGTCTCCATATAGATATGTATTCTCTTCATGTAATCCTATTAGATAACTAGTATTTTAATGATAAATTTTAAGGAATACTGCCCAGTTATTAACTGACTGAATAATTGTGTTTGAGAATCAGCAATCAATAATCATATTGTGAGTAAAATAATATCTTAAAATCCCATGAAGTTGCCTTGTAAGAATACCTTTACCAAGGAGAATTATAAGAATACCTTTGCCATGCATGTCATTAGCATCTTAGGATATATCTAGACTTCTTAGAATTGTGGTATCACTTTTGGCTTTTAAACTATAGAATCACTTTGACTGTTACTATATTGGGACAGGAAGACTACATGATTGCCCCCTCATAAAAAAACATAAGGAAATAACTTGACCTTCTGGAAGAAAGAAATCTTCAAAAAGGGGAAACTATGGTTTTACCCTTCAGAAGAAACACTCAGCTGAACATTTAGCTCCCCCTTTTGGGGGGAGTTTGTGTAATTTGACTTTTTCTCGTAGACTATAAAAGGCTTGGGCAGTTCAAATCTCCGGTCTTTGGCTCAGCCAAGACGGGTCTGGACCCTGACATTTTGTGATTTACAGCTCCTACAATAAAATGTCAGTTCGAGCTCAAATAATTGCTTCCCAGCAATATTTATTTATTTTTCAATAACACCGAAACTAGAAGCATAGAGGACACCACTACAGAATTAGCACAACAAAATGTAGCCGTGACTATCAGGCCAATACTTAATAGTGACCAGGAGATTAGCAGAGCAGGACCCCAAAGAGATCAGCACATGCTACACCTACTACATGTCACACACATATTCTTACCTGAAGTTATGAGCTCAGCAGAGACTATTTATCATGTAAAACTTAGTGGAGATCAAGCCCAGTGGAAGAAATATAATGATGCAAACAGAAGATTTTAGTGACTCAGCAATGTTAGAGGTGTGAGGTGATTTTCAAAATGTACATCTTGGTCACATGTGTCTGCTATATGTGTGCATCTCCTGAAAGCTCCTTATGTATTCTCACTTTTTCTACTGGTGAGTATGTATATTTTGGGAATAGAATGTTCTCGGTTTTATATAGGGCTCTGATGGCACGCTTACTGGAGGAGGCTGCTCTCCTCCCCTTCTCCACCACACCTGAAGACATTTCTTTCATCACCTGTCCCGCTGCCCATCAGCCCAATGGGAGTGCTTCCTCCCTCCCCTGTCTGGGGCAAGATAGTGGCTTACATGCAGTGTGAGGGTTGTAGTTTGGGCACTCGGTCTCTAAACAGCTTTCCATTGCTGATATAGAGAAATATTATTTTTATTAGCATATTTATTTTTTATTTGAAAATTTATTTAATTAATTATTTTAGGATATTTTCCCATGGTTACATAATTCATGTTCTTTCCCTCCCCTCCTCTCACCCCCTCCTATAGCCAAAGAACAATTCCACTGGATTTTACATGTGTCATCAACCTATTTCCATATTATTAATATTTGCATTAGGGTGATCATGTAGAGTCTACATCCCCAATCATACTATAGGGGCATATTCTTCTGCTACTTTCCTTTATTTGTTATTTCATTAAGGATCTTTGCTTTATTCATTAAGGATATTTGCTTTTCTAAAAACTCTTATCTTCTGTCCCAGGATCAATATAGAGTGTTGGTTCCAAGGAAGAACTGCAACAAGAGTTAGGCAATTGGGATCAAGTGACTTGCCCAGAGTCACATAGCTAGGAAGTGTCAGAGGTCAGATTTGAACCCAGAACCTCTCATCTCCAGGTATGGCTCTCTATCCACTGAGCCACCTATGTGCCTCAAGTACTTTGTTTTAAATTTTGCATATATATACATATACATGTATATATATGTATATATATTCTCACTGATTAAAAAGAGTAAAACCTATCAAAAGGGGTTGAAAAACTATAGTTTGGTTGAAAAGATACGAGTTTATACAATATCTTGAACCTAAGATACTTTTTTGGAGTTCTAGAGGGAAAGACAGGGAACAACTGATATAATACATGCTTTATTTGCTGAACCATAGAAACATCTTTGATATCTACTCACAAGAGCCAAAAACAAGCTGAATTTATCTCTAAGATTTCCAGTATCCTATTTTTTAAAACTTTAACCCTTTAACCAATGTGTGTCTGTGTGAGTGTGTGTATATATAAACCACATTCAAGACACTGGATTATAGTGTGAAGGGATGACAAAACAATTTATAGCAGGCATATTTCCTATCCTCTAAGAGTTTACAGTCTTACGGAGGAAATACAAAATACAAGTAGATAATATTTTTTAAAATTAAAAGGAAATATATGTTGAAGAAAACATGCAAATTGCAATGAGCACCTAGATTACTTTTGGGTCAGAATTCATGGAAGAGATAGTGCTTAAGTTTGGCATAAAGGGTTGGTAGGATTTTAATTGGTAATGGGTGGAAGGAAATGCTTCCCAGGTATACAGAATGATAAGAGTAAAAACATAAAGACTGGAAAGCTCTGGATAGGTTAAAGGAAATAATTAAGGATCTGGTTTGGCTGTAGTATAGAGTACCTAAGAAAGGTCAATGGGGAATAAAAGTAGAATGGCAGAGTTGTACTCGAACATGGAAATATTCCAGGCTGAGGAATACAAGTTTCAATTGATAGGCAACATGGAATCATTGAAGTTTCTAGGAGAAAGGAGTAATGTGAGCAAAACTATTTATTAGGAAGATTAATCTAGCAGCAATGTATTAAATGAATTTGAAATAGGAAAGACTATAAGCGTAGAGGGCATTTAGGAGAAAACTGAAGCTTTCCACAGTCTGAACTATGTTGGAGGCAGAAAAGAAGACAATTGTAAGAGATATTATAAAATTTGAAATGGCAGGAATGACCGGAAGTGATGAAGAAAGGAAAACAAGGCATAAAGATAATGCTGATTTTTAACATGGATATGTGGAGAAAGTGGAGAGTCATTAAAAGAAATAGAGAAGGGGGCAGCTGGGTGGCTCACTGGATTGAGTGCCAGGCCCAGATATGGGAGGTTCCAGGTTCAAATTTGGCCTCAGATGGTTCCTAGCTGTGTAACCCTGGGCAAGTCACTTAACCCCGATAGCCTTGCCCTTACTGCTCTTCTGCATTAGAACCGATACATGGTATTCATTCTAAAATGGAAAGTAAGGGTTTAAAAAAAGGAAAAATAGAGAAATTAAGAGGAGAAGGAATTTGAGGAATAATGATGAGTTTGAGGAGTTATCCAGATACCAATAACTTCGTCTTTTTGATGTCATTTTTTTTCTCTTATACTGCTCCTTAAATAGGTTTTTTGGTATTAACTGTTCTGATCTCATGGCCCCTTTTTTTTCTTTCACTTGAATTCCCCCCAAAAAACCTCTGCAGAGTTATTTATGCATGTGTGTGAAGATAAAGGAGATCACTACTGCTCATAAATTCTTTAGGCAATGAGACAAGGTTTTATTTGAAGAGCCAAATTTAAGATAATTAACCTCATATCATTACTGTATTTTGCTTGAACAAAAGAAAACATCTCTTAGCAATTTGGGATATGTTAGTTAAGTTAGATAATATTTGGATGAAGATGGATAGAAAATTTAAAAGATGTAAGCTAGGACTTAACTTACCACAAATACCTTCTTTCTAGAACTGGTATCCTAGGACACCAGTATAGGTACATTCAGAGCCAGCTCTAAATGTAGATAATAATAGAAAGTTGTCCATTTGGTGCAATTGGTTTACTGCTACAAGATAATTTTGTCTGCTTCCTGGCTTTAAAACCTCATTTTTTGGAAATAATTAATATTGGAAAGGCTGTGGGAAGACAGGCATACAATTGCATTTTGGGGTATAGCAGTGAATTAGTACAACCATTTTTGAAAACATCTTGAAATTATGCAAAATAATTGATTTAAATGTCTAGCCTCCTTGACCAAGAAATTCCCTTATTAGATTTATATTCTTAGCAGGTCATTGATAAAAATAAAGTCCCCATATACATCAAAATATTTATAGTAGCACTTTCTGCGGTAACAAAGAACTAGAAACAAAATAGATGCTCACATATTGCGGAATGACTAAATACACTGTGGTACATGAATGTAATGGACTATTATCTATGGTGTAAAAAAAAAAACAGTGGCAGATAGTGGATACAGTGGCTAGATTGCCAAGTCCAGAGTCAGGAAAACTCATCTTCCTGAGTTCAAATCTGGCTGTGTGACCTTGGGCAAGCCACATAACCTGATTTCTTCCGTTTCTTCATCTGTAAAGCTGGAGAAGGGAAACCACACCAGTATTTTTGCCAAGAAAACCCCCAAAGTGGTCAGGAAGTGTCAGACTCAAATGAAAAATGATTGAATCGTGACAACAAAAACAAAGAAATGGGGAATATGAAGAAACATAAGTCTTAACATCAACTGATGCAAAATGAACTAAGTAGAGATAAGAAAAGAAGCTACACATTGCAAGGCAAATGGAGTTAATAATCATAGAATAATAAAATAAGAATGTTATAAAATTAGAAAACAAGCATGGAAGCAAAGAAGAGATATGAGAAGGCATCTCCATCTACCTTCTCTTCAGATTTGGGGGAGTCCTGAATGTGGAATATTGCATATATCATATTTTTTCTAATGTATTGAACAATTTTGTTGAACCTCTCCCTTTCCTTCCTCTATCTTCTTTTATAAATGTTGGGAATGACTCCCTGAAAGGCATGGGTTTGGGGAGGGGCAATTCAGGACTTCTGAGCAACATAAAAAGAAAAAAATCTGAGGATCTAGATAATATCAAGACATTGTGAGGATGCTAGCCGGGGAAAGGTGACCTGAGATTCTGAGAAAGACTCAGTAATTGAAGGAAAAATGAATCCTAAGTATTACTATTACATCTCAACAATCAAGGAAACAAGGAAAGAGGTTTTCTCATTTTTATCTTCTATGTATTTTACTTATCCTAAAAAATGAGCACCCAAATTCTTCACTGTTAGACATGAAATGAAGAAATACAGCCACTTTGAAAGGAATTCTTTGAATTAAGGAGAGGGAAAGAGCATTAGTAAAAAAAGTAACTTTGAATCCAAGCTAATCATGTTGATTAGATTATATATTTCTTAAGAACTACAAAGAATGATGAAATTTTTTAAATCAAAGAAATATACAACCAATGAAATATCCATTATATTAACATCTGGTTGTTATGTGTTATCTTAAAGCCTGCTAAGGAAACATGAGTCTCATAACAATCCACTGAGCTATGAGGTATAGGTATTATTTTGTCCACTTACAGATGAAGAAACACTCTAAGATATTTTCCAACTCATATATGGTTATAGAGGTAGTAAATATTAGAGGCAGCATTTGGACTCAGATTTTCTTGTCTCCACGTCTTGCGCTCTAGATTAAGAATGATATGATTACTGATAAACACTTTCAGTGCTGTTTGTCTTCTTCCAAAAGTTCTTGCTCACCACTACCAGCTCAGCAAACAAGAAATAGAAAAATCAAAGATATAAAGCTGGAACGGTCAGCTGATCTGACCTACTCACTTTAAAAATGAAGAAACAGAAGCCAAGGGTAGTTAAGTAACTTCTTAAAGTCAAATAGTAACAAACAAGAATTAAACCCTAGAGGCCATGTTCTTTCTATTGTATCATACTGAATAAAGAAGAAGTATGGGGTTTAATCAAAGTGAAAGAAGAGGATTAAAATAAAAGTATAGATATATGAGAAGTCATATGATTGTAATGAACTATTATTAGTAAATAAAAAGGAGAATAAATATGTGAGAGTGTAATTAAAGTTAGGAACAAGGGTGGTTGTGGTGATTGTGATAGTGGTGGTTGTGGTGGTGGTAGGAGAGAGAGAGTGAGAGTGAGACAGAGACAGAGAGCGAGAGCGAGAGAGAGAGAGAGAGAGAGAGAGAGAGAGAGAGAGAGAGAGAGAGAGAGAGAGAGAGTATTAGGGGAAGGACCACTGAGAGGGTGATTCTAGGTAAATTCTGTTGAAGTTACCCTATTTGACAGATATCAATTTAGCCATTAAAGAATCCATACTATAGTAAACAGTAAGGTCATTCAAAAAGGCACCCTGTGAATTTTTTAAGTGATTATTACTTTCTTGAAGATGATATTGCCTAATATTCCATCAATGTGCTTTTGGAAATTATGTTATTGGAGAGAAAAAAAGCCATATAAGAACATAGTTATTATAAACACAGGCATTTTACTTAGAACTAGAAATGCTAAAGACAGCAATGGAGTTTTCAAATGGTCCGCTCATCCTTTGGTGCTAATATTGTAGATTGCTGTCAAAAAATATAGCCCTCTTGCCAATAAATAATTTATTCAGACCTTAATGTTGTTGTCTTTGCAATACATTACACATAACAGACTTGCTGTCGTGCCAACATGTATTGGAATGTACCCAACAAAAACTATTCATATAAATCCGACCTTTTTTAAAAAAAATCAACAGGGTGATGTAAAGAGAGGAACCCAAGCAGTCTAAACAATGTTTAACACCTTTAGCATCTGTTGGAAAGCAAAAATGAAGACTAATGTTCTCTGAGATAGCTCATTCAATGTTTATCTTGATGACGAGAAAACAAGCTACGAACAACTGTTGGACCAAATTACAATAAAATATACGTTTTTCAGGGAGAAGAGCACAAAACCAGCTTCCATTTGGCATGCTAAGTATGCTATATTTGAACAGAATGTTACATATTCATTTCATTCATCATTTAAAGGCAGATAATCAGGAAGTCATTATGTGGCCTGCATTGGGCAGCTATTCGATTAGAGCATAATTGAGCACTCTGTAATGCAGCCAAAGCTGACAGGTTGGGAATGCATAATATCCAGCCTATGATATTTTGCAAGTGGGAAAAAATGTAGGAAAATGGTATTTGTTGGTCTAATAGGCCAAAGGAGCAAAGGGGAGGCAGAGGGTTCTAATACTCTAGAATTAAAACAGGTTAATTTAACCTTGAAACCTGGGAATAGATTTTCAGCTTTCAACACTGTGTAAAGAACCCTAACCCTGGCAGTCAATCCTTTCCCTGGACCACTCTGTCTCTCAATGGGATCACAATGTTGTGCTCCAGGGTACTCATAAATTTGTTCCTATGAGAGGTAAGCCCGAGTAAAGGCAATATTCTTCTCTCCTGTCCCTGATATAATGTAATGGGGAAACTGAGGAAGTGGGTGGAAGGTGGAAAATAGATGATAAGAATGGAGCATAATTGAATTAAAAGTATTCTTTGGCAGTCTTGTGAAGGAAGAGGAAGGCTGACCCAAAAGAATGAGAGTGAGTACTCTCTTTTGGAACGTGAGAGCAGAAAAATGGCCAGTGCCAATAGCACTAAGTACTGCCATTGGACATGCCTCTCTAATGTGGCATGAGTTTATCATAGCTAGGAAATGAAGAACAAAGTCACTTCAAAAAGGTTGGTCTACTTATTGTTCCAGAAAGGAGTCTTTTATATTTTCACTTTTGCAATACTCCCCAACTCTGCAACATACAAATATACCAACAGACAGATACACACATGCATACACTCACATGCATGCATACACAAACACACAAACATATACTTTATTCTATCTTACTTATACAGTTGCCCCAATGGCCAGGTGATGCTCCATTTCCTCTTTTAATCTTCGGATCACTGCCATCCCCAGTTATCTTTCTCTGCTGGCAACTCATTTTTGTAGTTTTTATTTGCAGTCATAAACTGCTTTGAATTTGTTTTGTTTTGCTATTTAATACTGCAAGAGTCAGTGAGGCAGAGTGAATAAAAGACCTGCCTTGGAATCAAATGGACTTAAATTCAAATCCTATCACTGATATATTGATTCTATGACCAAAGACAAACCATTTCTAAGACTCTTAATTACATAAATAGTTAAGCTGCACTAGTGAAGGGAGTTTCTACCCCAGGAGTTCCCAATGCCAATGAAATTATAATGCTAGAATAGTACATAATGGTGCTCAAGTATACATTTTCCCCCAATGATTCTGAACAGCATTTGAATTTGGCTCACTTCACATTCTTGGGGAAAATATGGAGAGATGTGTGTTGACTGTATAATTAGGTAGATTCAGGATGACTTCTGACACTCAGAAAAGTAGGTCCTTATCACTGCGTGTTTAGGCTATTGCCACAGCCTTCTAGTTTGTCTCAGACTCAGATGTCTCCTCATTTCAGGCCATTTCCATTCAACTATCAAGAGTTCTTCCTAAAGCCAAGAGTTGTCCATGTCACTCCCCATTTGGTAAACTCTAGGGGTTCTCCATAGCCTCTAGGATCGAGGAAAAAATTTCCATTTTACTTTTTAAAAATATTTTGTTGGTAAACTTTTTAAAAATCATATTTTGTGATCCATGTTCTCTCCCTCTCTCCCACCCTACCACCTCTCTAAGGTGGCAGGCAATATGATATAAATGTACATGTACTATCATGTTCATCATGCTATGAAAGAAAAATGTATTGCTTACACTTAGAGAAAAACCTTATTCCCCTTTTCATATTTTGTGATTCAGTGACAACTTTCTTTCTGTTTCTCACATTTAATACTTCACTTCCTAACTGCAATTTTACCAGCTATCTCCCATGCCAGGAATTCTCTCCCTCATTCCTGCATCCTGGCTTCCTTCAAGACACAGCGAAATTTCTACCTTCTATGAGAAGCCTTTCTTGATCTCCTCCCTCCCCCAACACTAGTACCTCAGAGATCACCTGCAAATTAACCTGCATATATCTTGTTTAGTTGTAATTGGTAGCATGTTTCCTCCTTCCATTAGATTATAAGCTCTTTGAGGACAGGAGGTGTTTTGGCCATTATCTGAATCCCCCAGTACAGTGGCTGGTACATTTGACAAATGCTTGTTGACTTGAGCAAGTAAAACCCAAAGAATGTTGATTAATGTGGATTGATGTACACTTGATGGTAGGCATATACTGGAATGCTATTGGCATTATTTTCCTAAAACCTCCAGCCCCTAAAATTATTTTATATAGATCTTGATATATGCCTCCAATAGAATGTAAACTCCTTGAGATCAAAGACTAATTAATTTTGTCTTCATAGCCCCCACTCTACCTTTTTTTGCACATGGTAGCTGCTTACTGAATTGAATTTTTTTTTGGTGACTAAGGGAAAATATGTAAGTGATATGTTTATTCAATCTATAAATGACACAAAGTTGGTAGTAGAATATTGCATATAAACAGACAGCCTCAAAGCCAGGAAGAATTGGGGTGGGGAGGGATCCAAGTACTACTTCTAGTTAATAGTGGCTCTGTGATCCTGAGAAAGTCACTTTACTAACTTTCAGTATTCTAGGGTATTTCCTAAGAACATAAGTGGCAGAGAAGGTACCAAGTTTCAATGAAAAGAGTTTCATAGATCTGTTCTTTGACTGAATAAAGCTAACTATACTTTCTTTGTGTGAAGATTAATGGCCATCTATGTCCTCAGATGCCCTCTTGTACTACAAACCTCAACTTAACTCCTCGTTTATACCACTATTATGATATTTTCAGTTTTCAGTTCCCCATTTCATAGAGGAAATAGTCTTATTATGCTATGTGGACAGAAAGGACACTAGTATGGTGAAAAGACTTCATGAGATGTCCTGTGCCAATCAGTTGAAGAAATAGGGATTGCTCCTCCTGGGGAAGAGAAGACCTTGGTGGAGAAGGGTCAGAAAAATAAGTGCTAGGGAAATAGGTAATAGGATATCAATAACTTCAAAGCTAATGCGATTTTTGAGAAATCATCTTGTCATGTTACAGGTAAAGGAACTGATATTCAGTGAGATAAAATGACATCTGTAGGAAATATAAATAAAGGTAATGGGGTCATCAGGGATATTAAATAAACTAAGTTGTTTGTGGGTACACACACTGGGATTTATGAGAGACTAGACCTGTATATGAAGACCTGAACAGCCAAGCTGCTCCTAACTGACAAAGGTCAGTTAGCCAACTGTCATCCTGGGCCAGAGGCTTTGAATCCAACAGACAAGGTAACAGGATATAACTGGGTTTAATTATGAACAACTAAAAGGTGGGATAGAGATATCTACTCTAAAACCTTAAATCTAATGACATAACCCACAGGGAAAGGAAAGACTTATTTCTACACTAACTTAGTAATCTAAACTGACAAGGCCCAAGGAGCTGTAAATGGAGTCTCTGGGTGACTGTCTCAGACCTGGAACCTGCCAGGCTTAAGCAGCTCAGCTAGGGGTTTTGTGGCTTTGGGATTCTCACTGCAACCCACTGATGATCTCTGGATGCCAAGAACCAAGGTTGTCTCAGGTACCAAATAGGAAGGATTTGCTTGAAACGCTGTCTACCAGATCTCCAAATTTTCTCCTCTTCCTTGGCACAGGACNCCCCAGAGCACAAGTCACTTCTTCCTGCTCCCTCATTCCATCCTGGAATTCCCAGCTCCAGCTCCTTCCTGCTAGATACATCTTAATACCTAATCAATAACTAATCTTATCTTCCTCACAACACATCCAATGGCACATAGCTAAATAGTAAGAGTCAGTTTTAGATGCTCAGTTCCCTTATTCCTCCTAATTGTAGTTTTCCATTTGGTACGCCACAAGTTATCAGTATTTCCAAAATAAAATCTAGTATGTGTATAGTGTTAAATTAGTTTGAGTTCCCTTTTATGTAAAACAAGGGAAGTTAGACCATATGCATTCTAAGTTCACTTCCAGATCTAAAAACAGGTCCCTTTAGGATAATAAAGGCATATCAACAATCAATTGTTTTTTGTAATAGAAATGGAATTCCAGTCACCATCGTTCTCTGAGAAATGAAAGCATGAACACAGCATTTCATTGAGGCAGCATCATTACTGAAACCAACAAGTGTGGGATCCTAGATCTCTGTTTTTATTCACAAGGCTTAGTAGCTTTCATTTTTCAACCCAGTGCCTTGAATTGCCACTAAGTATTCACTTGAAGTGCTTTTAAGAAGAAAGTTTCACACACTTCCTACACCTCGGCTCTGTCACAGAAGAAGTGACATTTGAGAATTCTGACAGTAAGACATCTCTGACTTCAATCACCAAGTGCGAAAATGAATATTTTCTACATGAGACTTTGAAGGTTGGTGCTCTTTTAACATAGCCTTTCAGTTATACCCTGAATTGACTGCAGGGGAATTTGGACAGGAGTTCAAGCAGCACAACACAGTCTGCTTGATAATCAGTGCCCAGACTAAAAGGAAAGAATATGAGGCCTCCTGTTGTATCAAGCACATGGTCCTCGGTTAGGGGAGAGTAATGGGCAAAAAGAGAAAAATTTGAATGAAATAAAAATAATGCTTCCATGGATTATCTTGGAAAGAAATCACTACAAGATCTAACTTGAGGAATGAAGTCAATATTATTCCCACATGATTTTTTCCAGAGTAATTTGCTGACCTAGAACTTAGTACAATGGTTAATTAACGAAAAACTAGGAGTAAGAAGTCATTCATAAAGATATAAATGTATAAAAGCATGAAGAAAGAAGAAATGTTGGAACAAAGTGGAATAATTTGTTTTATTCCCTCAAAATTTGTTGTTTTGGAGGAAGAAAGTCACTGAAAAATCAGTTTTTGTTACTACAAATCCTTGATTTTATTTTCTTACATGTGAATCATTATGAAACTGACCATCAATAAAGGGAATGAATCTTAGACATATTCTAGGTGAGGAGATCTTTTTCATGGTCAAAAGGAGAAAGAGAATCCCAGCCTATTTCTCTATATTGAATACCAAATTAGTCACTCTGATGAAATTATCCACATCATCCATGATATTGCTCCCAGATTCATGTTCATTACAAATTGTCTATGAACTACTTCGATGACTACATTTTACATGTAGGTATTCATTGCAATTTAATCTATCCATATCTTCTCATGCTGTTTGGTCTTCTTGATCTGTTGTGATCATTATACTAATATAGATTATGGATCTTATATCCCTCACTATCTTCTTGACTACTGGCCATTTATTTTATAATTTTATCATGCAACAAATAAGCATTGTACAGCTAATTAATATAGTGATGAACTTGGAGACAGGAAAACCTAGGTTCAAATTCTGCCTCTGACATTTAACTTTCACTTAAGTTCTTTGTCCTAGAAATAAGTGGATTGCTGTCTGTGCCATGTAAAAGGATTTCCCACACCAACAAATCAGAAATTCTTGACATAATTCTTGACACTTCTGATGCTTCTCTTGTTTAGTTTTCCAAATAATGTTATGCCTTAACCTATATACTTTTATTTGCCTCTTTGCTGTTCTTTTTGGAATTTTACTTCATTGGTGCCTCTGATAATTCATTCTATCAGCATCATTGAAATTCTTGTGTTAAAAAGACAGGTTTTGTTTCAAGAAGTTAGAGGTCTCCTAATAGTGCTATTTTTCCATATACAAATGTGCATGAACACACACACACACACACACACACACATACTCATACAGCTACATGGCACAGTGGGTAGAGTATTGGATCTGGAGTCAAGAAGACCTGAATTTAAATTCTGCCTCAGACACTTACTACCTGTGCGAACCTGGGCAAGTTACTTCACTCTCTCCCAGTTTCCTCATCTATAAAATGAGCTGGAGAATGAAATGGCAAACTGCTCTATTGTTATTACCAAGAAAAGTCCAAATGGAGTCATGAAGAATCAGATACAACTGAAACAATGGAATAACCACAATATAAGTACAAGATCCCAATATGTTCGTAGTTTGCTGACTAAAAAAATACATTTAATTCAGTAGTACAAAATGCTTCTGACATTAGGAGACTTGAAACAATGTGAGAGGTGATGAGGTGATGAGGTGATGAATTAGGCTAACAGTTGTGTGCGTGTAAAAAGAGAGGATTAGATGAGATATATTGTGAAAGTAAAAATGACAAGATATGATAATTGATGGATACATGGAGGGAAAGAAAGTGAGAAGTCAAGGATAATGCCAACCTAGAAGACTAGTATAA
Organism: Gracilinanus agilis; assembly: GCF_016433145.1. Lineage (NCBI taxonomy): Eukaryota > Metazoa > Chordata > Mammalia > Didelphimorphia > Didelphidae > Gracilinanus > Gracilinanus agilis. The sequence goes on from NC_058131.1 coordinate 371,982,615, forward strand.
TGATGATGCCTTCAACAGAAATAGGGAGGGTTAGAAGAAGGAAAGGTGTCCTGAGCAAAGTTATTGAGCTCAGTTTTGCACATTTTGAGTTAGAATATGTGTCTAGGAATCCTGTTTGCAATGTTTAATAGGCAACTGCTGATGCAGCACTAAAACTCAGGGGAAAAACCAGAACGGAATACATAGATTTTGGAGTCATTTGAATATAAATGATAGTTAAACCCATGGGTGCGGATGAGGTTACCAAGAGAAAGAGTGTAGAGGCAGAAGAGAGGAAAAAGCATCCATGCGGAGAGTACATTCAACAATGTAAAATGTAACAGATAGGGCCAGAATAATTAAGACTGAGAAGACCATAAGATGTAGCAATCATAGATAACTGGTAACTTTGTTGGGATGAATTCCATTGAGTGATGAAGTGAGAAATCAGAATGCAAAATGTTGAAGAGGGACATGGGAGAAAGTCAAGACAGAGTATGAGCAACTTTTTTAAAGGAGTTTAGTGGAGAAAGAAGATATGGGATATATAGTGTGAGGAGGGTGGTCTAGTGACTTTTCTTTGGATGATAGAGACTTGAATACGTTTTAAGGTGGTAGGGAATGAACGTGTTGAAAAAAGGAGGTAATGATTGATTTAGAATGCAATTTGCTGGAAAAAATGGGAGGAGATAGGATCAAGCATGGTGAAGAGCTGATGTCAAGGAGTTTTGACAGTATAATAATGGGAGAAAAGGGAGTTCATACCAAAAGGTTTTTAAAAAATTGAATGATTTTTTTCTGAGGAGTTGGATGGAAGGGAGAAGTGTACTAGTCTTGAGGAGGAAAGAGGTTTGGAGTTCATGCTTTGAAAAGTAAAAGTAAATTTATTAATCAAGAATAAAAAAGACGTAACAGAAAGGGGCCAGATGAGATTGGGTAACATAAACTTGTAATAGTCAACTTAATTGTGAGGCTTCCTTTAAATCTTTACAGGAGTGGAAAAGGCAGCTGGTGGGAATGATCAAATTTGAGGGTTGGAAAGAGAAGAATGATAAGACAACAAGAAACAAGGTATTCAAGAGCTTAGCACACTATAAAGATGAAACAGGTGCCTATTGTGTACCAGTGGGAGGAAAAGTCAGGGCAAGGGTAATGATGAGTTTCATTATTCTTCTCCACTTCTCCACAAACACTTAGTGTCCTCTCCTCTTCCTGACATCTTGAGAGTTGATCCATCAGTGCCCTTCAAATTATGTGACTTTGAAGACAGATGTCCTAGGTTCTCTTGCTTCCTTCATTTCTCAGCTAAAGCCTGACCTGAAAAAATCAGGTGCTGTGAGAATAGAGTTTGAATGTGACAGTTTCACTATCACTGATGTTAGAATAATTGGTTATGGTAACCAATCTTTTCAAATTTTCATGTTTGTTGCTCTAATTCCAGTTTCAACCTTAAGTGCTCCCAAAATAATAAAAATTAAATAGATCTCTCTTAAAATTTTAGCAAATGTGTTTCCCTTTTACCATTTCTTGATGCTTATGAAACAATGTAGCTCATAATATTCCACCAACCTCTACTATATAAATTTACAAATTTATTTCTATAGTAAATGTGTTGATTTTAGTGTCCATATCTCTTTATTAGGTAAGATGGTCAAATGTTTGATCATTTCAGTGATTTCTAGGCTCTTTAGTCTCTCATTCCAGTAAATGTTGGTTAAACTTCCTTAGGAAATGGTGATAATCTATGCAAGTGCCTATTCTTTTGTCCATTTCCAATTTTCATCATAAGTAATTTCTCTAAAAAGGATAGAAGGAAATAATTTTGTTTCTTGCAATATGATCTCATTTCCTCCCTTCTAATAGTGACTTCAATATTTGCTCCACAAATCATAGGGTAAAACTATTGTTTTGGAAACAACTCTTATAGTAATAAAGTTTTTTCTTATCTATTCATATAATCAATTTCATTCGGATTGTGTCTTTATTCAATAATCGCAATGTCCATTGTCAACCAGCTCTATTCTTGAGACAATTCATGATATTCAAGATATTCAGAATATCCTTTGACATTTTTCAGTTCTTAATTTGAGCCAGATTTTCCAATGCTCTTTTTTCTATTCTCTTATATTTCCACTTTTGCATTTAAGTTGGCATAAAAGTATACATTGATTTAATTTGGAGAGTATTATCAAGTTCTTTATACTTTTCTCCTCATCCTGTGTATCAGATGTTGGTAGGTGAGAGGAGAGAGTGGATATGGTACCAAGAAGTGCAAGTTCTCAAAAGATCAGGAACAAAGTAGTTCATTACTTATAGACTTCCAAGCATATGGATTTCTTTTCCTACAATTACATAGGCAAACAAAGGGTAGCTTGGCAAAAAAGTAAGATTCAAACCATTTAAGGACCTTATTGACCAAAAGGGCATTGTGATTAATAAAGGTTTCTAATCTCACATACTTTTATCAATGTTTGCTAAAAATGATTATGATAAAGAAGCCTTGAATTTCTTGATTAAATGTTGTTCATTAAACAAATATTGGATACATAGCAACTTCTTGGTATTTAGTCAATCAGATTTCAGACATGGAGTCATTTCTTTTAGCTAGTACCTAGTTAACCTAACAATAGGTTTATCTTTCCAGCCTGTAAACTACAACTATATCTATATTCATCTTTTTTTCCCTCAATGTGCTTTCATGAGTCATGTAATACACAATGACCAACTCTACCATGAAATGATGTTTGGAATCATGATAAACAATAAGAAAAATCCAAAAATCATTTTGAATATGTGACACAATCAATAATGTTTACTCTTATTTGCTTTTCCCATGAGAACCTGTGATCCAAGCTTTTTTTGAATTACAACTTTTATAGACTAACTTCATAGCTTCTTTTATGGCAAGAATATTATAAATTATATGATTCAGTGTCTCCATTTTTACATTCACTCACTGATTCTAGGTTAAGGATATCACATTTTGAATACCAACTTCTAGAAACATTATAAAACTTAATATCGTAAAAGTTTAAATAGTAGAAGTTTAATGTTTCTAAATAATATTAAAAATGCTTTTCTTATTATACTACCCTATGTTTCACCTCACTTGCTGTCACTGTAAAATTGTAGGGAGTTTCAAGTACTGAGAATCAGTTTGTATTCTCTTTTGTAATTTTTCTGGATGGCTATGGTCAAAGAATACATCAGCAGTTGGTCAGACTTCTCGTGATAAGACTCTCTGTATTTTGCTAGGACAGATCTCCAAAGACAGACATAGTTGGTGGTTTGGATCACACTTTAGACCTCAGAAAATGTATGATCAGAGCACATATGTCTCTAGCATAACCTTTAAAATTACAATAATGAAGGATTTTGAGGACGATTTTTTTTTGCAAACATCATAGATACTCTCATTCACTAATAAATCAATTCCATTCCTTGTTTAATCTTGATACTGTGGCCACCTATTTGACTAGTGACTATGCTAATTCTGCAGCCAGTAAAAATATCTAGAACTCTTCTGCCTTTTATCTATACCTATAATCACTAAGTAGAATAGGAAATTAAAGAACAGAAAAAAATTAACTATTCTAATGAACTAATTATTTAACGAGTGCTAGAGAGAAAATTTCCATACAATGGATGAATTACTACTGTGGACCCAGAGGAAATTATTTCCATTGTGAGCTCTTCCTGTCTCTTGTTATATACATATAGTGGAATAATGAGAAAGAGAGAGGGATACATAGACAAATAGACACAGAGAAAGAGAAAGGAGAAGGAGAAGGAAGAGAAGGAAGAAAAGGAGAAGGAGGAGGAGGAGAAGGAGAAGGAGAAGGAGAAGGAGGAGGAGGAGAAGGAGTGAGAAATGAAAATAATTGAGGCAATTTCAACTGGCATTACATTCATTTAGTGGATGTCCTGAAACGAATATAAGATTTGAGAATTTGCCTTTTATCCCCATCAGAAAAAAACTTGTTCCCAGGGGGCATCTCTCCACTTCATATGAAGAGTAACAAGAGAAAGGATGAGAGAAGGAGAATCAGAGGTTGGAGAGAAATTCCAGGAAAGTTGGGCACTGTAATATAGTGCCTCTTGCTCTTATCCTACTCTCATCCACCTCTGCCTCAATTCCTGTCCTCAAGTTACACGTACATTTTGCTGACTCTCATTACTTACATGCTAGAGGTATAAAGACCTGCTACAAAGAATCTGATTCTAACTAATTTTTACATAATCTGCTAATTTTATGACTTTATAATTTATAATTATAATTGTATCATTTAAGCCCTATGTAAGATGTGATTCTTCTGTTCATGGATTAGAACCTCATCCCATAAACTGACAATAAATAATAAGGATCCATTTAACTGTTCCCATTCAAAGTAGTCACCTTGGGAGATTATGTATTTATTCCAATACTGTTGTTTTTACTAAAAAAATTTTTTTTGATATGCTTTCCCATTCATATGAAGAGCCTATCTCAATACATATGAGAAAAATCAGTGTCCATGTTTACATGGTTAACCATGTTTTTATATTTAAATGAATATATTACCAGATTAATCAAGTTTCTAATTTCTCTAATTAGCATCAAAATGACTTGAGTTTTTAAAAATTAAATCCACATTCAAAATAATATATACAAATATATATAATGTATATGTGTATATATACATATATAACCATTAAGCATAATTAAAGAAACATTTTACATGTACCAAAGACAATTTCATAAGAACATACTGGAAAATGTTTTGAGAAATGAGAACCTTCTTAAAGGTTACAACCTTTTAACATTACTACTTTTAAGGGAAAACACTTATATTTATAATATATTACTATTTAAATTTTACCATACATGTTCTTATGTATACTAATATTTCCATTTGAGAAGTGAGAAAATCAGAAGCAAACAGAAGTTACGTGATTTGCTCAGTATCACATAGCTAATAGGTATGAGGCAGAATTGAACTCAGTTCTTCCTCAATCCAAATCTTACATGCTATTCAGTGTTCCATCATAGAGAATCCTGTGACTTTACCTTCTCACATCAAATTAAAGAATAAGACAAAAGGAAATCATAGGCATATGGGTAGCCCTTTCTAGAGTGGCAAATAAAGGACATAGTAAAATGAACTTTATTATGTGTCTAAAAGAAACAAAATATGATATTGTGGGAAACTTGGTCATCTTATTGTGAAGCTCAAGATAATTATATTTTAAAAGGTGACCAGAAATTAAAACATGCAAAAATATTTGTTGAGGGGATAAGGAGTTTAAAAAACTATGAAAAACTTGAAAAGATCCTCTTTATTAAAACACCACATAACTCAACTGATTTGCTGACTTTAAAAACATTCAGAGATAGTGAAAACTATTTTCAGTAGAAAAAAAGAGAAAATCAAATGCTTGTAGACTACACAGGAACATTACGTGAACATAGCAGAAAAATGTTGATTAGAATGAAATTAAGAGGCACAGTACATAGAAAACAATGGAACAAAAATTAAGGGAATGATCATATTCTAAGAGGTAATACTTTTTTACTTATGTGAAAAATTGTTTTTGAATAGACTATCTTTGTTTAGTAAAACCATTGACTTGCAAGAAGAAATATTAAAATAAAAATCATATTAGAAGGAACATGATATATTTTGATGTCCTATTGAGACAATTTTTACTGGACCTACTAAAAAGATATTTTGATGCCAAACAGGAAGTGGAAAAAACAACAGATATTAATATAGAGTACAAACTTTTAAAAATGAAAACACCAATACAAATGAATCACCAAATGTGGAGAGTTTTGAATATAAACTAATATAATAATATAAACTAATTTGTTATATTTTTAAAAGAGAATGTTGAGAAGTATCTTCTCATGAAGCATCAAGTGGTAACAGAAAGATTATGTTTATATTTACTTGGTAAGAGATCAAAATAAGCCAGCTATCATGAGAGCATTTAAAGATAAATCTGGGGGGCAGCTGGGTTCCTCAGTGGATTGAGAGTCAGACTCAGAGAGTGGAAGTCCTGGATTCAAATCTGACCTCAGACACTTCCTAGCTGCGTGACCCTGGGCAAATCACTTACCACCCAACCCCCATTGTCTAGCCTTACCACTCTTCTGCCTTAGAACCAATACACAGTATTGATTCTAAGATGGAAGATAAGGGTTATAAAAAAAAGAATAAATCTGGCTGGCTGGAGGAAAATAACCAGACAAAAATTGAAAAGGTCTATCAAAACTATTGTCACCACTTATAAAAAGTATACTAAACACTTGGACATTAATATCATAATTCTCTATCAGTTTTACAATGAAATAGAAACAAATGTTAAGAAAACAAAAATGGGAAGAAGTGGTCTATGGTGGAGGTCTGAAAGGAAGGAATTTGGGTAAAAAGGAAAAGGGCCATAGTGGATATATAGAAGTTTGATGGAATGCAGAAAACAGGATGTGCAGAAGGGAATCTCAGAATTCTCAGAGAATGTTCTGAGGTGGTTAACTGTGAGTTGTGAGTTTGGAGAGAATAAGGAGGCTATGGAGAAGTACACAGCTTCTGAACTTGCCTCTCTCTGATTCAGTATAAGATCTGTCCTAATCTCCTACTTTGGATCCTGTTGTTCCTGTATGATCCCAGACAGCGAGTTGACATCTATTGAACTCCTAAGAGAAGAGAATACCAGTGAAATTCACCTGAACTTCTTAGTTACATCTGTAGGCTCAGCCTGCAGACTGTGGTGACTAGGTGAGTTCTCACACTAGCCTCCTCATCCAGCAACTAGCTCTGAACTTTCATCAAAGACTATTTTGGATGGGCTCAGACTAGGGAAGTTAGACAGGAAGGTGGGAAATTTAGGCAGAGAGGGAGATAGTGTAGCTCCCAACATTGTTGGAGACTGAAGCAACCTTTTGCAGGTCAGTGGGTCTGGGACACAGGTAGAGACTAGCCCTCCATCCTTATCCAATCCTAACTATCATCTGTAATAAACCTATTGTTGAGATCTAGTAGTCAGATTGCATTTCTAAGAGTCTTAGGACAGAGAGTAGCCATTTTACTCTGTGCCTGGGAGGAGTCATCATGAACAGACTTGAGGTTCACCAACCTCATTTACTAATAAAAAAAAAATCTTACAGGGCAAAAAATTTAGAGGACATTGAGGGATAAATTCTTTAGTAATTTGAAAAAGGGAAGGATATCAAATGTTTCTGAAAAGTCACACATTTTATTTTTGGGGAGAAAAACATTTAATATTAAATTAATAACTACTTACCTAAATATTGACTTTCCCATTTCTGTGAAATATTTAACAACATAAACTATAACTATGCTGAAAATAACTTGATAAAGCTAAAAAATAGGCAACTATTTTGCAAACAGTTTTTCCCAGAAGACCACATCTTTACTTTCACTCAGTTGTCTGAAAAGAGCAGAAATTAGAGTTCCCCAGTATTGTTGACTATAAAAGTATTACATTAGGTAAAGCAAAATGGGACTATAAAGATTTTCCTTTACCAAGGAATTTGCCAAAGCATGTGATATAATCACATTTCTTGAAAGATGTAACATCATAAAAAACACCATTCAATGATTCTCTTACTATAAGTATCAAAAGGATGCTACTCAGGGACATATTACCAAGAAAGGTTGCAGTTCTCACACAGCCTCTGAACCTACTACATAGTCAAAATTAAAGAGTGATCCCTTATATATGGTTTTATTCTGGGCTATTCCTGACTCAGGTCATGTAAGTGGTTCAGTCTCTGGATTAGAAGAAAATGAAACACTTGAGGACAATCTAACATTTAACGAAAGGAGCTTAACTTAAAAATGGCATAGAAAGGATGTTCAGCACAGGTCTAGTATTTATTCCACTGGGTACAACTTCTTTGCCTTTGCATTTGTCACAGGTAAACAGTAGTTTTGTTACATGAGCCACCAACTCATTGCATAGGGCGCTTAGGTGACCAGACAGCTATTTAAATAGTTGCAGACTTTCTTGCTGGCCAATTAAATCTTAAGGATGATATTCCTACCTTTTAAGAGAATTAGCCTAGCCCAACCTATTTATCAGTAATTTTATTCAATATTTTTTCAGCAATAGATGGTAAGTTTCCTTATATGCTATTATTTAAGGACAACACGGAACTAATTATACCAAGTGCCTAAACACTTCAAGTCTCCCAAGTGGAGTTGAATTAAACTATCCACATAAGAGGTCCAGGAGATAAAGAATGTCTATTGTCCAGATTATATGTGATAGAAAATGGAGGAGTGAGCCAAAGCTGCTCCATGTCACCACGAGAATCCTCTTAGACCAAGATTAAAATATCTCAGAAAGAGGGTAGAGAAGTAAGCTGATTAAGATGATATGAAATATATTAAGATATATATGATAATATGATTACAATATAAAATATGGTAATATGACAAATGTGAAAATATGGAATAATATATGACATGATATGTATACATATGAATGATATGTTAAAAAGTCGATCAAGGGCTTAAAGAGAAGATTGCACTGAGAACAAAGAGAAGGGAGAGATAGAATGAGATAAATTATATAACAAAAAGAGATGTGAAAAACCCATATGAATCATCAGCATTTCTATATATTTTCAACAAAATTCAGCAGCAGGATTTAGAAAGAGAAAATCTATTTAAAATCACTCTCAATAATATAAAATATTTAGGAACTTATCTACCAAGACAAACACGGGAATCATATGAACACAATGACAAAACACTTTTCACACAATTGAAACTAGATCTGAAAAACTGGAAAAACATTAATTGATCACAGATAGGCGAGCTAACATAATAAAAATGACAATCCTACCCAAATTAATCTACTTATTATTCAGTGCCATACCAATCAAACTGCCAATTTTTTATAGAATTAGAAAAAATATAACAAAGTTTATCTGGAAGAACAAGAGATCAAGAATATCAAGGGAAATAATGAAAAAATATGAACAATGGGGGCCTAGCAGTACCAGATTTTAATACTTTAAAGCAGTGGTCATCAAAACAATATGGTACTGGCTAAGAGACAGAAGGGTGGATCAAGGGAATAGAATAGGAGTAAATAACCTCACCAAGCTAGTGTTTGATAAACCCAAAGATTCTAGCTTTTGGGACAAGAACTCACTATTTGACAAAAATTGCTGGGAAAATTGGAAAACATTATGAGAAAAATTAGGTTTAGATCAACATCTTACACCCTATACCAAGATAAATTCAAAAAAAAAGGGTAAATGTATTGAAAATAAAGAGTGAAATCATAAATAAATTAGGTGAACATGGAATAATATACCTGTCAAATCTGTGGGAAAGGAAGGAATTTAAGACCAAGCAGGAGCTAGAGAACAATTTTTTTTGTACAAATAAAACCAGTCTACCAAATATGATAAAAAAAGGAAAGTGATAAATTTTGGAGGGGATATGTCAAAATTATGACACTATCAGACTACTGGTAGAGTTATGAATTGGTCCAGTCATTCTGGAGGGCAATTTGGAACTTCACGGAAAGGGTTTTAAAAGAATGCCTACCCTTTAACCCAGTCATACCACTGTTGGGTTTGTACCCCAAAGAGATAATAAGGAAAAAGGATCTGTGCAAAAATATTTATAGCCACGCTCTTTGTGGTGGCAAAAAATTGGAAAAATGAGGGGGTATCCATTAATTGGGGAATGGCTGAACAAATTGTGGTATCTGATGATGATGGAATACTATTATGCTGAAAGGAATAACGAAATGGAGGAATTCCATATGAACTGGAAAGACCTCCAGGAACTGATGCAGAGCAAAAGGAGCAGAACCAGGAGAACACTGTACACAGAGACTGATACATTATGGCACAATTGAATGTAATATACTTTTCTATTAGCAGCAATTCAATGACCCAAGACCTTCCAGAGAAACTTATGAGTAAGAACAGTACCCACATCCAGAGAAAGAACTGTGGGAATAGAAATGTGGAAGAAAAACATATGATCAATCACCTAGTTAAATAAGGAGATCATTAGGTTTTTGATGTTAAAAGATCACTCTATTGCAAATATTAATAACATGGAAATAGGTTTTGAACAATGATACATGTACAACCCAGTGGAATTCGTTGTCATCTCTGGAGGGGGAAGGAAAGAGGGGTGGGGAAAATCATGAATCATGCAACCATGGAAAAATATTCTACTTAAAAAAATAAATAAGAAATTGATTTAATTAAAAGAAGGAAGATAAGGAAGAAAATTACATTTTGCTAAAATGAACTATAAATAATGAAGTAGTATAATTATTAAACATTTATACACCAAATGGTGTAGTATCAAGATTTCTAAAGAAGAAATTAAAGGAACTTAAGGAGGAAATAGATAGTAAGACCACACTAGTAAGGGATTTCAAACTTCCCCTTTCAGAACTAGATAAATTGAAACAAAAAATAAATAAGAATAAAGTAAGTGAAGTGAATGAAATGTTTGAAAAATTAGAGCTAATAAATATCTGGAGAAAATTGAACAGGAATACAAAAGGAATATATCTTCTCAGCAGTACATGGTGCATATATAAAAATCAACCATATACTAGGACATAGAAATATTGCAAACAAATGCAGAAAAGTAGAAATGATAAATATAACTTCTTCAGATCATACTACAGTAAAATTATAATTAACTAGGGTCCATGGAAGGCAAATTTAAAATTAATTGGAAACTAAATAATCTAATTCATCAAAACTGGTTTTGACCAACATAAATCATAGAAACAATTATGGACTTCATTAAAGAGAATGACAATGAGGAGATAACATATCAAAATCTTTGGGATACAGTCAAAGCATTACTCAGGGTTAAATTTATATCTGAGTGCCTATATCAGATTTTAAGTAATAGAATAATAATAGCTAGTATTTACATAAAATTTTAAGATTTGCAAAGCACTAAAGAAATTTTTTTCTCATTTGATTCTCATAACAACACTGGGAGATAGTCACTCTTGTTATTCCTTTTTTATAGGTAAGGAAACTGAGGCTTTCAACAATTGCCCACCTAGAATATATATAAATTTATATTTGAACTAGTGTCTTCCTGACTATATCAAATAGCTATAAAAGTGATTAATCAATATATTTACTGTATTTGAATCGATGTGCTCTACGGATAATTCAGATGGACAAGGAATTGGCCATAAAACTGAATAAGAAGAAGGAAATATACCAGATTGCTTTTAGAAAATTGGGTAGTGCTTTTAATTGCCCTATGCTATCCCCTGTAACCAAGACCTATCTTTTAAATATCAATATTCTTCCAAAGACAATATGTGGCCATGGCTTATGAAATAAAATATCCTATAAAAATTAAGTTGTAGGTCACTAAAAGGGCAATGGAGAAGAGTGCTGTGGATATCAACTAGCTACAAAAGACTTGTAATTTAGATTTCTACAGAAAAAAATAGTAAAGAATATTAAAAACAACCCTTACCTTTGGACTTAGAATCAACAGATTCTAAGACAGAAGTGCAATAAGGGCTAGACAATGGAGGTTAAATGACTTGCCTGGGGTTATACAAGTAGGAAGTGTCTAAGACCAGATTTGAACCTGGGTTCTCCCAACTCCAGGCCTAGCACTTTGTCCACTGTGCTCAGTGCTACCTACTTGTTCTAACAAAAGGTATCTTCAGAAAAATGTACTAGGATAGGATTCATGACTGATTAAATAAAATAAAGAAAATGGATCGTCAAACATTCTGTTCCACTATTAGTGGTCAATGACAGGAAATCAGATTGATGAAAGTCCTCACCAAATTGAATGGACTCCCTAAAGAAGACTTATAGAGAGATAAGTTCAATAGAAGCACAGAAAGAAAAGGTATGGTTTGAATTCTACTGACACAGCTGGTGAGAGTACTCACACTCATTACTGGTATTGGTCATAACTTCTCTGGTCTCAGAGACTTCAGGAGGAAAATTCTCCTACCACTACATATTTAATTGAAATGGAATAACAGGAGATCAGATGACAACTTTGGCTTTACAGAAAGCCAAGTAATGGCATAATCTTCATATTTATGTTTGATTAATTTTGACTAAATTTTTTGCCAGCTTTTTGCTTGGAATATAAACAACAATAAAACTATATATATATTTTAAATAAGCCTCTCTATTAAATAATATTCACTTGGCTTCAATGGGAATATATATCTAGTTATAGATTTGATACATGTAAATTATCATAATAGCCCCAATGAACTAATTTAATAACATAAATTTCCTCTATAGCTATTTTTCACTTTTAACATTTATTTTAGCTTATCAAAATTTTTTGAATAGTAATTATATTCTAACATTAAATACCTATAAATTACCACAATAGTATCATACAGGAATATGGGCTAAGCAGGAGTATTCAAAGAATCACAGTTTCAGAATTGGGTGAAACTTCTGAGGGAATGAATTCCAACAACATAATGGGAAAAGAGTTCCTCTGTAAATGTACCATAGCTGAAAAATGGTCATCTAGTCTTCCAAGGAAGATATCTCACTGTCTCCTGAGTTAGTACAATATGGATACCTCTAATTATTACATGTTTCTTATATCAAGCTTAGCTTTGATTCTTGCAACTTCATTCACTACTCCTGAGCCAGGCTAGGTAGTGAGATGGCTAGAACCCTGGAACTGGAGTCAGGAAGCTTTGACTTTCAAATCTGGTCTCAGATACATCATAACTATGCAAGTCACCTAACTTCTGTCTGTCTCAATTTTAAAAGAGATAACAACAGTACCTACTTTCCACTTTTATGTGTATGTGAAAATTAAATTAGATAACATTTGCAAGGTATTTAGCACAAATGCCTGACAAAGATGAGATACTTAACAAATGCTTGTTTTTGTTTTTTTGTTGTTGTTGTTTGTTTTCTTGTGTGTTTTTCTGTTCTAGTTTTACTCTTGGAGGCCAAGAAGAATTAGTTTAATTCCTTTTCCCAGAGAACAGTTCTTAAAATACTGAAGAATAACTGAGTCACTGAGTCTTCTTACCTTCAATCTAAGTGTGCCAAGTTCCTTCATCATATTGTCATGTAGCATAATCTTGAGGCTCTTCACCCCTCTAGTTATATTCTATCTCTCCATTTTATAAGTGATCTTTTAAGGTATCCTAGATATAATCTGATGAGATCCAAGTACCATGGTATTATCATTTCCTTACTCCTGAACCTTATAGCTCTCTTAATGTAGAGCATTACATTCTTAGGTGTGCTAAAAATGGCATTTAGTTTAGAGTTGCTATATCAGATTATTACTTCATATTAAGCTTGTAGTCTCCCAACGCCTCCATATGATCATATGATTTTTATATAAGCTCCTCCCAAGACATACTTCTTCTATGAGCCTATGATATTGAGTTTTTCATCTAAGTATGAAACATCTTTATATTCATATCTATTAAATTGATCTTATTCAGTGTAATCCAACATTTTAGCTTCTCATTGAAATTTAAAATCCTGAATATTTCATTCAATATGTCAGAAATAGTCTATCAATAAATATTTACTAACCAAATCTACTATATGGTACAAAGAAAGCTAAAAGACAGACTCTGCTCTCAAGGAGCTTAAAGTCTAAGAAGGAAACAACATGGAAACAATTATATACAAACAAGCTACATAAAGGATAAATTTACAATAATCAACAACAAAAAAAGAGATTAGAAAACAAACATTTCTTGAAGAAGATTGTATTTTAATAAGGACTGGAAGTAAGTGAGGAAGGCTAAAAGGAGTTGATATGGAGGGATAGTGTTCTAGGGATGAGGGATAACAAGAAGAAAACGTCCAAATTCAAGAATTGGTGAATTTTGCACAAAGAACAGTAAAGAGGCCTCTGCTACTGGGTTGATGAGTTCATGGTGTTGTAGAGGCAGGAAAGATTGGAATGGCAGAAGAGTATATTATGTAGGAATCTTAATACCAAAAAGAGGATTTAATTTTTCCTCCTGGAGGTGACAGGGAGCCATTAGACTTTATTTAGTAGAATAATGACAGCGTCAGAGTTGAACTTGAGAAAGATCACTTCAGTAACTGAATGGAGGATGGATTAGAATGAGGACCAACTTGTTGAAGTGAGGCCAACCTGCAGGCTATTGCAATAGTCCAGATGTAAGTTGATGAGGTTCTACATCAGGATGGTGGCTTTGTTAGAAAAGAAAAGTTGGAGGGATAATATGAGAGGTGTTACAAAATTAAAATCTTTAAATCTTGACAAAAGATTGGAGATATGGGGTTTGAGGGAGTTGTGAATAAAGGACAACATCTAGGATATAAGATTAAGTGACTGGGAGAATTTAGAAGTACCTTAAATCATAATAAAGAGAAAGGAAAAATTTAATAAGGAGAAAGGAACAATTTGTGATGATGGTTAATTAATTCGGTTTTGGACTTGAGTTTAAGTAGATAGCTGGAGATATGAAACTAGAGATCAGCAGAAAAGTTAGGGATGGACAGAAATATTATTGAATCATCAACACAGAGATGGTAAATGAATCCAAGGGAGGTAATGAAATCGCCAAATGATAAAACATAGAGAAAGAAAAGGGCCTAGAATAGAGTACTGTGGGAAACTCACACACTTAGGGTTGTGACCTGGATAAATATCCAGCAAAGAAGATAGAAAAGCAAGGGTCAGATACATAGGACGAGCACTAGTAAAAATTGAAAACCTAGAGGCAAGAGAGTATCAAGGAAAAAAGGGTGATCAACAGTGTATCAACAGTGTCAAATGCTGCTGAGAAAGGATACAGGCTGAGAAAAGGTTATTGTATTTGGCAAGTAAGAAAGAATAACCTTGGAAAGAGAAGTTTGAATAATGAAGTGAGAAGACAGATGATATATAGAGTTATAAGAGAAAGCCGAAAGAAAGGGGAAGCATTTATTGTAGAAGGCCTTCTTAAGGAGTTTAGCCATGAAATGGGGGAGAGATAGGAGATGATAGCTAGCAAAGATAGAACAGTCAGAGTTTTTTGAGGATGAGAGTGACTTGAGCATGATTATAGATGAGCATATTATCTAAGACTTCATTCAACTCAATGACAAAATATTTAACATCACAAGGTCAAAACCAAGGCAATACATTAGAAAACGTCTTTCAAGTTTATATTGAACAATTAATGGCTTCTCTTTGAGTCTTAACCACCCAATCATTCTGAATCTACTTTAATATTTGTATTGTTTAGCCTAAATTTCCCTCTTTTCAAGAAGAAAAATGTGAAGTATTTGCTAAAACTGAGTATTTTGTAGGGTATTTTTTCTGACATTTTTCACAAACTGGTATATGTGCATACCTATTTACTCTCTGGGCAGTCCTGTTCATGTCAATCTTATCTCATCCTCATAGGTCTTATTTCCCTTTGGAGAACCACAAATATTACATAATTACAATAAATTCTCTCAAGATTCTATGAGTAACACTATTATATGGTAAGTACAGATTCTCTAGTCACTATTTCAGCTTTTGATCCCCCAATAATATACATTCATTTATACAAAATTAGCCAATCACAATGATGACATATTTATATTGAAAACACAACAATCTACTTAGCAATTACATATATGCATATATATGTCACATATCATTACTTAGAAAAAGCAAAAATAATAGACATGCCATAAGCCATACTATCCTATCAATGCTATTGATATCTGTGGGGAAGAGTATGAACATATAGAAATCTGGAAAAGAAACCCATGAATTCAGGGGAGGAAACAAAACATAACACCTAGAGTAACATACTGTGTAGGTTAAAATCATGCATTATTCTCCAGGATATATTAGCTAGTGTTAGTAATCTTAAATTGGCAACTTCCTATAGAAAATTAGTGAAAGTTAGGTGCCTGTCAAAAGAGAGATACCAGTCTTTCCTTATAAAAAGTAGAGAAATCCCCCTCCCTAAGCAGATACACACACACACACACACACACACACACACCTTTAATTCACTCTTTTTTAATGTGCCCCAAACCCTTACCTTCCCCCCCCCCTTTTTTCTTATTATGGATTCTCAATAACTCTGACAGTCAGTATTCAAAAGGGTAAAATAGGTTAGAAACTGAGTAATGGTGATGGAAAATTTCCATGAGACTTAGTTATAATCTTGACTCCCTATATCAAATGTTTCAGTACAAGACTTTAGCCAGGTATAAACTCTGACACAACTTAGAAATTGCAAACTTAAGATATGCTCCCATGAATTCAAGAACACAGGTAAACTTATGGATAGGATAAAATTTTAAAAATATAACATACACAGACATTGTATCTTACACTGGTGATAATGGGTAGCTAAAAGAGAAGCATTGTGTTAATTTCCTATAAATTCTGAGCTCATTTTATATCCTTGGACACTGCTTTGGGTCAACCACCCAGATCAGTGCCTGATCCTCTCCCCTTCCCTAATAAAGGCTGGGTTTTTCTGCCAAATTTCTGCCAAATTTTCTGCCAGTCTGTTCATTAGAATGACTTTGGGGGTGCAGATACCCAAGATTCCACTCCACACAGTATTATTCTGAAAGAGTAATCAAATCACTTTTTTGTCACTGGAACAATTCAGAGAACTTCCTTGATAAATTAAACTTTTATGTTGACAAGACACTACAACTGAGATGATCTATGTTGTACCTGACTAACATATTACTAGGTATGTCATCTGAGCTAACATAGCCAATCTGCTCAGTGACTTCTCTAGTTCTCTAACTTCAAGATGTTCAGTTGCTTAACTGAACTTATTCCTCAACAGCCACTCTAGTATCTGTCACTTCCATCTTCAAGCTTAGCTGATGCAGCTCTGAAATTTATCCTTTAATCTCTCTTATCTTTATGAGTTCAGACTCTGGGGCCTCTCTGCAGTAGACCCCATCTTAGCTTATGGTTAGAAATCAAATTCTCATTTTCCATCTGCGACCAGATAAATTACATTTTTCCAATAAACATTTAAAAATTGTTATCAATATTTCCCTAGTAATTAACCCAAAAGTTCTTAAATTGTTCATATATAAATCACTTGAGCACTAGGATTCTTCTGCATGTAACATTCAAAATTGAACAACTGCTGTCTCAGAACTATGATTCAAATTAACTATTTCTCTTAGAACCATGCTGCAGACAAATGAACTGTCACAGCAGACTTAACTGAATATCTGCTTTTCTCAGTATTTGCCCCAGACAAACGAACAGACATTCCCTTACAAAGATATTTGTTAGTCATCCCTTTAGGAAGACATTCTATAATTTTGCCAGGAATCAGAATCAAACTTAATGATCTATAGTTTGTAAACTATGTTTTTACCCACTCCCCCAACTTTTCCCCCCCAAAAATTGGGGCATTTTTTCCTTCTCAGATTCTGAAATACCTTTTGCATATATTTTACTTGATCTTTCAAATAAAACTGATAGAGACTTTGGGGCTTAGTGATACATCCTTTAACCCTTGAGGATGAAGTTCATTTGGGTCTGTAACTTGTACTAATTAAGGAAACTAAGGTAGTGCCTTGTTATGTGTTCACTTATCTTGGGTATCATCTTCCTGTTGGTAATTTTTGTGTTGTTCTTTCCAGTCCAAATATAATTCTCTTTGGGAGAGAAACAAGTACAATTAAACTAGCAAGTTTGTTTTTTTCCATTGTCCTTTATGTTTCAACCATTTCAAGAAGTGATATCTCTTATCGCTTCTTTGATCATCCTTTTTTCTTTAGCATTACTTTAAAAATCCTCTTTTTTGGCCCTATCTTTCCCTACTTACCTTAGCTCATTTGGAGTTTTAGCACTCCTGACACTATTCTTACAGGACTACTTGGTTCTTTTATATTCATCCTTTGTTACCTGCCCTAGCTTCTATCATTAATACATGTCTTAAAAAAAAAAATCTAAGTTGGCTGATGAGTTCCTTATACTTTCACATTGGTCTCTCCAGATATATCTTCCTTTTCCTCTTCAACAGAATTATTTCCCTTTGCAGAATCCTTTCTCTTCATCCCTGAAAGCTTTCCATTCCTTTTAGACTAATATTTCCTGTATCTGTGTGACCCTACCTATGCTATCTTTGAACCCTTTAAAATCTCTCTTAAAGTCTAGGGTGTCAGACAGTGCTCATTTTTCTTCTCTTCTAATGTAATTATTAAGATGTAGTGATCATATTTCCTTAAGATATGACTTGTGCTACACTCTTCTTACAGTGGGAAAATGGGAGTGGGGCTTAGGATGGAAGATTGAGGGTGAAGAGTAGAGCATTATAAATAAAAAGATAAAAAAAACTGATGAGTTCATTAAATACAGTCTCTGACATGAAAGGACTTCTACAACTCATTCTAATAATTGGCAGTTTATCTTTAAAGATGCCCATTGTCTTTAACCTTACCCATCTAATCCACAATAGATGTAGTCATAGATCTGTTTATCCTAGTTTCATACACTTATTAAAGGCTTTGTCTATCTTTGTTAAAATTCCACAGAACCCAGCTTTGTGGAATAACTGAGAATCAATTTGTAAAGCTCAAGGTGGAATTATTTTAATATGACTATAAGAACTAGAACCAACATTAAGATTTGAATGGTGGTAAAATTTATAGGGAAACGTGCAACACTACTATTTTTTTGTCTACTAGATGATATTTTATTTAATTAAGAAACCACAGAGTTAGATCTACTTAATATGAGGCTCTTTTTCTGTCCCTTGAAATGATAGATTCATCTGGTGAGGACCTAGTGAGGTTTCTATCATTTTCACCCTAGCAACTAGCCCTTAGCTTCACTAACACTGTAGATTCTTCAATTAGGAAATTTAACCATCACTTGATAATGAGGCCTGAATAAACAAGCAAACTATAGTCATAAAAATGCAGAATTATGGAAGTAGAGAGATCTTTGATATACTATAATATAACTTTCTAGGATTAAGTTCTATTCTTCACTGCAATGTTCGATGCAGTGGCTAGGCCTAGATCAGGACCTTCTGCTCATTAGATTCTAGGCCTGCTATTGGGGGTGAAGCTGAAATTAACTCTACCCTGCCCATTTATAGATTTAATCACCAAAAGCATACACACCCCACTTAATCCTTAAGCTGGGGAGGTCTGTAACCCATGTGTGTGAAAGTTGGGGATGAATCAAAATCGACTGACTGCCCCCTGGGCAGTCCTAAGCAGAGTTTTAGTTAATTGGTACATGTAAAATGGTAGGAAGACTGATTTTGTTCTCTTTTCCTTTTATCCACAAATTACTGTAATTTAAAAGTTGATTATGTTTACAAGATCCATTGGAGAGACTAGTCTTCCAAGGATCCTGGGAGGGGGGTGCAGAATGTATAATTGGTTTATATTTTGTGCCTTTAAACTACATTTCCCTGGAGCCCACTGACTTCCTGTCATTACATGCTGACATAGACAGGGGATAAATTGGGTGGTCTTCCATGGCTAGCTCTCTTTCCTTTCTATGGAGGTTTGCAGCTGAGAATATGGGCTGTTTGAATAGGTAGATTAGCCAAGGGCACATGGTTTTATTTTGTTACCTTTTTATTCCTTTACTACTAATAAATCTTTAAAAAATAAAATATTTGAAGTTATTATTATATATTAATTTTAATTTTTACATGGGCTTCCTGCAGCTTAGCATTAATACAAACAGTCTTGGGTGGTTCAGGCATTTCAGATTTGGGAGATATTGGGAAAGGTCTTTTCTAATAAGCTAAGTAATGAAAGGTTTGTGCCCTATGCACCTATAAACTTCTTATCTGTTTCTGAATATTTTTAAAGTTTCCACAGAGCTTGTTAGATCTTGTTAGTTTATTTTTAAAGATACCCATTTACTTTGGGAAGAGTTCTAAAGATTCATTGATTTATGCCTTTAACCTACCTGTACTGTACTTCTCATTATTTGATTCTCATTCTTTTGTTCCATTTTTCCTCTCATTCTTTGATTCTGTTTCCTCATGGTTATAAAAAGTTTTACTTTGTTCAACCATATTAAAATATTCTTGCTATCTTTGTCCCTCTTGGAACTTCTTCAATTAATATCTCTGATATGATCAGGAATATGAGTAAAACAAATATACCTTGGTATTGGAGTTAGTAGAGGAAGAGTGGCCATTCCTTTGACAAGATCAGTTCAGAAACTTTTCAACAACATCTTTCAAAGGCAGTTCCGTGATTTCTGTTTCTAATGATGAGAATTCAATGCTTTAAAAGGTAGTCTGTTCCCTTGCCAGGTACCTCTGTCAGTTCCTACCTATCAATGTACAAATGAGGAAACTGAAGCCCAACCAAAGGCAGTTATGTAACTAGCCTGTACAAGTAGAGGGAGAATGTCAGAGATGAAATTATATTTCAGAATTCCAACCACTCACTCTACTCTTTTAATGATACCTCATCACTTCCCAGTTTTCTTGAACAAACATGAAAATATATAAACTTTGCTACAGATGTGTTTTGCTGCTGCTGCTGCTGCTGCTGCTGCTGCTGCTGCTGCTGCTGCTGCTGCTGCTGCTGCTGCTGCTGCTGCTGCTGCTGCTGCTGCTGCTGCTGCTGCTGCTGCTGCTGCTGCTGCTGCTGCTGCTGCTGCTGCTGCTGCTGCTTAGAAAACTCATTTTGCCTGATTTTAAGGGAATCTGGCCAATTTTTAAAGGTACCTTGCTAGTTAAGAATTCTTCATGATGAGATTATCATTGAAACAACTTTTACATCAGAGAACAATTCATCTGTGTGGTCAGAGTGGCTAGACTAGGGCCAAAGCTGAAAAAGGAAATAAAAACCCTTCACTTTGGAAACTTGTTGATAAGGGCCCCTTGCTTCATTTTTCTCTATCTTCATTATGCTTTCATGATGGGTACAGGGAAATGTTGCAGCTGGAAGCACATGAGAGGTTAGGTCACTCTCTTGCATGTTAAGAATGTCCCATGATTCTTTCTTCAGAGACCAGTTGGTTTAAAGTTCCTCCAGAATAAGTTGGTTATGCCCTATTGATTATTCATTGGATCTAAAAAATGGTTATGAAAACAATAGCTTCTGTGTGCATGCAAAATGAAGAAATATAAGGAAAAGGAAACTTATGATATATATTGCCAAATAGTCATAACTAAGTACAAGTTTCCACATATTTCCCCTTCATGCCCCTCATCACATGAGAGTGAAGCCCAAAGAAGGGATTCTTGTCCCAGGAGATCTATCTGGTAACAAATAATCTTTTATATAAACCTGGAGGAGGAGGTCAGAATTTAATTACATATCACTGTCTACAGAACTCTTAGCATTTCTCTGGTAAAGTCAAAATGTCAAAATAAACTCTGCATAAGGTCATCAAATTTCCTTAGTTTAGAAAGGGTGAATAATTATGAAAACTAAAGAACTTGCAGGAGAAATATTCAGCTTTTAGGAAAGGGAATGAGCATTTATTAAGCATCTACTATGTGCCATGCACTATGCAAAGAATTTTACAAATATTTCCTCATTTGATCTTCACAACAGTTCTGGGGTGTGTGTGCTGTTATCTCCATTTTATAGCTGAAAAGTTAGGGATCTTGTGCAGAGTAACAGACCTTATTAAATGCCTGAGACTGGACATCAACACTGGCCTTGCTGACTCTATGGCCAATGTTCTATCCATTTTGCCACCAGGCTGCCTTTAGGGGTCTGGAGTTCATATACTTTCATAGAATCTTAGAAGTCATATAGTACAAACCTTTCATTTTATAGACAAGGACACAATCGCAGAGATATACAGTGGCTTGTTCCTGGCCATACAGCTAGGATTTGAATTCATATTATTAGAATCCAAACCTATTACTTTTGCCACTGCAACAATCAGGCTCTGTAGCTAAATTCAGTAGAAATAATGGAAGGGGAAGTGATTAGAAATTTAGAAAGGAATGAAGATGGAAAAAAGAATAAAAAGAAAGACAAAATTTACTACATAGTAAATTTCCAAAGTGCCTACATCATTAAGTACTTCAACAATTACATTAAACAGCATTCCTTTTTTTTTTCTATAGGTCACCACAACCTCACGTGACTGCTGTTCCTACCATAATAGACCAGAACTTCCATATTCCTATTGCCTTCTAGATCTTCCCCAATCCCATCTAGACATTTTAAGTAGAGACCTGCTTTAACTTTAGACTTTTTTCCTCACAAGTGCCTAGTACATTCCTAGTAAACTCTCTTCACATTTATGTAACTGCATCTAGAATTCTTGTTAAATTAAAATATTTCAGTAGAACATAAAGAACACAGGCTATGGAGTTAGATGACTGAGTTTGAAATCTTATCTGTGCCAGTTTTTTTTTAATCCAAGTAAGACATTTAATCTTTCTGGGCCTCATCTATAAAATGAGGAGGTGAAACTAGGTTACAGGTTATCAGTTTGGGGTCTGTGAAATTTCTTTTGAAAATATATTTTTGTAACCCCATTCCAAAACTCATTGGCATGGGACTCTCTCCTTTTGGGTTACTCAAAACCCTGATTGGAGTGAGCAAGATTGAAAAAGCTCTAGTTTCATTAGTATCTTATATGCTCTTCAAGATTCCAGGCAAGAGCCTTATGGGAAATTTTGCTTCAGTTGAGATCTAGGACTCTCAGTTGAGTTCCCTTTGTTCCCAGTGAGAAAGAGCTTCTTCACACTTTATTGTCTGGCATATATTCTCCTATGTATACTTTCTTCAATTTCTAATTTTCCTAACAATTTGGAAAAATGGACATCTTGGATAAGCAATATGTGAGTTTATTCTTGAACTGATATTTGATGGGAAAGAGGTCAAGCCTTGGTTATAGTTCTTGGGGCCCTCCTCACTCCTCTTCCACAATGATATAGCAATCAAAAGACTCAACCTGAAAAACCATATTCCCTAGATGAATAATTCTGTTGAGTATTTCTTTCTGGAGGTGATCTATGTATTCTTTCAATTTCAGTTTTATTTTCTTGTTTGAAGATCTTTGGGAACTTATCTTTGATAATTTCTTATAATATGATATCCAAGTTTTTTCTTGATCATGACTTTCAGGTAGTCTAATAATTTGCAAATTGTCTCTTCTGGATCTATTTTCTAGGTCAGTTGTTTTTTCAATAAGATATTTCATGTTTTCCTCTATTTTTTATTCCTTTGATTCTGCTTTATTGTTTCTTGATTTCTCAATTGTGTTTCACTCTTGGCTTGCTCTTCCCTCCTTGCTACAGCTTCTTGCTGAGTCTTCTCTCCTATTACCCCAGTGCCACAGATGTCTGTTGCCTACCTTTTGTTTTTTTTTTCTTTTCTTGAAAGTTGTTTCATTCTGTGTCCTTGTTGGTTGTTTCACTCCTGTATTTGTTTTGTGGCAATATTTTAATATTGGCCAGAGAAGATTCTTATGGTGGCATAGAGATGCTGAAGATTGCTCCACCATCTTTGGCTCTAGATTAATAATTCTTTTTTTAAAATTTGGTATATTTTCCATGGCTACATGATTCATGATCCCCCCACACTCTTTTTTCTCTCCCCTTCCAAAGCCAACAAGCAGTTCCATTGGGTTATACATGTATCATTGTACAAAACCTATTTCCATGTTATTCATATTTGCAGTAGAATATTTCTTTAACCAGATTAATAATAAAGGAGCAAATATAATGCTAGTCTGGTAGCTTCTCTCAGAGGAGAGCAGAATGACTTCTGGCCCCAAATTCCTATTTTTGTTTTTGGCAAGAATTAAAGTCTCCATTGGAGAAGGATGAGAGTAGAAAGCCACAGATGTCTATTTTCTCTTCTTTTAAGGCAGTGATTCACAAAGTGGGTGCTGCCACCACCTGGTGGATGCTGCATTGATCTAGGAGGGCAGTGATGGCCACAGGTGCATTTATCTTTCCTATTAATTGTTATTAAAATTTTAAAATATATAATATCCAGGAAGCTAAGTAATATTTTTTTCTGGAAAGGGGGCAGTAGGCCAAAAAAGTTTGGGAACAACACTCCTCGATACATGTGAAGGACAGACTTCACAACACATAGTCACACTACACTGAAACCTAATGTTTACCTGAGACATTGATGAACCTAGAGCTCCTTTGTCCTGGTCAACTCTACCTAGCTGGTTCACACAGATGTAGGGCATAGATCTCTACTGATAAAGAGAGTCCTATATTAATAGTTTCTCAGAAGGGGATACCATTTTGATAATGATTTCAATTAAATTATTTTTCTTTGTATTGTTACATCTTTTATGCATTTAAAACATTATTCTAGAAAAAAAGGTCTATAGACTTCATCAGACTTCTGAGAGGAAGGAAGAAATGAAGGAAAAAAGGAAAGAAGGAAGGAAGGGGAGGAAGGGAAGGAAGGGGAGGAAAGGGAGGAAAGGAAGAAGGAAGGAAGGGGAGAAAAGGAAGGAAGGAAGGGAGGAAGGGAGGTAGAAAGGAAGGAAAGAAAGAAGGGAGAGATGGAAGAAGGAAGGGAGAGAGGGAGGAAGGCAGGGGATGAAGGGGAGGAAAAGCAGGAAAGAAAGGAAGAATGGGATGGAGGAAGGGGAGGAAGGGGAGGAAAGAAAGGAAGGAAGGGAGGGAGGGAAGGAGGAAGGAGAGGAAGGGCAGGAAGGAGAACAAAGGGAGGAAGGAAAGGAAAGGCAGGAAGGAAAGGCAGGAAGGAAGGGAGGGAGGGAGGAGATAGCCATTTATCATATTCTTCCTATGTGCCAAATGCTATGCTGAGTGCTTTACAAATATGATACTATTTGATCCTCACAACAACCCTAGGAGGTAGGTACTAGTATTATTCTCAAATTACAGTTGAGGACCCTGAGATGATCAGAGGTTAAGTGACTTCCTGGGGTCACTTACAAAGTTGGTGAGTGTCCAAAAGAAAAAGTTAAGAAACCCAGGACTAAATGGTCTCTGAGATTTCTTTCAGGTTTAGTACTTTGATCCTATTTATTGAATTGCTTTATACAGACCCCAGCCCTCAAAACTGCTTTCCTCTTTCTATACTTCTGTGGATTTTCTTGGAGCAAAGGAACTTAGAGTGTCCATCATTTCCCTCAGCAGAAATGAGAGTGAAAAGCAAGCATTGACTATCTAGTGGTAATCAGCTAGGGACTAATTCCTTGTCTTCCCTGGAACATAGTGGTTGGCATGTATTTTCCTGCCTGTCTTTTCTCTTTTGCTCCCCCCTCCCACCTCTAACACCTGAATGGCATGGCATGCTCTGTCTCCAAATGTCAAGTTTCTCAGAGCAATTATGTTATTCAACTGCTAGCACTAATTAGGTGATTAGGCAATTAGGAAAAATCCTGAGGTTTCAGCAGTTTTATTCCTTAATCTGTCCTTGATGGCAGTGACTGTGTAGCCTTGCACAGAGGTCTCTGTCCAACACAGAACAGTTTCTGGTGGCCCTTGTCATTCCAGGGTCTATCACCTTTGAGATCAGGTCTGGTGGCAGCCCCCTCTAACGAGCACGCATAGTGGAGCCTAACAAGCCCAGGGCAGTGGTGCAGAGTTAAAGCTATAAACCTTTTCCACCGAGAAATCCTCACTGGTGTTTCTTGTCTCAGAAAGAGCCTTAGCTTCAGAGCAGCTCCCCTGATCCCAGGGCTGCTACCTAAGGCTGCAAATTGGTACTGCCTCCAGGACCATTGGACATTGTTTTCAAAGAGAAGGAGGGAGAAAAGAATGCATGTGGTGAAAATGAAAGCACCAAAGAAAACAACAGGGCATAGCAGATATTTTCAGGCACCACATCTGGGGCTTCCCAGCCAAGTGAACCTTTCTCAGGGTTGACTCATCAGTGTTTTTGAAGCTATGGCCAAAAATAAATCAATCCAGCAATTCAATTGCATGAGCAAATGTTGGAAACATTTGATTACATTCATCATGAAGGAAAATGTGGTGGTAGGTATTTACTGTCTTTAAAAAAATTAATTTGATTTTCATATTGTTGCTGAAAATGAATCAAAATAATAATAATCATTCATATTTATATAGTTTTCTAAGGTTAACAATACAACTTATCCCAACTTACGGTAAAAGCTATGTGACAATTCATCCACAAATTTCCTTCCTCCTTAATTTCCTCACTACCAGGTCAAGATAGGCATGACCAGATTTGCTTAAACCATGGCATCTGGAGCTCAGTTTCTTAGAGACTCTCTAACCTCACTCCTTAATTTTACACATAAGAAAATGGAGGCATCCAAAGAAATTAACTGCTGGATCTTAGGTCACACAAATAGTAACTAGCAGAACTCAGACCTGGAATTATGACAGAAATTCTTACTAAGAGAAAGGAGAGTGACACAGAAAACTAACAATTAAACAGATATGTCAAGTCAACAAGTAATCCTGAAGCCCCTGCTCTGTATTTCTTACTACTCTCAGGTTATTTGTTATGGCCCTGGGTTGGGGGGAGATGATAGATTTAGAACTAGAAGGGAAATAGGCCAATAAAGGGTTTGTTTGTTTGTTTTTTAATTCTAATGATGTCTCTTCTTATCAAAGCCAAAGGAACTGAACTTTCCATCATCATTTCATAAGAAGTAGTTCCTTATCTACCCTTAAGAAGTAGTTTTCTCCTATTTTCTCAGAATAGCTAATATCAACACTAAAACAGAATGAATCAAAATTATGCTAGTCCTTATACTTTTCTTAAAGGACTATTACACAATTTGATATTCATTTTCTATTCCTTGGTCTTACTTCCATCTTTTATAAATGTCTTTTATAAATCCTAACTCTAAAAAAGAAAATTGGTAGATAGATAAGTACTCCCTGAATCTACATTCAACAACTTTTCTTTTTTCCTCCTCAATGGAATTGGTTCTCTTTGGGACATCAGAATTTCATTGACGAGAACTTCTCCTTGGGCATACTTCCTTTGTAAAATTTTAGTACACAGGGTCCTTCTTATCCTTTTCTTTGAACACTGTGAAATATCTCCCAAATTTTAGGATGCTTGGCACACTATACCTCTCTTTCCTTTCCTTCTTCCCCCTAATATTTGCGTAATTTTCATCCTATCATTTTTGTTGCTGAAAGATAGATCATAAAAGATCAGGATTTTGGACTGGGAAAGGACCTCAATGGCCATCTAGACCAAATTAAAAAAGAAACTTCTGTATAACATATTTCACAAGTGATTGTCCAGACTTTGCTTGAAGCCCTCCATCGAGGGCAACCTACCATCTCCTGAGGTAGCCTTTCATTTTTTATTGCTTTTATGTTAGAGTATTTTTCCTTACCATATTCCTACATTTGTCTGATTATAACCGCTACTCATGGTTGTTATTATTAACAATAACAAGAATCATCTACTCATTATTTTAGGGCAAACAAGCACACAAAAAGCCTAATCTCTCTTTTATGTAACTTCACTTCAAACAATTGAAGTCATTTATCACATTCTCTCTAAACTTCTCTTTTCTAGGCTACACTGGTCTTTATGTTGAATGAGTTCAAGTCCCTCAACTGACTTGTCTGCTATGCTTTCATTTGTAAGCTGATCAGTTCTACAAACAATGCTTCAGATGTGTCCTGATTGGAACAAGCAACAATAGGAATATCACTTCATAATGCTTGGATGGTGAATCGCTCCTTGATGCAGCCCATGATCACATTTGCTAACTGGGTTTCTGCAACTGTGACACTGTTGACTCTTAATGTTCTTTGTATCCACTAAATACTTAGCATCATTTGCAATATAACTACTGTCTAGCCATGATTCTCTCATTTTGGACTGTAAAATTAAAATTTTAATCCAAATATAAGAACATATTTACTCCTATTAAATATCATCTTATTTGATTTTTGACCAATGTTTTTCTCTGTCAAGATCTTTGTGGATCCTGATTCTGTTATTCATTGTGTAAGATAGCCCTGCCAGTTTTGTGGTATTTGATAGTTTGATAAGCATGCCCTCTAGGTCTTTATACACCAGTGATAAAATATGAAATGAACAGAGCAAAGTAATCAAACTCCTACTTTTACAGAGAAAGGAATTGAGGCCCAGACACATGAAGTGACTCAGACAAGGTCATAATTATTAGGAGGCATAGCTAGTTTTGATATTTGATTCCAAATCATAATCTCTTTTCACTGTACTATTCTGTATCTTTGAATTTTAGTGATTAAATATGGGAAACTTTAACTCAAATTATTCCCTTCATATCCATAAATTATAAAACAACTTGTCCTAAATTTTCCAGAAGTTCTATTTCTGTTACTGTCAAACAGCAGATATATCTCTTCAATTCTTAATAAATCTAATCAAAAAAAGGTAAATTTCAATCTGAAATTCCAGATTAGCTTTTTTTAATATGTAGACGAGAGAGATAACAAGAAAAACAAATTCACGGAATTCTAGATTTTGAAGATACCCTAAAAACATGTACTCAAAGATTGTCTTTATAGGGATAAAGAAAAAGCAGAAGGCACAGAGAGGTTGTGTGACTTAATCTAGATCACACAGCTAGGGAGTCAGAGTCAGAGTAAGAGCAAGAACAAGAACTAGGAGTCTCTTAGCCAACTCCTCTTTAGAACACACCATGTCTTCACTGTTCATTTTTGTAGTTACTGACTGCTTCTTTTTTCTTCTTTCTTTTATAAAGATGAAAACATTTTCAAGGATTGAAGGGTTGGGGAGAGGAAGAAATTTTTTTAAATTATCCAACAATCAAGAGCCCAATGTGTTCTATTTAAGGGAGTAAAGTGAGAAGCTGTAATTTAAGTCAGTTTCATGAGTGCTCCAATATGAAGCTTTATTGGATTTTCAATTATAATTAACAGAATAATAACTAAAGATGTAAACAGAAACAGAAATGACTGTACTATCAAACACCTGCTTCATAATTATTTGAACAACAAAATGTTTCTGAGTCTCCTACTTATTTATAATCCTGGCATGTTTTTTTTCCTCCAAATGCCTGTCTATGTATCAATCTGCTTAATTATTTTACAGCTCCCCTCTATACCAAAAACAACAACAACAGCAACAACAACGCAGGCACACACACATTTAGAAAATAATCAGAACCAGGTGATGAACCAGAGGAAAGAATAATATCACTGAGGTCAGTTCACGTTACTAGAGTTAATAAAGCAGGAAAAGGCAAAAGTAATTGAAAGTCTTTCTAAATTAAATCTTTAGTCAGAGGCATAAAAATACCTCCTCCCCCTCCCCCATTCCCATGATCAATTATGAGATTAAGAGTTAGTGGACACAGGATAATTGTAGGTCTGAAAGGGTGCGAGTTGGGTTGGGAGAGGTTTGGAAAATTATCCTCTCTGAATTGTTGTTGTGTCTAAGCCACACTTCTCCACCCTCCCAGTGAAGGAGGCCTATGTACAATTTTCATTTGGCATCCTAACCATCTCAGATTTGGTTTGAGCAGTGCATTTTCATTTCATTCATCATTTAAAGACAGATAATCAGAAAGTCATTACATTGGCTGACACCAGACCCTTCGCTCGATTGTATTGTAATTGAGCACCGCAGAGCGGTTGCCAGATCTAATGGATAATGAATATATTATGTCAGTAGAACCGCCTCAGTGAAGCTCCAGGGAAATAGGAGGAGGAGGCTGCTGCGGTGACATATAGGGTCACAGATGTTGCGCTGATTTACTGATGGAGTGATTGTGTAATTAGGTAATCAATGACGGGTATAGCACTGTTTGTGGGCGGCTCGGTCGGCAAATATGAAGACTCCATGAGTGGTTAGGCTCACCATTTATTCAACATAATTTGGGAGGGCTCTGCTTTGCTTTGGATTATGCCTCTAGAAGTTCTTGACCATTACAAGGCGAATGGTGTGGGGCAGAGGGACTTGGCAGCCTAACAAGACTCAATGATAGCAGGATGAGAACACTTAGGCCACCACTTGTGATCCCATTTCCTTCATCAAGAGCATTTCCATCCTGGTCCAGGACCTTGTGCCAGCAGAGGAGAAATGGCTGGCTTTAGACAACTGTATAGAATCTCTCCTTCTAGTAGGGCACACTAAGGAAAGGATTTTCCTGATTATTAAATTGCATCCTAGGAACCAAGAACATTCATCAGGTTCCACCAAAAATTATACAGCTTATCTCCTTCTCAACACAATGGAAAGCCTTTTAATGTATCACTTCTCTAAAATATTTCCTCTTATAAAGCCCATTTTACACATTTCCCCTAGCATTTTTTTTTTTGCTTAGTCACCTGCATTTCAGCC
Organism: Gracilinanus agilis; assembly: GCF_016433145.1. Taxonomy (NCBI): domain Eukaryota; kingdom Metazoa; phylum Chordata; class Mammalia; order Didelphimorphia; family Didelphidae; genus Gracilinanus; species Gracilinanus agilis. Next base: position 372,012,808 of record NC_058131.1, read on the forward strand.
ACAGGGCAACCTTGTGAATCTATCCAATCATATATAATGTAAGTTTATCATGAACACTCATCTGATTCCATGATGAAAAGATGGTCTTTTAAGTACAAATTCCCTGTTCTAATCCAGACATTCTATGCTTTGTTCATTCAAGGAAGTGGTTATATAGTGAATAACTCCAGTTTTATTTCCTCTTGGAAATCATGCCTACTTCTTGGAAATACCATAATAAGGAAAAAATAAATTAAGCATTTTTAAAAAGTTTTTGCAAAAGAATAAAAGATATGAATACTCCTATGAACTGAGGACAACCAAAGGTAGGTTAGTTTACTGTCAGGAGAATATAAGCTCATGTATTATGTGGACAGTTTTCATTTTTGTCTATGTATCCTCAGCATAATAGCACAGTTTGTGACATACAAGAGGTTTGTCTTTGCCTTGCTGATCTGAATTAAATTGGTGGTTAAACTACAACCAAAATTGTATGTGTTTTATACCATGAAACTTGCGCAAAGTATAGAATTTGGACAGTGTGGTGGAATGGAAAGAATATTGATTTGATATTTAGAAAACCTGGCTTCCAGATCCAGCTCTAATACTTGCTAACTGGGAAAGTTACTTAACTTCTCTAGGTTTCAGTTTCTTTGTATATGAGGTGAGGGGACTGGACTAGATGGTTTCCAGGGTTCCTCGTAGCTCTAAGTCTACTGCCCTATGTAGTATGACTTAAATCATGACTCAGACCTGAAATCTTTTGAATAGTTTTAAGCACAACCTCTAACATCCAGTCAGTTGCTTAGTCCTCATTAGTCTAACATAGCAACGATCAGAGCCTTTTCCACATTATGGCGCCGCTCAACATGGCTAATTTTTAGGAAGGATATAAGCTGGGATTGAGAAAGTCAGAGCTAGATAAGGTCTATGGAGATAGCATTAAAACCTGAGAATCATACACAATCATGAGGGACATGAAAGGAGCCATGGCAGACCCACTCACATTTATATTGTTGGTTTTTGATTGAGCTCACTTTGTGAGGGGAAATATTGGATAATTCCAGCCCAGATAGACAAATTTATAGGATAGTAAGAGATAGAAAGTGATGACAGGGATGAAAAGAGTAAAAACAAGTTTCACAAGATTCAAGAGAGAGGGATGATTAGAGGCAAGAACCAAGAGAGGTGTAATGAGAGACACAATTCATGGAGCCAGGACATACCTGGATTTTAATTTTTAATTTTTTTGCACATCACAAGCAATACAATTTTTAAATATTTGTTTTATTACATTTCACAATCCATGTTCTCTCTTTTCTTCCCACCCCATGACCCTCCCCAAGAAGGCATGATGCAGGATGATACACCTATTATATAATACATAATCCCATGTTAATCTTATCATAAAACATGACACGTATTGCTTACACAAGAGAAAAAATCATGGAGGAAATAAAGAATAGTATGTTTCAATCTGCATTTGTACTGATACCTGTTCTTAAACAAAGCAATGGTACAGTAAGTTTTAAGTGGAACCGTGCAGACGTTACGTGCATTCTTCCAATTTACACATACCTCCAGTAGCCAGGAGATGCCTTATGCTACAAGTGCTTTCATTATTCCCCATGGACATTATATTATACTAGATTCCCCCTGGCAGCTGGATCATTCTCCAAAACACCCTTATTCTTATGGGCTGTTAAACAATTTCCTTTCCCTAGACCACTGAAATAGAATCTTAACCATTTTTTAAGCCCCAGCCTTTCTCTGCTCCTATCCATCCTTGACACTTGATCAAAGCAATCTTCCTTATGCTCACATCTCATCAGATCAATCTACTCAAAATGCTTTAGTAGTTCCTTTGCCCTATTGGCCACTGAATGAAGTCCAAACTTGAACCAAACTTGCAAGTTCTCTCAAAATCTCACTCCTTCCACTTTTTCAGTTTGATCTCTAATTGCTCCCCCATGTCCTTCAAGCTGTTGTGTGTTCTAGACAAACTGAATTACTCAGCATCTCTTGTACACTTCTTGTGCTCTACTGTTCTTATGATTCTACTCATGCTATTTCTAAAGCCTAAAATGCCCTCTCCTAATTTCTGCTTTCTGAAATCCTTCAAAACACAATTCATCTATTACCATCTTTATAAAAGAATTCTCTCATGATATCAGTTAAAATATTCTTTCCTACCCAAATTCCTATCTCACACATTGCCTCTAACACATATTCCCTATCTTAATGTTTGTGTATGTGTTAGCTACTCTAGTGTACTATAAGGTCTTTGACAATAGGGACTCTGTCTTATTCATCTTTGCCTCTTCCTCATGACCTAGCTCAGAGTTTTAAGGAAGCCCTTAATGAACACTGCAGGATAGAAGTAGGAATGATAGCAGAATTAGGATGGGATTGGGCAAAATGAGATAGAATAATTATAGTAAGAAAAACAATTGGGTTACGTGTCTTTCAAGTGTTCAGATTTATAGGAGCGATACTTAGGTCTTAGCTCTCTTCATATTACCACAGAAAGGGTTTCATACATGTGATAACAAATTATAAGAGATGATTAATTTTTGACAGGTCCTTTTATTTTATTAGTGTAAGAAACTCCCAGTGAGGAAATTCCTTCTTGAGAGAATCAAATAAGGTTATATCTACAGAGCACTTAACTCAGTGGGGGGCATATAAGAGGCACTTAATAATTATTTCTTTCCTCCTTTCCCTTCTACCAATGCACACTGGCACCTCCTCTGTGCTCCATGCCTAGGGCACTGAGGGCTCAAGAGATTTTCTTGGGGCCACATAGCCAAAATTTATTAGAGATGGAACTTGAACCCAAGTCTCTTTGTGACCAGTCAGTTCTCTATCCTTTATACAACATGGTTCTTCTCCATATTTCATATATACTTGTCAAATTTTGGAGTAAATGTTAACATCTTATAACTATTTTATGCACCTAGTAGAATGTAGCACTTTTCTTAACTTCCATGGTGACATCTTTCAGAATAAAAGTTACTACCTCAGATTTTGCAGACTAAATGTTATAATAAGCAAATGATGTGAACTCTCTGCAGCTGAAAGTTAAGCTTTCACAGAAACTGAGCCAGTTGTAGATGAAACCTAGATACAATGCAATAATGGGCTGAGACAGTACTTAGCTTTGTTTAAATGAGGAAGGACACCATCTCCTCTGAAAGCTACAGGAGGAAATTTAGGTGGGCAGAATGTAATTACCCAAGGTGGAACTGGCCAGGTTAGAGAAATTAGTACTTCCATAGCCTGTCATTTTAGAAGGTGTCATGGGATTCCCACCACCCAGTTCCAGACACCAGGATGGTCAAGATCCAAGCTTTAAAAGAATTTTTTTTTTATCTAAAGGAGGCATATGGAATAGAGCAAAGGACACTGCATTTGAGGTTATAGGTCAGAGTCCCAGTTTTTTCACTTATTCATTGTAACAGATTTTTGGACCTTTTTAACTTTTGATTTCCTAATTTGTTAAATGGAGATGTTAATGAATACATTATCTACCACATAGAATGATTTTGAGAATCAAACAGAAAAGTCCACATAACATCGGTGAGTTGTTTTTTTTTCATCCAAAATGTTATATGCATGTGAATTAGGATCACAGTAATAATCATCATTATCAACATTGCCATGATAATTATTATAACAAGAATGGAGAGAATCTCCATTGAAACAAGGCTTATTTACAGTATCTCAAATTCTTTCTCCTGAATGAGTGGCATAACTGCTCCTTGCTGGCTTACTCTATTTATAAGAATACAGATTTAGATCTAAAAGGAGTGTTAAAGATCAGTGGGTACAATTCTCTCATTTTATAGGTGAGAAAACTCAGGTTTATAGAGGTTAAGTGACTTGCCCAGGGCAACACAACTAGTAAGTGTCTTAGCTAGAATTAAAACATGTCTCCTTGACTTCAATTCCAGAGCACTAGACACTAAACATGTTTGTTGCCTGCCATTCTTGTAGCATGACATTTGTTTTATAACAATAGTAATCCAATGATACCTTTCTTTGAGAAACATGCTAGCACTTCCCATAGATATTATTTCCCATGCTTTCTTATGAGATGAAATATAAATAGCATACGCTTCCTAAGGAACAAATTGTACATAACAGAAGTTCAAAGTTTCTTATTAACGTCTCTTTCTGGTTCTTTTAAAATCTATTTATGGGCTTGCTTTTGCTAAGTTCACAATAAAAAGAAAAAATATTTTAGAATAGAGACTGACTAATAAAATTATTTTATTGCATTTCTCATTGCAAATTTTATTATTTGATGACAATTACAAAATATAATGATGTTTTTAATCTATGGGTGAGTGAATGTTTGAGTCAGTCAATTAATGGGCATTTTAAAAGCAAATTCTATGTTCTAGACATTGCACTAAAGAGGATAAAAAGAAAAGGCTAAAAAAATAAGACCTTGCCTTCAAGGAGTCTACAATCTAATGAGGGAGAGAGCATGCAAATAATTATGTACAAACAAGATATATACAGTGGAGATAATCTAAGAGGGAAGGTACTTGTATTAAAGAGGACTGCAAAAAGGATCTTGCAGAAGATTACATTTTAGTTAACACTTGAAGAAAATCAGGGGAATCAAGAGGCAAGAGAGGGGGAGGAAAGGAATTTGAGGAATTGGGGATAGCCATTGAAAATGTATGAAGTCTGCAGATGGAGTGTTTTATGTGGAAAATAGCAAAGAAGCCATAGTCAGTGGATCGTAAGCTAGGTGGAGAAGAGTAAGATATAAGAAGTTTAGAAAGGTAAGAAGGGGCCAGATGTTTGATAGTGAAAGATAAAACCTCTTTAATTTGCTTCATGATTGTCCTTGATATACTGTCCAAAGAATAACAAGACACATAGCCACGGCAACGGAGATATAGAAATAAAACTGAAATTGCTTCTTTTCTAATTATTTTGTAGAAAGGAGACATTTCTTCTTTTTTATGATATGGTTAAAAGTTTCTTCACTGGGGAAAGTATTTAAAGGGATATTTCATTCACAGGGGGTTCTCTGCTTTTTCTCTTTATCTCATTTCAATAGCATCTTGGGACAAGACATACAGTGTCAGTTCTTCAGCTCAATTCAAGTTGAAGTGACTTCATTTTATTAAATAAGACATCATCAAGGACCCTTTAGCCACTACACTAACCACTGTTTCCCTCTTTTGTGGTACTAATTCTGTTTCTCAGGCTTTTGGAACAAAATGCCTTTAGTGCTGGGCATCTTCTGCATCTTCATTGCCAGTTCTAGTGGGCTGTCTGCTGGCTATGATGGTGTCCTGAGTCTCCCTGATGGCTTTGTTGATATCACCTGTTTCTGTAGTAATGGAATGCTCTACTGGCAAGAAATCACTGGCAAACACGAATCTTATCAGGATTTTTTTTAAACATGGCAGAGACAAACCTTCTATCTTGTTTGATAGCCTCTCTATTCAGGGGAAGCAAATGAAGTGGCTTGCTTTCTGAATATGTCTAAGACACATGAAAATAAAGTAAAACAATGTTCTGAGGAGATTATTCAGAGCAGAGAAATGAGGTGTTTTAAATCTTTTCTCCTACAAGGGCAATAGCTCTTTTTATGGGACAATCTGTGTAGTGTGCAATCTTTCCTTCAACTTTCATTTTCTAAACAGCTTTGTCCACGGTAGCCCAGCTGACTACACATTATGACAAAATGTATGATAGAGATGATTTTAATGGAATTTTTCATTGCTGAGGAAGTAATGATACTAGAGCTTCATGGCACAGTGTCTTATTCTGGAGATGATCTGTCATTTCATTCTTGTCATTCAAAGAGCTACCTTCCCTTCCTTTCTCCCTGTAAAGCAAAACATTCAGTGTTCTCATCATTTGAGAACTCGAACATAGCAAAAAATAAAAAAGGCCTTCCACAACATTATTGTCTGTCATCAATCAATCCACAAGTTCAAATGACAAAATACAAACTGTCAAACATATACTTTTGTCTGTCAAAATGGTATTATTCACTGTATACTTAATGTACATCTTTATATGATATAACCAACAGACAACAGTGCTTGCACTGAGAGAACAGTTTACAAAGGAAGCTTCTCTTTAGATTTGGGGTCTTTCACAGAGGATTGTGGAGCCAATCTTGATAATCCTAAGGTTATTTATTTCTGCCTATGCAAACCAGTAATGTAATAAAATGCTTCAAGCCTCTCAGGTGTAGCATATGTAATGGGTATGATAAATACACTTAACTTTGCTCAATATAAGGTACATATTTTATTATCCTGACTTCTTGATTTCTAAAATTATAATGAGTTATGAAAGGGAAATTAAGATGATCAGGGTACATTTTTAAGCTTCAAAGAAATTTCATGAAGAGTAACCACATTGTTCCCCTGGCCAAGGCAGATTACTCAACTAGATGGCATTTCTTAGGTTCTAATAAAAAATTGATGGAGGAGAATGTCATTTAGGAAACTAAACAAAGCAGTCTACCAAATCCATGCCTTTAAGATTGCTTTTCCAAGTCATTGTTACCTGTAAAAATATAGGAAACTAAGGAATGAAGGAAGAGAATATTAGATGAGAGTCAAAAAAGAGAGATAGATCGACTAGTTGAACATAAGGAAGGGACATTACAGAATGCAGAGAAACTCTTTGTGAGACTGAGAGAAGAAGAATACTTTAGGAATGGTTTTGAAATGTGAAATTAAGCCTATAAAAATTGAGGCTGGTAATGAAAGCTAAACCTAACTAAAAGAGATTTTTAGGTAGAGGGTTAGAGATGTATCAAAGAAGGGAAAAAGAATGATGTTCAAAATAGATCAAATCAAAATAATGAACAGTGAGAAGGCTAAATCAGTCAACTCTTAATATGCTACAATTTTCTATGGAGAATGATTTTTGGACTGAGAATGATAAGGCAAAAATGGTTAACAACAGCAAAATTCAAGACAGAAGATGAAGACATGGCAAAAGAAAATTTAGTTAATTTCTCTCAATGAATTCAAATCACATGACTTGGAAAATTATAACCTAGAGTACTGAAAGAATAAGCAAGCATGATTTCTGAGCCATCATCAATAATCTTTATAAGATCATAGTAAATGGGAGAGGAGACATAGGACTAGACAGAATAGGCTAAGTGTTCTAATTTTTTTAAATGGGTGAAAGACAAAGACAATAAGATTGATATCTACTTTTGTCAAAATTTTAGAACATGGTTGGCAGCTTGGGGGCAACTGGGTGGTTCAGTGAATTGAAAGCCAGGCCTAGAGATGGGAGGTCCTAGGTTCAAACCTGGCCTCAGACATTTCCTAGCTCTATGATCCTGAGCAAGTCAGTTAACCCCCATTGCTTAGCCCTTACCTCTCTTCTGCCTTGGAACCAATACACAGTGTTGATTCTAAGAAAGAAGGTAAGAGTTTTAAAAAATTCTAGAACACATTATTAAAAAAAGGATGGTTTGTGCCCATTTAGAAAGGGAAGTAATGACCTCTAAAAGTTAACTTAGCTTTATTAAAAACAGGTCAAATGAAAATAAATTCATTTCCTTTATTGATAGGATTTCAAGATAAATTATGATTGACTAGACTTAAAGAACCCAATCATTGAGTTGATATCATCCTGGAAAGAAACTGGAATAGTGCCCTGGGGATTGACTTTTTGTGCAACATTTTCATCAATGATATGTATGAAGGAGAATAAAGAATGGCTGTCAATGCTCTAAACTTAGGGACTGAGGTAGATGGTAGATGACAAGTTAAAAACCAAAAATGATTATCAGCCACAACAAAATATCATATGTTATAAGATAAAATGTAATAGGTTTAAATGAAAGTTTTGTAATAGGAATGTTAAATACACTTTAAAGGTACCAGATGGAAGATGTGACCTAGAAAACAGAGCCTGTGGAAAAATTTGGTGGTTTGAGTGGATCACAAGCTCAATGCAAATTAAGAGTGTGCTATAAAAGTCAAAACAATAATGATCTTTCATAGGCTTCCCTAGGAAAGGAAAATGGCTGGGAATGGTAACACAAGCTCCACTACTAGCAAGGGTGAAGCAGCTGAGTTAAGAGTTCTGAACTGCAATAAGCTAAGCTGATGATTTTTTGAGTCAAACCAGGATCATGCAGGTAATATATGTCAAAGGCAGGAAAAACTCAGCTCTTCCTGGTCTTATGACCAGCTCTCTGCTCTCTTTGCATCATATCATATTGCCTCTCATGTTCATTTGTAGTTATTTGTAGATATTTTATTATATTTATTGGACTCAGATCTTGGTAAGGAAAAATAGGAGGAAAAATTAGTTTAATTACAATCCCTAAAACTTTTATCTCCCACCATATTAACAAAATATCTATCTATTTTATTTACATCATTTCAGAATAGTTTTTAAACTGGATTGCTGACTACAAAGTACTTTATTTTCCTTTTCAAAGGAAATTTGTTGTTATTGTTTTTGCAAAAATTTACTGTAGACAAATGCCACCAACTTTTATTAGTGTCACATAGTCCTGTCTTTGCAAATTAAGGGCATATTTTACATATATATATATATATGAATAAGCTGAATTCATTTGCCTTTTGAAACAATGAGGAAAGCTCAGCTGTCAAGAAACTGGGATTCTAATCCACATTCAGTTACAACTAACTGAGTAAGTATGAAGTCACTTTCTCTTCTGATAATCTCAGTTTTCTTATTTGTAGCATAAAGAGGCTAGACTAAATGACCTCTACATTGCCTTCAAGATATAAAATCCTGTGGCATCTATTAAAACTTTTCCATATGACCTTTGAAAAAAATTTTTAACATAAAGTTTCTATGATTTTTCAAGGAGCTGAAATTCTTTGGTCCTAACGTATACATACAAAATGCACTATAATCCGCCTCTCTTTAGCCTAGCAAACTAAATATGATCCATAATGCTCTGAGCAGAAGTCCTGACTTGAGGGGGGGAGAAGCAAGGGAGGAGGAGGTGCTCGCCTTTAAATTGGCAAGAAGAGTCGTGTTCCTTTTAGTGAGCAAACCATGCTGTCTATGTACTCCATTTCATTCTTAATTTCAGTTTTGCATGGCCTTCTAAAAGCATTTCACAGGTGTTTGCTGGAACTCATTAGACCATTTGGAACTCCTTCATGCTCCCTAAAAGGCAATTAAAATGTGTCTGCAAATTACCTCATGTGGGCCAAAGCACAGCTGCCTCTCTTCCCCTGTTACTACGCTATGTTTCCAAACAGACCAGGAAACTGCTTAGAAACCACTAGTTGACAAGGGCAAAGGTGGCCTTGTGGGTGTCCTCACTCCTTCCCTCTCGGACTGCCCGTGCCCTTGATGTCCTTTTCAGAGAACAAAGCAAAGGTAGGAAGGAGTTGAGAGATAGAGTTGCTTCAATGAAACAGAGGCTATACATTCTATGAAAGCAAGAAGGTGCTACATAATTCTTACTCCCTTCTTGAACCAAAAGATTCAACTGTTCAAATCCCCCCCCCCACTTTGGGGACAGTCGTCAAACATAAGTATGTGTAGGCCATTAAGTCTTGCTGGATTAAAAATCCTGGGGCTTGCTTAAGAATGGAGAAAAAGATTCTTGAATCAAGCTGCTAATCTCCTAGCATCTGTTTATTATCTGCCAGGATTTCTTACTACAAAAAGAGCTCAGTGTGATTTTATGATAGTAGAACATGTTTGTATGGATCATATAATACAATGAAAAAAAATTCTATTTTTCTGAGATTTCACCTCTGCAAGCTATCTAAAGACTTACTGGTGCATACAAAAGAACATGCTACTTGCTAAAATAAGATTCCTTTAATTTAATTTGTATCAAAGTTGTCCTTTGTTCAATTTTCTTACCAGAAACCAAGACTTTCTTGATTTCATTTAATGGCCAACTCCTCGAGTTTCAATTAAATCAGTCTCAACTCTGATCTGAAAAGGTATAAATAGAATTGAAAACTAGAATTAAATAATAACGAATTACATTATTTCCTAACACTCTTCAGCTATAAAATCAACATGCATGATTATGCCATTTCCTGAATACTTAATACCAACAATAAATGAGTCTATTCTTATATTTTAAATACTTAGTAACAAGAGGCTAAGGTACAAACTGGAATTTTGTAGCAGGAAGATTTATACGCTTAAACACACATGGATCTAGGCAGCTGACCTCAGATATAATATACTCCTTTTGAAAGTGGTTAGCTAAAATGGAACAAATCTAACTTTTGCTTAGAGCACTGACAAAGAACCAATTTTCAGTAACTTAATATAAAACTGTTTAGAACAACCAACAACTATAACCCTTGGTAATTATGATGTGCTAAATGATAAAGCACATAGTATATAGAGGGTTGGCCTTGAAGTAAAAAAAGTGCAAAATTTAAGTCCCTTCTCTAAAATATGCAACTATGAAATCAAGAACAATTCTCAATACCCCCAGGGCAACTTTCTATGACTAACTTATAGGTGATGAAATTCTAAATTCTGTGTCTGCAGCAGTGAAGTGAATCTATACAATGAATTTTCAATATTTTTGAAAACACAGATCTGGATAAAAAAAAGTAGTAAGAACTATTTTTTTATGAATGCTTTGAAAGAGAGACAATGACAAAAAGCTGGAATACTGGCAAAGGTAGCATAAAATGGGGACTTCAGATGCCAGGAGGATTAGACACTATGATATCCTGGCAGGAATCTTGAAATGCTAGAAATTGGGTTCTTGATAATACCATTTATCATGTCAGCCAGTGGGGAAAAATGCTCCTCAAAGACACAGGATTGAAAAGAGCTACAGGTTGATCCCACTTAAAACTCTTATGATGAATCTAGATTGGAAAATATCAGAAAACAATTGTTAAAAATTATTTCTACCTGAAACTGAAAAAAATTAAAATGAAAAAGAAAAGAAACTCTTGCTATTATTAGCATGACAAAGAATACAGTGAACTAAGTAGCACTCCTTTGCTAAGAAAGAAAGATACACTGGAATATACAAGAAATAATAATAACCATCCTGTTGGAAATTCTTCATATAGATGACACTGATCACTAGAGCAAGCAAACCACAAAAGTATGTGAAATGGACAGAAGATATGAATACTTTCATAATTTACTAGTATTAATTGATAAAAAAATTATAAACAGATCTTACCTGTTATAAGCAAAAGTTTTATATTGCCTTCTGTGCATTATACAATTAACTCTGATTCTCATAATAGTATATTATAGACCATTGAAGAACAATAATAAGAAATAATTTAATCCTTAATGTCAGATTAGTTGGAATAAAAGCTAAAATAAAAAAAAAAACCTACTAAAATCAGAAAGGGGGAAAATTTAAGAACATCAGGTCTTTAAACATCTTAATATGAACTTCAGAAATTTTATGTTGTAATAAAGAAGATAAATATAATACTTAAGTTTCAAAGAATTTTTAAAAGGTAATAGGCATACTTAGACTGGAATTCTGAAAATTATCTTTCAAATTTGACAGTATTCAACTAAAAAACAAATTATAACAAAGGAAACAGAAAAAGAGTGAGAAGAGAAAGGAAGGAAAAAGAAAGGAATGAAGAGGAGAGGGGAGAGAGTTAGTTTTTAAAAGCTGCCATTTTAAACTTTATGGAAGAACATTACCCCATAATATTTGACAGAAAATATAAAAACATTTTGGTACCTGAAGAAACAGTAACTGTGACTACCATGGTCAGATTAAGAATTACAGTAGGAAAGATGGACCTATACAGAAATACTACTAAAAGAGTCAAACACCAGCATGGCAGAAACTATTTGAGATATTTATTAAGAGACTTTCAGAAAGGCAATGGAAGATGTCATCAATATAGAACTGGTACGGTATATATGAGTGATATAGTTTATAGACTTCCAGGTCGGGCATCAGAAGACTCATTTTTACGATTTCAAACCTGTCTTCAGATATTTACTAGCTATGTGACTCTGCAATTTATTTAACCCTTAGTCATTGAAAACAAAATAAAAAGGTTATGGTCATACAAGCAATGCAAAAGACAAAAATAAAAACACTTCAACATTAACAAAAAATGTTACTAGAGTAGATTTAAAGCAAATAAATCAGAGGAGAGTGAGAATCCATAATAAAGAAGAATATTATTTCTGGTCATTGCTCAAGTTGGAAAAAATTCTAATACACAATTTGGATTTAATGTGAAGCAGAAATATGCACACTATCAATATAATGAATGACAGAATAGTAACATCAAGGAAGATAAGAGAAAGTCTAGCTTTTCTGTAATACAGGAAGTCATCAGCGTTGTATAAACAGGGCCATAATCAGTAGCTAAAATACTTCACAGTGGTTCTTGAATTACTAGTGAAGTACTTTATCAGCTTCCTTACCTCGCAGAAATAATCCAGATTCTACCTTTCTTAACAGAATTACATATCTTCCAACAAATTACAAAAACAGTGACTCTTACAAAGATAAGCCACTTATTTGTTGATGTGTTTTTATAAAAAAGCATTCACACCTTGTATCTTTTTTTTAAACTTATAAATGCTTACTAGAAAATATATTGGCTAAGAATCAAGGAGTCCCCGGGTTAAAAGAGTAACTTATTATCTATTCAATAATTATTGAACAAACTTCTCCAAACTGCAATAACATTTAAACTGCCTCTATTGGTTATTGTCAAGCCTTTGACCCAGTTCTACACTCATGACTCAATAAGGCACATGCAAATGTATAAAATTAACCTAACTATAATGAGACTATTGGATTATTTGATTTACATTGGGATATTTTTTCTATTCAAAATATGTCATCAACATAATAATATCAATAGCAACTGATCTAAAATAAGCTACTTTTCAAGGAGCTAGTTTAAGACCCTTACTGTTCTGCCTAGCTTAGAACCCATTTTTATTCCTCACAAATAGAACTGAGTATGGCTTCCAAGTTGATGAATGATTCATAAGAAAATGGCTTATTAATCACTTCATGTACATGTATGGCACAAGGTTTTATAGCTCTACTGAAAAACATATTGAACAACTTCTCCCTTGTGTGTAAGCTTTCTCTAATAATAAAGTCATTTAAACTTGATGAATGTAAAATTCTTAATATATATCAGGAACAGAGAGAGAATGAAGGTTTTAAGCTTGGATTTAAAGGTAAAGTTGAATTAGTGAATGAAGCTGATAATTACAAATACCTTGGTATCTGCCAGACATGCCACATTAGTCATAAATCATAGCAAATGATCCCCTAGCAAAAAACAAACACATAATAATAAAATAGCAAGACGATCCTACTAAGGCAACTCTGATTAGCTTTTCCTTGTCAAAGAGGAGGGAAAGGATACATATACATTCCCAGAAGAAATTATAGTGAGATTATAATTTACATAAACAGTTTTGGAACAAGCAGACTTGAGCAATAATAAAGGCTAAAAATAGGTACAAACTTAAAGATGAGTCATATGTAAATGAAAGTAGTTTATGTCTAGATGCAAACCATGAAATAGCTAAGATGCAGCACTGGAATTTAAATGCCTTCCACAGGTGACATCACATGAATTACCCAATAATATTTCAATAAAGACATTTCAATCAAGTGGGTGGATGGTACAGATGACTTTAGAGAAATCAAGGGATTTATAATGGGAATTCAGAGGCAGATCATCAACACCAAAAATTAGGGATAAGTTATTCTTAAGAAATCCAGACTTTCTAAATGACCACTCTATTACAAATATCAATAAGATGGAAATAGGTCTTGATCAATGACACATGTAAAACTCAGTGGAATTGTGCATTGGCTATGGGAGGGGAGTGAGAGAAGGGAAGGGAAAAACATGTATCATGTAACCATGGGAACATTTTTCTTAATTAATCAATGAAAATTTAATACAATTTAATTTAAAAAAATCCAGACTAACTGAAAAATGTAGATTTTGCAAAGAAATTATGAAAGCAGCATAATACATTATTTTGGGTTATTAAACACAAGTACCTATTATTCCTATCAGAATGACTTAGGGATAAGAATTATAGTTCAGAAGCTAGCTATCTTAATAGAAGGCAAATCTGTATAATATGTATGCAAATCTTAAAATACTATTGAGAATTCAATAAGTATTGCGACCAGACTATTATCACATCATATGATAGAGGTAAAAGAACTTATCTTCACATAAAAGTATGAAGAAAATATTAAATCCACATTATTTTCATGTAATACATTCATGTATGACCCAAAGTGATTGTTTTCCACAACTACCTGTACATAATATTGGTTCAAAAAAATTAAGAAAATTTTAATTGATATTGCCCTGTGAAAGACTGATTATCTCTAGACTACATGTAATGAAAAGCCTTTAAAATATAAAGACTTAGTATAAAATATAAAGAAAAAATAAAAAATGTGGGAAAAGGATCAGCCCATTCATCTTGTTTATTATTGACATTGTCATTAAGATGATTTCAGTAAGCCTACAGAAACTGAGCTAACACTCCATTATTCAATTGCAAAAAGCAATAATTTTATCTTTCTGTACAATAATATTAGGACATGAAGCATAAATCATTGCAGAATAATGGCTTGTTCAACCATTATTTGTATATAAACTACTTAAAATGAAAAAGTATCATAATAATAATTAAGAATGGTATAAAATATATAAAATTACAAAAACTATGTTACACATGTGACAAACTGCATTGATATTGGCACAACTGGAGAGATTTTACCAAAGATAGGGAAAGGGGGTCAGTTATTACCATCATGTTGCTATGATTCAGTCTCAGAATCATAGGGATAAATCTAGTGTGGGGGAAAGCAAGCACTCCCAATTATGGTGCTTTCCATTTATACAAGTTAGCCACAATGATACCATTAATTGTTAACCATGAATTATTTACTAAATGAGAAGAAGAAACAAGAATAATCATAATACTCAGTCAAAATAAGGAAAAGTTAGGAATAATCAATATATAATAATTCACCCATAAACCTGGTTCTCATTCTTCTATCCATTTTACAAAGGGTCTATGTGTGTGAGGAGGTAGACTAACACTGAGAGATGTGAATTGAGAAACATTTGTTCAATTTAATTCATGATTCTTCACATTCTTGGTCTTTAAAGAAAGACTGTGTACCATGTGTCACATGGTGGTCCACTCCTCCACTGCACCATTACATTTTCTTCCTGGA
Organism: Gracilinanus agilis; assembly: GCF_016433145.1. NCBI lineage: Eukaryota > Metazoa > Chordata > Mammalia > Didelphimorphia > Didelphidae > Gracilinanus > Gracilinanus agilis. The sequence goes on from NC_058131.1 coordinate 372,027,998, forward strand.
TGAAATTTTTTTTTGTACTCTTGGGTCAGGGAAATCATTTTATGGTTTGTTTGTTTGTTTATTTTTAACTAAAATGATGATTGGCAAGGTAAAGATGTAGCACAACTCAAAGGAACTTATGATGGAAAAGCTTATCCACTGCTATAGAAGTGCCTGACATACTATGAATAAAGATTGAAACATACCCTTCTTCATTTAATTTCCTTAATGACTTTTTCTCTAGTGTCAAAGATATGTGTCTTCTTTCACAAAAGAACATGGGGAAACATATTATATGATAACACATGTATAGCTTGTATCATATTACCTTCTGTCTTGGGGAGCTGGGAGAAGTAGAAGGGAGGGAGAGAACATATATTGCAAAACATCAGCAAATTATTATTAAAAATTGAATCTACATATAATTTGGGGGAACTAAAATGGCCTTTTTCATTTTTTTATTGACAAAGCATTTTCCTTAAACTTGGAATTTTCAGAATTATGGAGGCCTATTCTCTAGGTTATCAGTCCTTTCTCCCTTTCTCAGCAGAGAGAAGAGGAGAGGGTAATATAATCACACCTCTAAGGAGTTTCCCTTTTCTTAAAGTATAGATGGCATGAGCAGCTGGGTGGCTCAGTGGATTAAGAGCCAGGCTTAGAAACAGGAGATCCTAGGTTCAAATCTGGCCTTAGACACTTCTTAGCTGTGTGGCCCTGGGCAAATCACTTAACCCCCATTGCCTAGCCCTTACTGCTCTTCCACCTTGGAACCAATATACAGTATTGATTCCAAGATGGAAGGTAAGAGTTTTCAAAATAAATAAACAAATATTAAAAAGATAAAGTATAGATGGCACTAAAGAGCAAAGTTGGCAAGTCCAGACAGTTCTTCAAACTATAGAGGATTCTGCTTTCCTCCAATCAAATCCCATAATTGTTGCTTATCCCCAACTTAAAACATCTCTCAAAGCAGACAATCAACTTTCAAGTTGTAGATGCTTGTATAGATTAAGATAGACAAGTCTAGAGTCCTCTTTATGACAGCAAGTCATTCTTGTTTCATCCAATCAGCTCCCAGCATCAGATTTTTTTTCAATCAATTCTTCCAATAAAGCAGCCCTTCCCATCACTCTCATATTAGCAGGGGAAAAAGGCAGGCAATACTTTTTTTTTCCTTTTCAGAGCAACCACTTTTTCTCTCTGCCTTTGGCTCTGTCTCTGCTTATTCTAGCATCTGTGATTCTTTCTTCTGTCTGCAGTTTTTCTTGTCTTCTCTCGCCAGTTGGCTTATCCTCACAGCTTCTGTTTTCTGACTCTCCTGTTCCAAAGCAGTTTCTCTTGTTGTAAAGTGATTCATCTCTTCCTTATGATGAGAAACATCAAATTCATAATTCTTTCAGGTATGATACAAATGGTTATCATATGTTAATCCCATAATCCCAAAGTAGTTGATGTTTTTTTTTTTATATATAGACTTTACCTTCAATAAACTCCAAAATCCAAAAAACAATCACATTTAAATTAGCTGTTGGGATACAATGCACTGCAGCTCTATAGCAGTCACTGCTCTTGCCACTGATCTATTTTTAAATAGGTCCTTCTTCGGAGGATTTGTTTTCTTTCAAACCTTCAGATATATCTATGTTTAACCAAAATATCATTTTCCTGTCTTTTTTTTAAGTAAAGCACATAAAAATGCAATACTTTACAATGATGACAGCAATAACAATAATTATAACAACAATAAAAACAATGAGAATGAGTTGTGAATAGTAAATCAATCTTTGATATTATAAAATGGATTTAGAAAATATTCAAAAGTTTATAAAAATATGTAATATTAAGAAAACTCAGACATCACCATCAAAGTGTAAATGTAGAATACATCTACCTCAACAAAAAAGATGGACAAATGTTCTCAAAATGCATAACAACATATATCAAAATACCAAATAGATTACATTTCAAAGAACAATAATAAAGGCTTATAATATTGATACATCATTGGACTTATTGATTAGCTTATATTGTTTTACCACAGAAGGAGCCTATAGAATAGGTAAGATCCAAGAATGAAATGAAAAGGCCCTTCATAGGCAACAATCACCATGTATTCAAACGCTAATAGCTGGTCAAAGAAAGAAAGTTGACTCAGTGTAGGGGTTTGGTTTATAGGATTGCAGGATTTAGGATAGTAATATAAAAGAAACAGAAACTACAAAAGGCCTATTCTAAAGGAGCCTGGCTTAATGACAGATGTAGATTTTTCAGGTAAATGGTGTAACCTGTGCAAAACAGCATATTGTACAAAAATCTAGAAACTACTGAATTAATAGAAAGATACAGTCAAGCAATCCAAATTTTATTCTATAAGCTCACTATTCTTCACAAGATAACACACAACGAATCCCTGCTCAATGAATTAAAATAGAAAAATATTTTAAAACATCAAAATACATAACTGATACTATCACAGAAAAAACAAAACAATCTTCCAATATCTCCTGGATATCACAATGACCTAAAATGTTTAATGACATTGTTTTTAATAGTTTTTGTCAAACTGAACATTCAAAATTTCCAAACTAGAAGGAATGAGCAGTGTCTCTTCTTTTTAGTTCAATATCATTTTTGAAATGCATAAAAACCTCTTTCTCTTCTCTCATGTCTACCTTCCAGTATTGGAAAACCAAACAAAACAATTTTATCAAAAATTTATGATGTTCAAAAACACATATATATCAATATATATTTTTAAAAATAGTTTTTTAAATATATAGGTCTATTAGAATAATCAAAGTCCTGTTGAATGTGGAATAAATATGGATATTCTTCAACATTCTTTCTGTTATGAGTTGTTCCAAAGATACTTTGAGTTAACCTATAGTATATTAGTCTGCATCTCAGTACTCTAATTCAGGTTTCAAAAAATGAGTCATTATCCCCTCTTGCTCAATAATTTGCCAAATATTAAGCACAAAAAATTAGCAGAACAACAATTTATTTCAAAACTATTTCCTTTTTTATTTTTTTAAAATCAGATGCTCTTTCTCCTTCCCACACTACTGAAGGCTTCATTCAGCAAAATATACAGGCTATCTCTTTTGTATTTCCATTTCACAGCTAATTTTCTGAAGGTGAATATTCATAAGTTATTCTACAAATATTAAAACTGTAGGTGTATATAAAGTTCCCTTGGATCTATTCATTTCTCTCTTCATTATTTCATGTAATGCTTTCCAAGTTTTTTTAATCAATCTGCACATTCTTATGGTGTAATAGTATTCTATCACAGTCATTTACCACGTTTTGCTTAGCCATTGCCCAACCGACAGATATCCCCTGGATTTCAAGTTCCTTGCCCCACCACAAAAAGAGCTGCTAAAAACATTTTGGAAAATATAGATTCTTTTCCTTTTCCCCTAATCTTCTTGATAGATAGACCCAGCCATGGCATTGATGTGACTAAGCATATAAACAGTTTTATAGCTCTCTGGGTATAATATACCAAACTGCTTTCCAAAATGGTTGGATCAGTTCATAGTCCCACCAACATGGACTAGTACTACAATTAATGATGATGATGAAGATAGTTAATATTTTTATAGTTTACACTGTGCAATGTGCTTTAGTTATTTTCTATTTTTGGTACTTAGAACAACTCTTGGTTTTAGGCGTTATTGCTATCCCCATTTAATAGATGAGGAGCTGAGAAGCAAACAGAGGCTAAATACCTTGCCCAGGATCACATAGCAAGTAAGTGCCTGAAACTGTATTTGAACTCAGGTCTTCCTGATTTCATACCCAAACACTCTCTCCACTGTGTCATGTAGCTGTCATCATCATCAGCTGCATATTATTTTCATCATCAGCATTATTTTTACTATTAGGCAATTATCTCATGTTAAACTAATGATTTTTGAAAACGTTCTAGTGAATATAGCATAGTAAAATCAATACTGACTTTGGAGTTAAATGGTCATTGCTCATATTCTGCTTCTATCATTAACTATTCCTCTGCCTTTGGGAAAATTGCTATATAACTCTGGGTTCCAGTTTCCTCATCTATAAAATAAGGAGGTTTCAATCTAAGATGTTATGACATTATGAAAATAGACAGATGACATATCTTAATCCATAATCATCTAAGCTGTGATAGGGAGTAATATCTTTACCCCTTCTCCCATGCAGATTAGGCTAACTTTTCCTTAAAAAGAATTAAGAACTTCATTGAAACTTGGATTGATGTTACTTGACTGACTGGTAAATCATGATTAGTAATTCAGAAAAGGAAGTTTTACCCAGCTGAAAATTCACTGTCTTCAATGTCTATGCTTGTTGAATATACTTCACCTGCTCTGGCTAAGTAGATCACTTTTTGTTTACTGGTGAATAATCTGTGAATGGCTCATTTGTTCCAAGAGCAAACCTAAACTCCCAGAGAGAGGCTTAAGTCAGGTCTTGCCCAAAATAACTAACAGAGATACCTACTTATAAGGGATGCTGCAAAAGGATGCCTTTGCATTGTAAATGTTCATAGTCACTCTACTGGCAGACAGACTGAAAAGGAGGACATTACAAGCTTTAAGGAAATCTACTTTTGTAAACTCTGTTTTTTTCATGGCTTTTTGGCAACTCAGCTGAACCAACAGGAATTAATGCAATAATTGTATATGGACATAGTCAGCCATGGATTGGTGGCATGAGGGCCCCTACTGGTAAAAGGGTGGAAACCAAGACAGATCTTTGGAGTTTCCAGGTTGCCTAAAAACTGCTGAAGAAATTATTTGAGATTTTTGCTTTGCTCTATTTGCTTGTTTCTTAACTTGAAATTCAAGAGACCACCTACAATTGTGCCGGGGGGTTTTCTTTCTTTTTTTTTTCATTTAAAATTTTTTTTCCAGATTACATGTTGACATTTCTGGCACTTTGGGATCCATGTTCTCTTTTTCACTCTCATCTCTCCACTATCCTCAAGAAGGCAGGTAATATGATCTAAGTTATATTTTGTGTTATCATACAATACATATTTCTATGTTCATAATGTCATGAAAGAAGACACATATTGCTTAAACTAGAGAAAAATTAATGGAGGAAAAAAGTGAAGAATGGTTTGCTTCAATATGCTTTTTGATTCCATGTGTTCCTTCTATGCTTGCGTATTAACCTTTTTCCTCATGTGTCCCTTGGAGTTGCCTGGATCCTTGCATTGTTTAAAAAATAATTAATTCACAATATATTATTTTTGTTATTGTATATGTTCCTGTGGTTCTGCTCATTTCACTTTGCATCACTTTATATAAATCTTTCCAGATCTTTTGTGATCATCTTGTTTGTCATTTCTCTTGGCATGATAATATTCCATTACAAGCATATATCCCAACTTGTTCTGACAGTCCCCAATTTATGGAAATCCCTTTAGTTTCCATGTCTTTGCCACTACAAAAAGAGTATGTGTGTGTGTATATATATATATACATATATATATATATATGTCTTTCCCACTATCTTTGATCTCTTTGGGTTGCAAACATAGTAATGGCATTGCAGGATCAAATGATATGCAAAGTTTTATGACACTTTCATCATGGTTCCAGATTGCTCTCTAAAATGGTTATAGCAATTCACAGCTCTAACAGTGTATTGGTATCACAGTTTTCCCACATCTACTCCTACATTTATCGTTTTCTTTTTTCCTTCATATTAGCCAGTATGATAGGTATGAGGTGGTAACTTCAGAATTGTTTTAATTTGCATTTCTCTAATTGTGATTTGGAGCAATTTTGATTAAAGATAGTTTTAATTTCTCCATCTGAGAATCACCTCTTCGTATCCTTTGACCATTTATCAGTTGGAGAATGCTTTGTATTCTTATACATTTGACTCAGTTTTCTATATATTTGAGAGATATCTCTCTATATATTTGTTAGAGCCACTTGCTATAATTTCTTTTTGTTTTGTTGTTTCCCTTCTAATCTTGGATGCATTGATGCTATTTGTGCAAAATCTTTTTCCCCAGTGAATTTTATTTTTATTTTTTCCAATGAATTTTCTAGTGATTCTTTTGGTACGAGCTTTTGGGACAGCATTTTAAAGGATAATGTTTAATTCTCAGAAACCCAAAGTAATTTCTGGAATTGGGGACGTGAACAAATATGCCATTTGAACCCCATTTAATTATTTGAGGACAAGCCAGGGATGCTACATTAATTTTTTTAATTAAAAATTTTATTTTATGTTCTAAATTCTTTCCCTCTTTCCATCCTCTTCCCTACCAATGAGAAGGCAAGAAATCAAATCCATTATACAAGGGGAATCATGCAAAACATCCTATATCTATTTATATTCTTACCTCTAAACTGTGATTCTTTCTTTTTGGAGCTTCAGGGGATAAATCCTTGAAGAGGACCAAGCTCAAGCTTTTGGAACATTTCCTTAGTAATAACTACTTCTTTTAAATGGGAAAGAGAGTACAATCACTGTCTTAGAGGATTGCTGTGTTTTTTTGTATGTTTTCTATCTTTCCCCAGCATAAGAGGTCAGCCAGAGCCAGTAGCAGTACCCATAGCGTTCCTGCCAAATACAGGGCAATGGCAACCCAGGCCAGCCTTCTGCATAAGAGGGGCAAAATCAAATCTGCCATAATGGGGTTGAGTCATGTCCACGTACTGGCAGCCCAACAGTTCTGAGGCCTGTAGCAATACTACATCCTAACATTAGAGAAGAAGAGCTCAGATCCTAAGAGTGGCTTCTAGCCTGCCCAAGCAGAGGAAGAGCTGACAAAAGGCGGAGATGAACCCTAGGGGGTAGAGATTGAGAAGAGTCGTCCTAGCCAGTGGTGAAGTGGGCACAGATAGAGACCCCAGTGGCAGTATGAAGTACATAGAGAGATGAGTCCTGGTGGTGCTGCACATGGGACAGAAGGTGGGGAGCAGAGACAGAAACGGGAGCCTCAGAAGATTGAAGGGGGAGTGGGCAGCAGACAGAGATGGGGGTCAAAGTCAGAGGTAGCAGCAGTGATCACAAACATGGGCCTCAGTGGAAGCAGTCAGGGAGTCAGCTCCCAGCAGCAAATTCATTTCAGGGGCAGAAGAGGGTACAAGCCTATTATAACCCATTGATTACTTTAACATATAACCGAATGGCTTTCCCACAAACCAAACATATAAATGAAATATAAAAAAAATCATCATAAAACTCTTCCCCAAGACGGGCTAGGGAGACCCAAATGGGAGATTTTTGGAAAAGGGTTTACTTTTTTTCAACAAAGCAGAGGTAACGCTGCCCCTTTTTCCCCTTTGTCTTCCTCTATCACACTACAAATGAAAGACGAGAGTCACCTAAAAACATCTATTAACAGAACATTTTGTATCTTCTTCCTCAGAGAAGGTGAGATCATGGCAGCTGGGCCAGTAAGTGCGTGGATATCCAGGGCAATTCTCTTGTACCTGTGATAGGATTAGTGTCTATGAAGGACTTAACCTATGTGGCTATGATTTTGATGTTCTCCTTGTGCTTTTCCTGCTTATAGTCAGTCACCTTTTGACATTAATAGAACACCTATTTAATGCAAAGAATTTTCTTCACTCCCACCTTGACCTGATGATTTAGACTCAATATTCAATTATACTGGGATTCTCTTAGACCATGTCAGCAAAGGTGTGGCATGCATGGCCCAGTGTGCCAGAGGGAGTTGCTCTGTTCCCCCTCTCCAGGGAGCCTGGGGACATTTTTCATATGCCCCACTGCTCTGTCCAGTAGCCCAATGCAAGCATTTCCTCCCTCCTCTCTCTGGGACAAAGTGGGCCACTCACAGGCAGCTTGAAGGTGAGTTTAGGCACACCATCTCTAAAAGGTTCACCAATGCTGCTCAGATTTAGTCACTCCTTAGGAAACTACAACATTGTTCAGTTTGTTCTTTTTTACTATGTTTTTATTTTAGTTTTTCCTCTTTCTTCTCATTCACTACATGCTTCAGACTTACTGAATATCAGACATCAGGACTGACCAGAAACAGTCCTAACAGTGGTAGAAGATCCTCTGGAAAAACTCTTACCACCAATGGATGCAATTTGGAAGGGACAATATTCTAAGCTTTCCTCTCTGCACCTTCTCTTCCTCCATATAATTTATGCCAGTTTTCCCTTAAAATGTATTAAGATTTTTTCTTGAAACTCAGTTGGCTCAAGAGACTATTGAAAATATTTCTTTGTTGCTATTGCACAAGGAGCCAGAGGGGCACACTAATACTTGGTTGGTGGATCATGGTGAAAAATGGGCTATTAACTATCACTTGTTAAAATCCATAAGATTACTGAGAAGTAACCAGATGAATTTATTAGGAATATTAACTGCCATTTGAAAATATGCATCATTTGTTTTTTGATGAAAAAGTTGTTATATTGAACACTGCCATAACTAATTAGCTAACTATTCTCTTTGGCCAAGCTTTTTCCCCCTTGCTAAAACAACATAAGGTGTCCTCAATGCTTATGCTTATTGAATATCATTCCCAAGCTAGGGCTGAGTAAATTTCATGGGAGATTTACCCACTGAATAATTTCACCAGAGTCTTAGGCTTTTAACAAAAATAAAAACATTTTATAGAAATTTTCAAAAGAATTGCAAACTGCTACCAACTATATACATGTACACGTATATGTATGTGTGTATATGTGTATAAATATATATATATGTGTGTGTGTATATATATAAATATATAATGTTCCAAATCACTAACAAGATAAATGCAAATATAAACAGCTCTGGGGTTTTATCTCCTCAACCATAAAACTGGCAAAATATATAGTGGAAATGCATATTGTGGGAAGATAGGTACTTCAATTCATTATTGCTATAGATATAAAATGATGCAGTTATTCTAGAAAACAATTTAGAATTTTGCTAGAAAAAATACAGTTAATACCTTTTGATCTGTTAATTCCACTCAAAGAGCAGATCCTAAGAAGAGAAGAGAAAGTCATATGTGTATGTATATATAGATATAGACATATATCCAATCAAACTTTTAAGTGTATAGTAAATATGTAAGCTCTATGAAGAGCACTGATAATAGAATGGGAAAATAAACAAAATCCTTAACCTTGAGAAATTTAATTCTATAAGAGAGTACAATATTTAAACAGAAAAATTCAAATGATTATTTGAAGAGAATTCTAGCATTGAAGGGGATCAGGAAAGGCTTCCTGTAAGAAGTGGCTCATGAATCAAACCTTAAGGGAAAGCAGAGATTATAATAAGTGGAAATGAAGTAGTACATTCAGGTTTGAAGGACAGATAATCCATGCAAATATAAGCATGGGGGAGATGGAATTTCAAATTTTGAGAACTGTAGAAGTGTAGAATGTAAGAAAGGAAGTAATGTGAAATAATTTTGGAAAGGTAAACTTGAAATAGATGCTTTTAGATAAATAATTTTAGATTATATGCAAATAAGTAGCACAATGGATTAAGTATTAGACATGGAATCATAAAGATCTGAGTTTATATCTGGCCTCAGTTACTTAATAGCTGTGTAATCTTGGATAAATTATTTAATCACTGTCTGCCTCAATTTTCTCCATGAGTAAAATAGGGATAATGATTTATATCATCTATCTTCTAGGATTGTTGTGATGATAAAATGAGATCACATTTATAAGGTGCTTTGCAAACCTTAGAGTGCTATTTAAATGCTAGCTATCATCATCATTATCATCATTGTTAATACTCTAGAAGAAAAATGAGCCACTAAAAGAAAATTATTCAGGCCTGGGAGTGACTTGGTCAGATGTGCTTTGGAAAGATTCCTTTGCCACCTATCTAGAAGACAGAAGGCAGAAGGGGAGAGACTGGAAGCCTGAAACCAACTAACATACTGTTACAGGGGGCAGCTGGGTGGCTCAGGGGATTGAGAGCCAGGCCTAGAGAGGAGAGGTCCTGGGATCAAATCTGGCCTCAGACACTTCCTAGCTGTGTGACCCTGAGTGAGTCACTTAACTCCTATTGCCCAGCCCTTACATCTCTTCTGCTTTGGAACCTGTACACAGTATTGATTCAAAGATGGAAGGTAAGGATTTTTTTTGTTTTGTTTTGTTTTGTTTTAAATAACTAGGTAAGCAGAAACTAAGGCTTGAACTAAGGTAAGGCCTTGTTGGTAGAGACAAAGGGATAGTTTCAAGATATGTTGTAGAGACCAAATTGGTAATTATATCACACTTATCTGCATTGAATGTGTGACATTTGTACTTTTGTCACAGCCAAGGAATTGTTAATTATATTTTAAATATAAAATCACCTCCTTCCTGAGAGAGAAGGTGATTAGAATTGAGCAATATCTTTCTACCCCTCAGGTTATCAGAGACAAGGAAGTGTTTCTGTGGAGCAGAGAAGAAAGAGTGAGGATAGAAATGGAGCTCCAATGGGGAAAACAAAAAGTGAAGTTGAAGAGGTAGAGGGGGAAATGACCCTCACTAGTAGACTGTAAACTAAAAGAATGTCACACTAAGGAAAAAAATAAGTCAAGGGACAATCGCCTGTTTGAAATAAAAGTAAAATTATGAGAGTTTTTCTAAAGAGGAGGAAGGTGAAGTGCTTGTGAAGCATCTCCTTATCCTTTAAAGAATCATCCAGTAGAACCTCAAGAGGTATCATGAGAAAAGTCATCCACGAAGATTCAGAGCTTTGGTGGTTGGTCACTCCATGCTCAAGAGTTCTATTGTAGACATGATCTCCCCAAAGAAGCCTATCTGGGATATATACCAAAGATCTTAAAGAGAACCTATTAATACTTATCCAGGCAAACCCTTATTTCTGAGGATACATGAGACACAACAGATCCTACCAGAATGATCCTAGAAAGTGTTGGTGAAGATTATGAAGTCTTGAGGAAGAAACTAAAGAACACAGAGACATAGATTGTGTTTCTCTCATTGCTGCCTCCAGAAGCAAGGTATTTAGGAAATAAAATAGATTAGGGAAGTAAATAACTGGCTAAGAAGGTGGCATCTAGGATTGGAATTTGGATTTCTGGAATAATGTTAAAATAGAGCAGTGCCAGACTCCTAGCTAAGGATTAAAAAGCATCCAACTAGGTCTGGTAATAATATAGTTGACTGGTGACTTGTGAATTTTATCAAAAGGGCTTTTGAAATAAAAAAAAAAGATGAGAGAGGGAGAAAACTTTTCATGTGTTATATCTACCACGCAAAATACAAAAGAGAATAGGTACAGTGAAAGAAGATGTGCATTTGAGATGCCTAGAAGTTCCTAAAGAAAAAATCCAGAAAAAGCCAGCAGCAAAGACGATGGTTCCAAATGTTTCTTTAGAAATCACTGACATTTAGACAAGTAGGAACAACTAGGTGAGGCAGCTTTATCAGGCATGGATAGAGTGCCAGGTCAAGAGTCAGCAGTGCTCACCTTTATGAGTTCAAATATGGCCTCAGCTCTGTGACCCTGGGCAAGTCACTTCACTCTGGTTACCTCAGTTGTCTCATATATAAAATCATCTGGAAAAGGAAATGACAAACCTCTCCAGTAATGGGGTTGGACACAACAACAAATGAAGCACAGTGTTGGGCATGATGTCAGGAAGACCTGAGATCAAATATGATTTCAGGCATTGAGTAGTTGTGTGATACTAGACAAATCACATAACTTCTGTATGTCTCTGTTTCCTCAGCCATAAAATCGGTATAACAATTGTACCTACTTCCCAGGGCGGTTTTGAGGACCAAATGATATGATACCAAAAACACTCTTAGCATAATGCCCTGCACAAAGAAGGCACTTAATAAATGCATGTCCCTTGACCTTTTAACTTCTACAACTATTCCATGATTGCTCATAGGAAGGAACAAAGGGTAGAAAATTACTAAAAAAAAATTTTTCAGGAAAGAGATTACATCTTCACAGAGTTTATGATAAAGAAGAATAGTAAAACCATGAATAATCTGATGTAGATGCCAGATTCAGGGAGGGAAAAATTTGAAAGTTTTCAGAATAAAGAAGGTAGGGCCTAATGAACTAAAAATTCCCCAGGAAATATTAATCCAGGTGATGTGGCAAACTTGCAAGAATGAAACTCCAAAGATGTGTTTAGAAATAATTCCAATGAGGATGAAATGTTGGAGCTGTCAGAAAAGACTGATATGGATGCACAGGGATGTCACCAACAAACTCAGATTTAAAAAACAAACAAACATATGTCCAGAAGATATCAGTGGTAGGATAGAAGAGGAATAAAAGAGTATGTCATGGTCCTTGAAAAAATGTCAGAAGTGATAAAGATAAAAATCACCTCTGACTGAAACCTAGCAACTACAAAAAGGTAGGGTTGTTTTGTTTTGTCTTGTTTATGAGGGGGACTGCATTAGGGAAAAGAGCAGTACCAAGGAAGTGATAGGACTTGTACTTAGAGTGAATAGGGATGATAACAGACAATAGAAGGAATTAATTACTTATTTCCTTACTGCTATTTTCCTCCCCTAGTATATTGGACAGAGAACTAGTGTTGAGGCCAGGAAGATCTAGATTTGACTTCTGTCTCTGACAATGTAGTGGATGAGTGATCCTAATAAAGTTATTTAATCTCTTTATGCTATAGGCAACTCTCTAAAGCTATAGATAATTTCTCTAGAAGCTGTCAGCATGCAACTGAATTGGGACAATAGTGGCTAATCAAATCCCCTTCCAATATGGAAATTTTGTCATTGATTCTGGAACTCATAATCCTATTAGATATTATAATTAATAATTATTCTTGTTTAGTTGTTTCAGTGGTGTCTGATTCTTCTTGACTTCTTTTTGGGGTTTTCTTCGCAGAGAGATACTGGAGCGGTTTGCCATTTCCTCCTCCAGATCATTTTACAGATGAAGAAATGGAGGAAAATAAGGTTAAATGATTTGCGTAGAATCACACAGCTAATAAGTGTCTGAGGCCAGATTTGAGCTCAAGAAGATGAGTCTTCCTGATTTCAGGCTTGGGACTTTGTCCACTGCACCACCTGGCTGCCTTAATTGACAACATGGGAACTGATCAAATAAATGAGTGGGTAGAAACAAGAAAAATGTGTCCAGAGCTGGGCACTTGGGGAGACTCATGGTCAGGAGACAGAAAATGATAATGGAACACTAAAACAGATCAGGAAGGAGAATTTAGCTAGTTTGGGAAAGAAGTAGGAGACAGCAGGATCATGAAAACATAGGGGAGAGAAAACATTGTGGAGAGTAGTAGTGAGCAGTATCAAATATGGTAGGGAGGTCAAGAAGGATAATTAAGGAAAAAGCCAGTGAATATAACAATAAACAGTCTATTGGTAATTTTAAGAAGTTTCATTTGAGTGGCAAGGTCAAAAGACAGATTTCAAGAGGTTAAGATATGAATGGGGTAAGAAAGGAAAGGGAAGCAAGAAATGTAGGGTACAGAAAGCTTTTTCTAGCAGGTTTGGCAGTGAAGAAGAGATATAGGACAATCTGTTGAATGGTTGGTAGGGTAAAGAGAAGATTGCCAACGGATGGGGAAAATATAAGTATGTGTGTAAGACACAGGGAAGAAGGCAGAGGATGGGGAATGGAGAGAAAGATGGAAATAAAAAGAGGGGTGTAAGAAGAGAGCAAGACAGAGATATAGACAGAGACACAGAGAGAAAAATAGAGAGAGGCAGAGAAAGAGGGAAAGAGTGATGAAAGAGTCATTTTCCAATAGGAGGGGGTTGGGAATGTCAAGGACACAAGTATCTATTTGATGATGGCCAAATGAGACTGAAATGCAATAAAAGTAGAATGATACAGTGGATAGACCACTGGGCTTGGACTCAGAAAAATCTGTGTTTGAATCCCTTCTTGGGTACCGAAAGAATTGTGTGGCTCCAGGGAAGTGACTTCACTTCTCTGACCCTATTTTCTACTCTTTAAAATGGGAATGTCCACACTGTTTACCTCACAGAGTTCTTATGAAGATAAAATAAAACAATGGATACAAAGTGCTTTAAAAGTGAATTGTCATATAGCTGTGGATTAATTGTTATTATTCTAACAGTCAGATGCTAGATTATGATTTTAGCCTTATGTTCAGATAAGCACTGAGAAAAACCTTTACCTGAATGCCTCCACCAAAGAAATCCAAAATAAACATATTTTAAACACACAGCAAAACCTCCCTTCTGAGCTTTTCATTTTAAGTAGTATTTTGTAAAATAAATTCATCATTTTGAAATATTGATTAATTGCCTTGATTCTTTAACTCCCTAATTTAGCGTTTTGAAAAATGCTTTCCATTTTTGGCCTTTATTTTGCAACATTTTATTTTCAGCTGAACTTTACTTAGGTTGTCGTCAGAAGTTTTATGTGATGGAGTTAGCAAGCAAAGTCAATATTTGGCAGTACTAGTATGCAGTACTTATAAATATACTTTCCAACATCATTCCAGCAATCCATAACAAAAGATGGATGGTGCCAAACTCTGCTGTTTTATTACAGTTCTACAAGCACGGTGGGCTTTAATAGAAGAAATATACACATTTAATGCCTTAAACCAAAGCTAAAATAAATATCCTACAATAAACCCTACTGATGTCATTCAGCATGTATCAGAGAATGATACAAAGGGAAAATCAGCAGCAACTTCAATCCTCTCTCGTTCACCCTATGGATGAAATTTAAAATTGATTCTGTGTCAGGTAAAGCACCGTGATCTGATGAAATATATGAAGATAATTTGATATCACTGCAACTGCTCTCCTGAGTTCACCGACCAAAGAGCTAAAATTATTCATTGCCAATTCAGGGATTCAGCGGTGGTTTCCAGGATCTAAGCCTAGATGCTTATCTTCTAACCCCAATCAATTTATTTGTTATTAATATACAAATATCTATGGAGACTATAAAAAGGCTGTGGGTGGTTATTTCCCTTCTTTAGTTGACATCATCCTGTATGATTCTATGCAGCTTGACAGCTACTTATTATATGCAAGTCATTTGTACATAATTTATTTGCTTATCTTTTTAATGGAGTATGGTTTACATTATATTCACAATCATCTGCCACTTTTTCAACTCCATCCTTTATGTTGTTTTTCAGTCATTTTAGTGGTGCCTGATACTTCATGAATTTCTTTTGGGGTTTTCTTGGCAGACATACTTGGAGTGGCTTGCTATTTCCTTCTCCAGATCATTTTACAGATGAGGAAACTGAGGCATATATGGTTCAGTGACTTGTGCAGGGTCACAGAGCTACAAAATGTGTGATACCACATTTGAACTCAGGCCTTGCTGACTCAAGATCTGGTGCTCTATCCTCTGGGCCACTTAACTATCTTTATATACATCCTCTCTACTCATACATTGAAAGGCCGTTGTCCAAGCATCTACCTTCTCTCACGTTGAACCAGCCTGGAAAGGAAGTTTGGCCCCTGTTATTAACTTGCCTGTATAAAACTGGGCAAATCACTTAACTTTCTGGGCTTTAGTTTCCTTGTTTATATGTGGAAAAAAATATGAGATTTGTCATGATGACTGATAGTTTGTCATAAATCCCCAGCTTTTGCAACTCCTTAAGTATTATTAGTATTTTGGGGGCCTTATTAAAGATTCAGGCTAGCTTGTATAATGGGCTTTAGTTAGGGGAGGGTGAGTTATGGCAGGACACAAAAGGACATTTGAAAAGTTATGTGTGTATGTATGTGTTTATCTACAACCTCAGAAGAACTGGAAAGAGGAGCTGACTATCAGGCAGGATCTACATAGTGTGGTCCCTTCCCACTGAGATAGAATTCATTTACCTTAACTCACCCAAGGAATATGATTGTGGACCTTCCATTAAGGAGGATGGATTGTACAAGTCATTCAGATGACTAAGTGTCCTTCATATGCCAGCCAGGCTTAGAGCTGATAAACCATAAACTTGTGAGTGTGTTTACTCACCCAGAGGCTTGTTGATCTAGGAGGGCTCACTTTTTTTCTTAAAACCCCTTTCTATGAGTGTTAGAATTAATATTCTATATTGGCTCCAAGGTAAAAGAGCCAGAAAGGCTAGGTTATGTGGGTTAAGTGACTTGCCCACAGTCACAAAGCTGGGAAGTGTCTGAAGAAGGATTTGAACCCAGGACCTCCCATCTCTAGGTCTAGCTTCCAATCCACTGAACTCCCAGTTGCCCCCATGGAGGGCTCACTTTTTAAAAGCAATGATTCTTGCCCAAAGCAGTTACTGTATCAGTACAATAATATTGTAGAAGTTCAGCAGAAGGCCATTACTGACGTAGAAGAATAACACTGGGACAGAACTTCAAAAGAAGCAAATTGATGATTTGGAAACAGAAAATAGCCTCCAATGAAGTGGAAGCCAACAAAAATGCAGGAGAGTAAACAAGAGTATCTTCAGCAGCAACTTCAGTGATCTAGTGATGCTGGCCTCCTTGCTGATCCTTCTATAAGGCACTCCATCTTTTGACTAAATCGATACTTGCTGTCCTCAATGCCTAAAATTCTCTCCTTTCTTGTCTTCCTGCTCCCTCAGTCATTAAAGATTTATTAAGAGCCTACTATGTCTCTGCTAGGCTCTGGTTTGCCTCATTTCATTCAAATCTCAGCTAAAATCCTGCTTGCTGAAGGAAGCCTTTCCCCCATCCCCCTTACAACTTGTACCTTCTGTCTGCTTCTTATTTCCAACTTATTTTATCTCATAAATGTGGGGCATCTAGGTGGTGCCCTGGTTAGAGTGTCAGGCCAGGAGTTGGGATGAATTCAATTCTGACCTCAGACACTTACTAGCTTTGTGATCCTGGCCAAATCACTTTACTCCTTTTGTCTCAGTTTGCTCATCTGTAAAATGAGCTGCAGAAGGAAATGACAAACCACTCCAACATCTTTATCAAGAAAACTCAAACTAAGGTTATGAAGAATTGGACATTCCTGAAAAACAACTGAACAACAACAGCCTCATAAACACTTGTTTGCATGATATTTCAAACCCCGTTTAGACTGTGAGCTCTTTGAGAGCAGGGGTTATTTTTGTCTCTCTTGGCATCTTCTGTGTGTGGCAGAGTGCCTGGCACATAGAAGGCACTTAATAAATGCTCCCTAACTTCCTGTGGACTGTGTCAGGAGGCTATAGGAAATGGCAGCGATAATAGCAGTGAGGTATACCTGGTTATTGGCAAACATGCATAAGAACACAGTCAGAAAAAAATTTTCTTAGCCAGGATAGAAATAGACACCAAAACAGAAACATTTCTTTGCTTCGACATGTGAATTTGTTGGACATTGTACTCATCGATGTCTGGAGCTTCAAGGATGATTATACTCCTTGATCTTTCTTGCATATTTATTTTGTGTTTCTTACAATGAAATAGCTTACCATTTGATTCATAATTCCCAGCTGGTCTTAGGGTAGAGTAAGCCCTGGAGGGAAACTGAGGACCTTTTCCTTTCCCCAACTGAATCTGATTTAGGGATGATTCCAGAGTTGATCAGGAAACCTGCTACATTTGTGTGGGGGTTCAATGAGGATGGATGAGTAGTTGGCCTCTAGCAGCTCGACTCTAGCATTCTCTTGGTTTGCAGGGATGCCAAAGTGCTTCTGGAGGGGATGGTGAGCTCCCCAGGGTGGAGGAGAGTGGCATTGACTGTTTATATACTGTAGTTGGAGTCCTTTACATTTTTGTTGCTGTTGCTGTGGTTGGATTAAATGAAGACCATTTAATATTCACAGTTTTGTTAGCCTGAATTTTGAATGGGAACTGAGGGTTTTTCTCTTTTGGGTGGAGACCTACATATAAATCAAATGCAAATGACCCCAAAGGAAACTGTTGGGGAAGTAACAATTCAAGGAGTATGATTTGTAAGAAGTGGACAGTATGGAAACCAATCAGTAAAACCACAATGGAGTTAAACTGGATGTTCTCTAAGGTCCATTACAGCTTTAAAGCTTAAGTTTCTATTATGTAAATACAGTTTTGGAAAGTTTTAGACAAAACAGCTGACAATGATTGAGAACAATTACAGGTTGTGAAATCTTAACTTTTAAGTATAATTGTCTCAAAATTATCTAGAGAGCAGGGTCCATGCAGGCCAGTCCTGGGCAGAATTGTAAGCTATTGGCTTTTATTAACAACTCTACCTCACGCGAATTTCCTTCAAAATTCTTTTCTTCTCTCATTCTATTGTCTGCTTCTCCTATTTTACCCACTCTGGATGCAAAGGTCTAAAGAAGTTCTCCTCTAATAATATTTATTTCCCAAATGCTATTTATATATATAAAAATATCTATTTAGTTTATGTTTTAGTTGTGATGTGGGGAAAAAAATTCCAGGAAATATCCAGCATGGAGTAATAGAAAGCCTTTGGCATAAGAGGTACTGTGTTCAAATCTTGTTTCTCATACTTAAAATATGTATGATCTTAAGCAAGTCACTCAATCTCCTGAGGAAAGCTCTCAGTTTCCTCATCTGTAAAATGATAGTTGTACTAAATGGCAGTGGAGCTCAAGCTCAGTGATACTGGGATCCTCCATTCCATCTTTGGAAATGAATGAGAAGATAAGTAGAAATGATAATTAGTCACCTAAACCAAATGGCAAGTAAAAATGAGTTTCTTCATGAAGAGAAAGGTCCTAACTTTCTCATGCAGAGAAGATTAAGGCTTTGATTCAGGCATTGAGAGGAAAACAAAACAAAACAAAGTAAAGTAGGGGGATAGGGGAGTCAGATGGTAGTAGAAAGGAAAATGCCTCTTGTGGCTTCAACTGGAAAAATGTTGGTAAAAAGGGGGAAAAAAAATAAAAAAACTACATCAATGGTGCAAGCCAGAAAGAGTCTCAGAAGGTGACAGACCTTAATCCTATCAACAGCTAATTTACATATCCATAGTAAAAATAACAATGGCATTTTTCTCATGAAAAATATATGCAAAGCAGTCATTGTGAAAGTTCAGTAGCTATTTTTGAAATGGAAATTTCCTTACGATTTGAAACAGCTTCTTCTTCTACACACCAAAAAGCATCAGCCTGCATTTGAGACTAAAGAGTACATTTTCAATGTGATGTGCTAGATTTAGCCACGGAATTCCCATTAGAGGGAAAATTTACCCCTGTCTGTAAAAATTGATTGATTTTTTTTTTCTGTGTGTGTTTGAGATTGGTATAAACATTTGAAACTACTAATAAAAAAAACAAAACTGTAGCAGTGCACTCAAGATATGTAGCAATGTCATTTTTCAACTTAGCACAATTTTAAGTCTTTTTCATATGCCCCAGCAAAAAGGGGGGAAAGACCCTCAAAACAAAAAATTACTGTCTCAGGTGGAAGGCCTGCCAAATTTTCCCATCAGCACAGCTATAATAAGTGTCTGATTATTTATTAGGTGTGGCCCTTTCATGGAAGGCTGTATAAACTCACATTTCTGTAGCTGATTTGGTGTTTTTATAGAGTGCTAACATTTTAATAGCAAAAAAAAAGTTAAATATCAAAGTAATAGATGAACTTTTCTCTAAAAGGCAATTCCATTAAATACCATTGGTATTAATCTTTCTAAATCTTAATTACAGCCTTTTGACATATTATCCCCATTTGACCTTTTCTGCAGAATTCCAGTAAAGAATTGAAGGACAGACTGTAAACCTACACAAATGCATCATTTTAGTGCAACTGAGCAAATGGGGATGGTTACCTTAATTTATATTACATGTGGGAGTTGAAGGAAACAGATGTTCTGATCAATCAAATCCTTACCGCTCAATTCTAAGACCACTTACAAAATCAAAATCCAAGTTTGGCTTACACTTCAGTTTGAGGAGATACAGTCTTAAACTCGAGTCCTTTAAAAGTTGTTACTAAAGAACAAAACTTCTTGAACTAGATATGTCCTAGCAACATTTAAAAACAATTAGTAATGGCAGCACTTAATCGAACAACTTGAAGTTCAGTTGAAAATAGTAGTGGCTGGCAGTTCCAAGATTAAAAAAGTAATGATTGTGCTATTAAGCCACATTTGCCCAATCAATACCTCAAAAGCAACCAGATTTTTATTAGATCCACTGAATAAGCAGAAAGTAAAATTTTAGGGGGAAAGGATTTAGGACTGTTTAGATTACTAAATGATCAAAAGCTTGCCCCTTGAGAATAGCTCATTCTTTCTCTTGAATCCAGGATCTCTTTTCTAGTTGCCTTCTATTTCTTAATTTACCTTCTTTTTATCCCTCAATAGAGCTCTCCTTTCTCTTTTCTCCTTATTTCCTACTTTGTTTGTCATCTTGTTTCCTTTAACCTATTTTTTTTCACATTTCACTTTTTTATATTATTTGTTAGCCAAAGGAAACCTTAAAATGCTTGTGTGTAAAGTGGTAGTTGTGGAGGGTTTGGAGAAAGAGAATATGTAAAATTAACTTGACATAACATTTACATGTTACGTGGGGCAGCTAGATGGTACAGTGGATATAATGCTAGGTCTGAAGTTAGGAAAATTATTCCTGAATTCAAATCTGACCTCAGACACTTGCTATCTATGTGAATGTGGCAAGTCCCTTAATCCTGTTTGCCTCAGTTCCCTTATCTATAAAATGAGCTAGAGAATGAAATGACAAGCCACTCTACTTTCTTTGACCCAAATGGGAATCACAAAAAGTAGGACATGATTGTAAACAACTGAACTAAATCAACATTTACATACATATGATAGTGGTAGACCCTGCTGGATAACTAGAGAACATATTCCAATGTTTCCTCACTAGGACCTAACTTTGTGCATCACAGAAATTAAAAAAAAAAAAGATAGGGATATGGGATCACAGAATTTAAAACTGTAAGGGACCCTGAAGGACATCTAGCTCAACCCTCATACACAAAAAAGGAATCCTCACTATAACTCAATGATTAATGCTACTTTGCCTCTTCCTGAAGATATACAAGGATGTCATGACAGTTCATTCAACTCTGGAATATTTCTAATTATTAGGAAGGTTTTTTCCTAATCAAGTTTAAATTTGCCTCTTTTAAACATCTACCCAGTGTTCCTACTTGTTCCTCTGGGGACTCAAAAAACAAGTTGGATCTTTCTTCCACCTAATAGCCCTTAGAATTGTTTTAAATAATTATCATGTTCCCCTTGAGTTTTCTCTAAGCTAAATAATCCCAGTTCCCTAGAGTTCTTAACTACTTTGGTTGCCCTCTTCCAGATACTTTAGCTTATCAACATCCTTTGTAAATTGTGGTATTCAGGACTGAACAGAATCCCCCAGATTTGGTCTAGTAATGGTAGAGTAGACTAACAAGACTTTGGTGTTTTGTTTGGGTTTTAAATTTCTGAGAGCATATACTTTCATAGAATTAATTTTTTTTTAAACCTGAGGTTTGAAGATTTTTAAAGCAATAAAATCCTATCCTGATATCTCTTATAGTTGGAATCTTTGTCAGCAGAGCATAAACAATGACAGACAGGACCAACCTAGAAAACCTTTGAGTTTAAGTGATGCACTCTATGTTTATTATGGGAAGGACAATTTAGTTCACTATGAGAAGTTCGTTGGTTGTGGGAGGACTTGAGGTGAACCCCAGGTTTGGGACAGATACTCTTTGCAAGAATGCATGACTCCATAAGTTAGTTTAAAAATAAAAAGATACACTTATTAATTTGGTATTCTTGTTTCATTTCACAGGGAGAACAGTGCATATGGGGCACTGCCTTCTAAAGGAGATACCCTTTTGACATGACCAATGATGAGGTAATGGAATGAAGTTAGGCAGAATTGAGGAATGTTTGTCAATGGACTGGGGCTAGAATAATGTTTTGGGTCCCAAAAGACACAGGGGAGTGACCAGGCATAGTTTAGGTGACAAGTAGATGTCCTAGATTATTGTCTGATTGTATCAGAGTATAACTGGAAGATGTATTTCTGTGTCCATCTCAAAATTTAGGAGAGAATCCAAGGGAAATATTTCTCTCAAGGGTCTCTCCTTATCAGGAGTCTCTGATGCCCAGAGTTACCTTTTCCTAGGCATTAACAAGGATGCAATGAAGGAAAGGAATTTTTCTGCTTTTTGTTTGACTTGAAACACTTCTAGGGTTTGGGATGCCCAAGGGAGACCTGGGGTCCAATGCCACCTTCACCAGAAACTTGGCGACTTAGATTATTTATTGTTATTATTGTTGTTGTTATACCAACTCACAAAGATTCTCTATCAGGGCACAAATGTATTGTGATCTGTGTCAGTGAAGGGAGTATCCACATCAATGAAATCATTGATCTTTTGAAGTATGGAAAAAAAGACACTTGTGGCATTTATCTTTCTAATATATTGGTGAAGAATGACTCCCTTGCTTTCACATAGGAAGTGAGCTGAAAAGATTTGTCTAGAATTAGAGTTAAAATCCATAGCTATGAGCTATGACTCTGTGGGAGCTTGCCTCTTACAAGGTTGTCTCTGCCAGCTCAGACATGGATAAATATATGGATGCCTAATCTATGTTATTGGAGAACTGCATTTTTCATTGGAGATATCAAGCAGAGCTTAAATTCTGTACCTTTGGAGGCATTAAAAACAACAACAACAACAGGACAAGTCTAATATTTAAGCAGAGTTAGGGTTTGTCTATATAGTATAATTTGAGGACTCCTGGAAGGTCCCTCTTTTCCACAAATCTCTGATACTAATCTCACCCTGAATTCCTCTGGCATTCTACCATTAAATATTAATTTATCTGGTTTAAGAATTGACTAGTAATCTGGAGTCCTATTTTAAGAAGTAGGTCCCCTTGGGAGGTATGATAAATTAAATCATAAACACTTTTCTTTAAATTTGTCTGCAAGTCTGCATTAAATGTCAGATATTTGATTTAATAAGACCAAGGAAGATAATCTCAATAGAAAAGACTATGGAAATAGTTTTCAAACAGGTCTTCTAACCTCCACTCATTCATCACTCTACTTGTTTCTCACTCCATTCCACTACTGGACTAATAATTCTTATGTTTAGATCTCTTTCTGTTCAATATATCCAGTAGTAGCTTATTGCCCATCACATAAAACTCAAAATCACCTCATATTGTAGGTTTTCTACAATCTTTCATTATCCTATCTTCCTATGGTTATCTCATATTTTTCCTTATTATGTATTCTGTATTTCAGTCAGACTCAACTATTATCTCTCCTGAATGCCCCCTGACATCCTTTTGTTTGTATCCTAAGCATGGAATGTCCTAATTCACCTCTTCACCTGTTGAATTCCAACCTGTCCTTTAAAGCACAATTCAACTCCGCCATCCTCTGGGAAGCTTTTGCTATTATAATTCCTATTCTTCCCCTCCTTTCTGCCCCCTTCCAGGCTTTGACTCCATTCAGAATAAAAAGGAAGGAGGCTTTAGCCAATGAGAGATAAGTAAAAGAGTTATGTCTGCCTAGTATTTATTAGACAGGGATGAACTGAAGGTTAGGTGGCACAGATAACATGAAACTGAGGGAGATAAAAAGGATACCAAGGCAGAATAGTGGTAACAGGTTTCTCCTTATTGGGACCTGCTATTGAATCAACTTCCTTTGCTTCATAAGTGATGAGTTAATTAGCCCCATCTCAATGATCTAAAAGCAAAAACAAAAATCCTAATTATTCGATATGTTAGTTCACACTAGGTCCTAACTCCTTGTTTATCAGAATTATTAGTATAGTGCTTTGCATACAAATGGAACTTGATGAATGAGTTATGAATAGAGTTGATCAAGCCAAATGGCATTATGGGAAACACTTTATCCTTGAATGAATTTACTTTGAAGCAACTATTTGGTGGCACTATTTGTCAGCCTATTGAGTGCTACTGACTGGTTTTTTGTAATAACTTAAAAGAGATCATTTCAAAGGCAAATACATTTCCAAGGTTAGTGTTTCTTAGGAACTGGGCAAACACTGAAAAAGCAGTTATGAAGAATACATAGCATTCCCCAGTCAATAAACAGTCAAAGGATATGAACAGCCAATTCTCTGAGATAGAAATTAAAACGATCTATAATCATGGAAAAAATGCTCCAAATCACTATCGATTAGAGAAATGCAAATGAAAACAACTTCTGAGGTCTCGTGTCATACCTCGCAGTTTGGTTAATATAACTAAAAATATGAATGACAAAAGTTGGAAGAGACGTGGCAAAATTCATGGAATTATGAACTGATATAACCATTCTGGAAAGCAATATGAAACCAGACCAAAGGACCATAAAACTATGCATACCCTTTGACCTTGCAATCCAAACTACTGGGTCTGTATCCAAAAGAGATCAGAGATAAGGGAAAAGTACTTACCTGTACCAAATATTTTTTGCAGCTCTTTTTGTAGTGACAAAGAATTGGAATGTCCATCAATTAGAGAAGGGTTGAACACGTTATGATATATGGTTGTAAGGAAACATTCTTGTGCCATAGGAAATGATGAACAGGATGAGTTCAGAAAAAACCAGAAAGACTTATATGAACTTATGTAAAGTGAAATGAGCAGAACCAGGGGAACATTGTATATAATATCAGAAATATTGTATAATGATCAGTTGTGAAGGGCT
Organism: Gracilinanus agilis; assembly: GCF_016433145.1. NCBI lineage: Eukaryota > Metazoa > Chordata > Mammalia > Didelphimorphia > Didelphidae > Gracilinanus > Gracilinanus agilis. The sequence continues at coordinate 372,052,515 of NC_058131.1, forward strand.
AAACAAAGCAAATTTCCAAAATATTCACAAAGAACTCATAATGAAAAAAAGCTATCCACAACTGAAGAAGGAACTGTTGGAGTCTGACTGCATATCAAAGCATGCTGTCTTCCACTTTACATCCTTCATGAGTTTTTTTTTTAATTTTATATATATATGTCTTCTGTTACAGCATTAATAATATGGAAGTATATATTGCATGAAAGCATCAGTATAACCTGTATCAGATTATTTACCACCTTGGTGTGTGAGTTATGGTATGAAGGAGAGAATCTAAATCCAAAATGTCAGAAAGCAATTGCCAAAAATTTTTTCTACATGTAATCCAAAAAAAAAAAAAGTTGAGAACATAAAGAAAAAACAGTTATGGAAAATTCACTAGTGTTCCTTTTGAAAGAAAATTATAGGAGGCAATTTTCCATATACACAAGTAAACCAAGTTTTTCTTAGTTCAGATAAGGAGCAATTTTTCCATGATATACATTAATAAGATTTTTTTCTGGAAAAATTAAACTGGGCTACTTGCATGGCTCATTCTTTGTTAATTTTAATAGGAATATAGCAGCTTCATATACTATGAAGAGGAAAAGAACCTTTCTACTCCAGGGCTGCTAGCTCTGAAGTACCCTACTGATTTTTAACAGATATAGTCAGTTCTCAATTGATATAAGTGGATTGTTTGGCAGACCTCCCCTGCTCCTTACAGGGCTCACAGGGCCCTTACTCATGCCATGGCTCTGAAGCCCTTGGTAACCAGAGAGATGCCAGGGTATTATCTAGAGAAAATTACCTTCCTTCCTACTCTGTTCTTCAGTTTTCTAGGGCTAATATGCTCAGGTTACACTAGTTATGTTGTATTAGATAATGTAACTAGGGGAAATTAATCTAGCACATGATAATGTGATATACCAGTGGAAGAATTTGAAAATAAAGTTGCTGAAGAATTAGAGTTCTCTCAAATCTTGACTTTTGAGATAAATGAGATATATAGAACTCCTCCCTTGATGACACTCTGATGATAAAAAAAATTCAGAGACTGGTTTTAGGGTAAAAAAATCAATTTATTGATTAGGTTAGCAATAACCAATAAATTAATTGCTTGGTGATCTCTCTCAGCAATCAAAGGCAAATTTATTCACTATCTTGAGTCATTAAGTTTTGGAAGCTCATTTTTCTGCCCTCCCCAAAGCCTCTCTAATTTGTGAACGCATAATGAGGAGGTGGCTTATTATTTCATTGTCATGCTGTCTCCCAGATATATTTGGCTAAAACTAATTTGATTTTTTAGGGGGCAGAGCGAGCTTATATTCTCAGTCTTAGCTATCTCAATTTTAGAAGCTTGTCTGGTGTAGAAAAAGTGAGAAAGGACATTCCTCAAATTTTCAAGAAAAAATAAAGAAAAGGCTTGAAAAATACTTTACTGAGGTCTGTTAGAAATCAAATAATACCATCAGAACATTTTTTAGAAAATAAAATAATACATTAAAAATAAATATTACTAGCACACACCATCAATAACTTCCTTGCCAATTTAAAAACAAAAGCAATATTATTTTCTAAACTTTAGTATCTCCTGAATAATGTCAGCAATATTTGTCTTCCTATCCTTGTCAAATTACTTATAAAACTAGGTGTTAGCTTCTCAGGTGTTTCCTCCATAAAAGTTCATAGCTGATGGAGATGATAGTTATTTAGACTAAAAGCAAACTGATACAATTAGGACACTATAAGAGTTTCATATCGAAAATGGTCTTAAGACAATTTCTGATAAATTATCTTAATCAAATTAGTGGGCTCGAGGGCAAAACAAAATTCTTGTTGGGAGAATTTCCAAACCAAACTTTGAAAATGAATCAGGAAAATAAGTTTGAAATTTTTCAGATCTCTGTTCAATAGACTTCAAGACTTCAGGAAATGGTGATGAAATATGTGTTTTACTTCTTTTTGGAAAGGTTATTGGAATTGTAGAAAGAAACATGGATTTTCATAGATATGCAATGTGCTGATATTTTTTTTTGCTTGACCATGCATGTTATAGGGAAATGATTCTATGTAATGGGTGCTGAGGGTGGAGAATGATTAATTTTAAAAAGAAAGTGCACTAAAAATACTAAAAAAATCATTTTTTAATGCTTAGGAAAGGGACAAAAACAAACTACTATATAATTGAGTAAATTATATATTTTTTCTTTTAAACCCTTACCTTTTCATATTAGAATACATACTAGTAAGGGTTCTAAGGCAGAAGAGTAGTAACAGATAGGCAATTGGGATTAAGTGACTTACAGAGTCATAAAAATAGGAAATGTCTGAAGGCAGATTTGAATCCAGGATCTCCTGTCTTGGGGACTGGCTCTCTATCTATTAGCCATCTAGCTTCTCTTTGAAAATATTCTTTTCCCCCGCTTTTATATTTTCAAAACCCCAGGGCCTGGCATATGATGGATGTTTAACAAAGGCTTATTGAATGAATTGATGGACCCCTGAAGTCATTAGGCCAATTTATTCACACTTTTACAAAAATAACCATAACTCATGATCATCCAGTACTGCTGGAAAGCATGATGTGGGTTTGGGACTGGGGAGGATTAGCTTTACTTTTACTTGATTACAATTTGGCATTTATGTCCTTAATCCTAAACATTGGATAATATTTGAGCAAAATCTTTTCTCTTGTTTCATCTTTTTTTTACCCTTACTTTCTGTCAGTATTAGTTCTAAGACAGAAAAAGAGCAATGTCCAGGCAGTGGGGGGATGGGGTTAAGTGACCTGCCTGAAGTCACAGAGTTAGAAAGTGTCTGAGGCCAAATTTGAACCCAGGTCCTCCCAAACTCCAGGCCTGGTGCACCATCTACTGTGCTACCTAGCTGCCCCTTTATTTATTCATTCTTTCTTTTTCTTTTTATATATTTTATTTTTTCTAGATTGCATGTCAATACAATTTCTAAATATTCATTTTGTGATAATTTCAAATTCATGTTTTCTCTCACCCTCCCAAACACCCCTCATCTCTCCTCAAGGCAGTAGGCAATTGCATTCGGACATTGTCTGTTCCTTCTATGGTAAAAGACATCCTTTCCCTTTTTTTTTTTGGTCACGCTACTTAGAGTTTTCCTGGATCCTCATCTTGATGATAGTTAAGTCCTTCACAGCTAATCATCATCCATTATTACTGTTACTGTGGACAATATTCTCCTGGCTGTGCTCATTTCATTTCTCATAATTTCATATAAGTCTTTTTTGTGATCATCTTGTTTGTCATTTCTTATGGCAAAATAATATTCCATTAAAACAATATACCTCAACTTTTTCAGCCATTCTCCTATCAATGGATATCCCTTCGGTTTCCAGCTCTTTGCTGCCACACAAAGAGCTGCTATAAATATGTTGGTACAAGGAGGTTCTTTTCTCCTGTCTTTGATCTCTTTGGGACACAGACCTAGTAGTAGTATTGCTGGGACAAAGACTATGCAAAGTTTGATGGTCTTTTGGGCATAATTCCAGCTCCCTATAATGATTATATCAGTTCACAGCTCCACTAGCAATGTTTTAGCATCCTTATTTTTCCACATCTCCTCAAGCTTTTATCATTTTCTTTCTTTGTCATGTTAGACAGTCTGATGGGTGTGAGGTAGTATGTCAGAATTGTTTCAATTGAATTTCTCTAATCAATAATGATTTGGAGCATTTTTTATTTGAATACTCCTGAATATATTATTAAACTATAATTAACTTGAGTTTTGTATATTATCCTTTTTTGTTATTATTTAAGTGAAATATTTATTTAGTTTATAATAAAAAGAAATATGAAATAAATTAATGTTCCCTCTCTCCTAGAGTATTCCTAAAATTCTCGATCAGATATCTCCTTCATAGATTTCACTCTATATCTTTTATTTTTCTGTGTTCACAAAGTATCCTCTATTATAATATTAATAAGCTTCTTGGTAGGAGTGCTCAAAATTGGTCATTTCTTATGCTCTGTGACCTTGGGGAGTCAATCAATTGACAAAGAAGCATTTATTGGGTGCCTACTTGTCCTAGGTACTGCACTATACATAAAGAAAGGCAAATAACAGACCCTGCTCTCATAGGAATTGATAGTTTAGTAGGGGAGACTATCAACTATATACAAGCTCTATATAAGATAAACTGGAAATAATTAACAAAGGGAAAGTACTACAAAGAGAAAGGAAAAAATGCAATGGTTATTAGAACTCAGCTCAGGTTGAGCTATAGAAATTTTTCTTAGCCTTTCTACGCAAGAATATTTATTTTAAAAATCATTTTATTTTCCCTCAAAGTCTTTTTTTTATTTGAATTACCTGGATAATAGATAGAACTTTAACTGAGAGTTAGAAGGAAACTTTCGAGGTGAACAAGTATTATTTCAATTCACTAAATAGTTATTTATTAATTACCTCCATTTACCTAGGCAATGGGGATATAAAACAATGAAAACACTCCTTATCCTTAAGTAGTCTTCATTTCTATATATTGTGGGGGAGTGGGAAAGAATGGAGAATGGAAATGTGGCCATATAAGTAAATGCAAAATATAAAGCAAATCCAAAATATTTTGGGTTTTTTGGGGGGGTTGAGGGAAGGGCATGTAGTTTAGGAAAGGCTCTATACAAGTGGTCTCAGTCTTAGATGGATTAGGGTTCCCAGGGACAGAAGAGAAGAGGAATTGAATTGCATGGAGGAGAGGCAGCCTGGGCAATGACGAAGTGGCAAGAGATGGAATGTCTTTGGGGGAGGACGGTGTAAAGCAAATAGGCCCATATGGCTAGAAAGAAAAGTTTAGAAACTGACTGTGAAGGCCTTTAAATGTGAAACCAAGGAGTTTGTATTTCATTTTAGAAGCAATAGAAAGTCACTGAAAGTTATGGAACAGGAGAGTGATTTGATTCCACCTGTGCCTTAGAAACATCAATTTGGCAGCTTTGTAAAGGATAAATTAGACACGAGAGAGAATAAAAGAAGAGTGATCAATTAGCAAGCTATGCTAGTAGTCCAGTTGAGAGGTGATAAGGACCTAAACTAAGGTGGTGCTATGTCACGAGAGGGAAAGAGATGGATGAGAGAAATGCTGTGGAGGCATCGAAGCAATGCTAACAAAAGTAAACTTCAAAAGTAATGCTGACAAATAATTATTCACCTAGTCATCCATACTCTGCTTAAATCCATCCACATGATGGGGGCCTCAATACCTAATGGGTTTCACTATTCTTCAGTTCTAATAACAGTTTGCATTTTCAGTTACTTTAAGGTTTGCAAAGTGCTTTACATATATTTTCTCATTTGGCCCTCTAGTTCTAGCTATTAAAAGGTTCTTTTTTATAACAAGCCATAATCCCCTCCCTATATTCTATGCCTATTAGTCCTAGTTATGACCTCTGGAGAAATACAGAAATCATCTAACAGTTAAACTGTCTGCTCAGGCAAAGTCGACTACAGTTGTCAAAAAAAAAAATCTTTATAGATGCTTCTGAAAAATGGAAAAAACTAATTCTTGAAAGCAGCAAATAAACTAATTAGGAATTTCAATTTAATTACACGTTAATTACACAGCATTTCCACCCTAATTAGTGTCACTTAAAGTGAATTGTGTCTACAAATTTGTTTCTATTGATTGTGAAGGTAATAAAGCCCATTCAAAGAAACACAGAGTAATACCTTTTTTATATGGCTCAATGGATTAACTCAGTCTTCCATTCACTACTGCCTATCCAAAGGTATTGTACCTGGTGGATTAGAACTTCAAATACTGCAAAGATACAAAAGCTCTTTACAGTAAAATCTAAGACACCGGTAATTATCATCCAAGTCTTTCAATGATTTTTTGATGTTTAGGTTGAGCTTTGAGCAATAAGATTTTTTTTAAAAGGAGAATGAAAAAATATTTTCAGTGGATATATAATAGTCTTCAATGTCTCATCTATTGATTTTCTTCAGATGTTTAAAACCTCAGTGTGACTTATATTCCATGAAATGGGGTCACTGACATCTGAAAAAGTACAACAAAAAATATACACTGAATATCCTGTAGACTGAAACACATAATTGTCTAATGAAAAGGTTATCCACTGTGTTAAGTCCATCACCAGGAGAAATTTTCTATTACTTCTAAGTGAACAGATTTGGCAATATCTTCAAAGGGCTCAAGTTTTATGTTGACTAGAATTTGTCCACGGGTATTACTATGTTCTATTACCCGCTTATGGTATTTAATTTTTAAAGTCAATTTACATGCAAAGCTCTTTTAAAAATTCTTTGTTGTTCTTAAATTCATCACACTACATTTACATTCCTTTTGTGAAGGAATTCCTTGACTCACAGTCACTCAACATATACCTTTTAAACAAAAGACATGAATTTAAATTACTTTTCCAGCATGCAACTTCTAAATCTGGAAGTTAGACCCTCCAAACATTTAAAATATTTCCTTCTAACAGAAAATGTTCTCTGATTAACAAAGAGGGCTCACTTAAGACAAGTTTTACGGAGTAAATATCCCTTTGTGACTTAGTTGAACAAGATATTCTGGAAAACTGTTATCTTTTGGATCATCTTTAGCTAGTGATAACAGGGCTAAGTGCTGATCCTTTCATGTGAAATTTTACCCCACCAGATGTTTTTATTGGTTAAGTCTTATCAAAATGTACACCTGGTGAAGGCTTGACCAGGACCTGCTCCAATATCCCAAAGGAACTAGGATCTCATTCATATGGTTACTCCACTTAACTACAGTGGTCACAATTCGTTCACCCTTGCCCACCCCTTATGACTCTTTTTTATTTCATCCTGTCAATCTGCCCCTGAGGGACCCCTCAATGTAACCAAGAAAAGAAATCATAAAGAGTAATATTTCATATGAGTTTGCGGACTTCAAAGCAGGGGTGGTGGAGTAATATCACCTGAAATTACAATACTAATAATTACAATAATAATATAACATTGAATAACATTTATACAATACTTTAAGTCTTACAGAGAACTTTACATCTATTACCTCATTCAAGCCTCACGATAACCTTGTGAAATAGATGCTATTATTCTAATTTTGAGATGTGGAAACTGAGATTAAGAGACTAAATGGATTATGCAGAAACTTATGACTAGTAAGCATCTGAGACAGGACTTCAGATTAAAGCCCTGAATCCACTATGCCACCATTATGCCTAAATTGTGTCTTTGTGAAGACTCATGAAGAAAAATATTGTCCTCTTCCCTAGAGAGAACTGATGAAGACAGAACAGACTAAAGCAAATGATTTTTACTTTATTTTTCTTGTGTTTTTTTTTTGCAATTTAGCTAATGTAGAAGTATGTTTTGTATAACTTCTAATGTGTTATAGTATCATATTACTTGCCTTCTCAATGGGTAGGTTAGAGGGAGAGGATTTGAAACTGAATTTTTTTAATATGTATTTATGAATAGTGGGAGTTGGGTCAGATTATATAGGATGATGAGTCCTTCATATTCTTAAGCATCATATGGAGGATCTACTTCTTTTTCTACCCAGGAATTGCCTCCCTACTATTTGGTTCTGAAATTCTGAAATAGCGAGAATAGGCTATTCCCCACATCCTAAGGGGAAGATCTCAGCTATGGATTAGCACCAGTCTAAGACTTGAAATATAACAATCTATATTTAAAATTAAAACTATAATGATCACAATTAGTGTCTTTGGTGATTCATATTTCTGATATGTTTAGTGGTTACCATTTTGAGTAACAGGCATAATATTTGTATTCTGGTTGTGATAGAGACTGGGGGGAAAACACTCCATTGGCATCAATCTGTGTCATCAATTAATACACACTTCTCAGTACATGGGCTGTAGTCTGTGTGACTGAGCAGACATGATTAACATTTGAAACCTTTTAGGCATCTTTCCACTTGCATAAAACATAGTTCAACTGAATGTCAAATGGAATGTATTTTAAAGTGCAATAAGCACTCAGAAATTCAGAAGTAGAATCAGTCCATTTTAATGATTTGGGTTTTTAACAGTATTTTTACCCACCTTACTTTTATATTTCTTCTTTATTGAAAAATACAATGTAGTCAGTGGGTTTTGCAAGAATTGTCAATGAATACTACCTGATATCTCATTAAGGATAGTTCTCATACTTAAATAAAGTTTTAGATGTTGACAGATATCTGGTATATAACTGTGATCCTCCTAGAATAAGAAGACTACTTTCAATTCTATTTCACATGACTGAATTTTCTCAACAGGAAGATTTTCCCAAACTCTTTTGGAAGTATCTCTTTGTAACTGAGCATACTGGCAAGCATACAATATCTTTTCAAATAAAGAATACCCAGAATTTTTTATCTTGCTCCTTGATGACAAAATAAGATATTTATTTTTGGTGGCATCTCAAATGCACATCATTTTACCATTTTAGGAATAAATTACAATCTTCCAAATTTAGAGTCAACCTAAGTAATATTGTCTCTGCATTAGGATGTAAGGTCCTAGAGTACATGAACTTTTGTTGTTGTTGTTGTTTTTGTCTTTGTATTCCCAAGGTTTAGCAAAGCTCCTTAGCTAAAGTAAGGGATTAAGACAAAAATTGATTATTTCAAAGGTCTGATTCATTTGCTGATGATGAGTCTTTTCCTTCTCTCATTCAACTTTCACAAACCTATCAAACTGATATCCTTAATTTATCTATTTTGGCACTCCCCTACTCAAGACACTCTAGTAGCTGCCTTTTACTTCCAGGATAAGTATTAGCTCTTGTGTTTGGCTTCTCATTCTGGTTCCACATTTCCTTTTCTGGCTTATTACTCCTACTCTTCCTCTTTCCAAACAAATGGACCAGTTTGATGTTCTTCATAAACATAATTCTTTTTCTTGTCAACATGTTCCCCATGACTCTAAGGTACTTCTTCCTCATCTTGTAGTATTCCTAACATCATGTTCAGTTCACTACAGATACTACTTCCTTTATAGGTAAACTTTTCCGGTCTCCCTACTTGCTAGTACTTACTCCCTGGAAATTACTTGCTATATATTAATTATTTTTCTAATTACATGTTGTTTCTCAGGAATTGGAAATGTACTCTTTTTTTTGTCTTTATATCTCTAATGCCTAGCCAAGTATCTGATCCTTAATAAATGTTGGTTTGTTGACTAATTGGTTCTATACCCTTACCTCCATATTCCTTGGCATTTGTTTTGCATTTATTTTTCATATGCTAATCTAGAATTGAGGTAGCTATGTGGTGAAGTGGATAGGGCACCAATTTCTAGTCAGGAAGACCAGAGTTCAAATTTCAACCTTATATATTTATGATCTGTGTCATCCTGTGAAGTCACTTAACTTCTGTTTTCTTGAGTTTCCTGATTTATAAAATGAAGATAGTAATGGAATCTAGCTCTCACTACTGTTGTGAGGATCAAAGGAGATAATAACTGTAAAATATTTAGAATAGTGCCTGGCACACAATAAATTATATAAATGTTAGCTACTACTATTATTATTATAATTGTATGTATATTGTTCCTCCCTGGTAGAATGTAAGGTCCTTGAAGACAAAATCTGTTTTTCCTTCTTTTCTTTATATCCCAGCATGGTGTCTTACAGATAATAGGCATTTAATGAATGTTTGCTAAATGAATTAGCTAAGCAACCTTGAAATTCAGCTTTGTCCTATGAGAAAAGCCCATATTAGACTCTGAGCTCTGAAAGATGGTCTTTTGGGAATGCAGATGTTTGCAGAAGATGATTTCTCTATTTTTCAAAAGTATAGCTTTCTGAAGACTCCCAACCAAATTCTTCTCAGATACCACCTTTGTCCATTAAAAGGAAGCACACTACAGTCACAAAATGAAGACGGTTAAGTAGAGTAATAACTTGGTATGACTTAAGGCAGCAAGTAACTGATCACATTTTGAGAGATTTAGAAAACATTTTTTACTTGTGTTGTGTAACATTGAATTAACAAGATAGAGAGAGTTGTCTATAGCCACAGAAGAGGAAAAAACCATCAGCAATGTATTAGATTTGGATTTATCAGTGCATAGAAATTCATGATGTTTAACTTTAAGGGAAAAAAGAGCAGAGCTCTTTGAGTAATAGCTTGATGAGGATGATTAGCTAAGGGGATGCAACATTTAATAGCCAAAATAAATTACTATAATTATTTTATTACCTATGCTAACTGATTCCATTGTTTTTATAGAAATAACGGCTCCCCGAGGAAGGCAACGTTGATTCAATGAATCTAAGCAGTAAGCTTCTGCGTTCTCTTGCAGCAATCAAAAACAATAAAAAATAGCCATCATTGATAATACTTTTAATAATTGTATTTCAGCACTTTTGGAAACTATTTCATACAAGTGCAAACACCTGGGAAATAATCCAGAAGCCTCTAGAGTTGAGAAATGCTCATTAAAGAAAATGTGAATATTTATAGGCACCTTGCAAATCTTTTTTCAAAAGTCATTCACTGGCAATGTTTTCCAGGCAATAGATTTATACACTTTGATATGTATGCCATGCCCTAGACCTTGAACCTCTTCCTTCTAAATTCTTTCTGTTGCTCTTCAACTTCAGCTCAAAGAGAAAAATTTTAAAAAATCAAAAAATATAAAAATGATATGGAAATTCAAAGTATATTGCTTTTGTTATGTTTGGATTCATATAAATTAACTGAACATATTAAAAATAAATATGAGCTTGTGATGTAATACATAAAAATTAGTACATCCATCATCTGAGGAAGGAACAAGAGGAAGGAACAGAAAGAGGAGTAAGATAAGCAGAAGAACAAAGAAGAAGAGGAAATATTTTATATAAGGAAGTAGGAGGGCGCCCTGTTCTGAGTTCTACAAAGGTGACATGAGTTTGAGTCGACCACCAAAGGATGTTTTAATATCCTATATTAGCCTGGAAAAGTGTATGAAAAGCCTGTGAAGTTTAAGTGCTTGAATGTAAAAAAAGCATATTTTTCTACTACATACATTGTTCCCTGGATGCATCTGTGATTTTGTCAAGAGAGGTTTTGTTTCTAATGGAGTAGATCAGATTCTATTCATATTTGTTAATACTGGATGATTCTTCTCCATCTCTTCCCAGATTTTCTCCACAGAGAACCCATCTCATGTGCTGAAGGACTTTCATTTGATCTATTCATCTTTCATCTGTACTGGTGGAATGCTCAGCAGTTCATAAATTATCACTCTAACAACACTGATGGTCCAACTCCTTTACTTATAACAGGATAATGTTACATTTGATTGCACTTCTTATATTTTTTTCCTCCTATTTTCAGGCATAAACCAATCTGGGCTTCCTCTTAATTTGTTATAATGTATTTAATTTTTTTGAAAAAAATTTTATTTCTATTTTGTTTAGAATATGGAGGAGGAGGGGCAGCTGGGTAGCTCAGTGGATTGATAGCCAGGCCTAGAGACTAGGAGCTCCTGGGTTCAAATATGGCCTCTGACACTTCCTAGCTGTATGACCCTGGGCAAATCACTTGACCCCCATTGCCAAGCCCATTTTTAGCCGTGAGAGCCATAAACGCCACATTTTTTAAAATGTAATTTCGTGAGAGCCGTACAGTGCTCACAGTGCACTCCTGTGCCTGAAAAAAAAATTGACTTTATGGCTCCTGCAGAAAGAGCCATATCTGGCCTTCAAAAGAGCCAGATATGGCTCGAGAGCCATACCTTGCTGACCCCTGGCTTAGCCCTTACCACACTTCTGCCTTGGAGCCAATACACAGTATTGACTCTAAAACGGAATAGGGGTTTTAATTAAAAAAAAAAAAAAGAATATGGGGGGAGGGACAAATAGGAGGCAACCAAGGCATATTATTTCCATCCTAGAGGTTTGGGGAGTTAGCATTACCCCTGACATATTTCTACAAGATTGGGAAAGGTTTCAATCTAATCTTCGAAGTGTTTATTGAAGGTTAGTACACACAATTTTCCTTTTCATTATTAAAAGGATAAAATCTGTACGACAATTGTACTTTACAACAGTACCCTTTTGGTATCATAAAAATAAAGTTGTAATTTAGGATTGATAGCTACAAAGAACAGTTCACTGTTTTTAAAGTTTAAGACAAACATTTTGCACATGCACCAGTTAAGCAGCAAGTGCTTACAATTCTATGAAGTAAATTTAGACCCTCGGGCTCTATAGGATAAGCACTACAGGTACTTTATAACTGCAAGTGAAATCATCAATTTAACACATTTGATACATGAGCTTTCTGCCCTAGAGAAGTAAAAAGAAAGCCGAAGGAAACAAACATCGTGGACGGCAATATTGCTTGGTGCCAGGTGTTTTGAAAATGCACATCTAGAAATGAAAACATAATTCATCTTGCAGTTACAAAAGCACTTTAGGGGCCACTTTGCAGAGTCAGCAAAGTGCCATGGGTTGGCAATCAGCCTGAAGGAGACTGAGGTCATTGACCAGCATATAACACAGGAACCCTATGTGTTGCTAAAGTTCTTAATCAGAGCTAGAGAGCTGATGGTGGCTGTATTGACAGAATATGGACATACCCAGGAGTAGAATATTTAGTCAGAAACACTGTATTGCCTCCAAGAGATTGGCTTATAGAGTACTGGAGATCAAACAAACCAGCCAATTTGATGATTTGCTTCAAGAGCAACAGCTCCCTTATACTCCGTATCAAATGGGAGAAAAGAATCACCAAAAATCAACTCCTCTGCAGGTCTTGCAAATCAGTCCACCATAGTTGCTGCCTTATTAGTTGAAATCAAGTTCATTTGTATTGCATATAACAGGATAGATGGATGACAACAAGGATGATGACCAGATGTTTATTTCCATGCCTGGAGGCTAAAATATCCAAAATTAGGGAATGGTAAAAAGTAAAGCAGATTTATATGTAATCTAAGAGAGAAAACAAGTCTTCTAGTCTTTCACTAGAGTCTTTTTCACATAATCTAGGATTTAGTCATTCTGACCTTCTTGTTCCTCCAGAGATGTTTCATATTCCATCATAATGCATTATCATTGGCTGTCCCACAAGGAATTTTCCCCCTTCTCACCTCTACCTTCTCACTTCCTTCAAATCTCAGCTAAAATTTTTATTTGTGCAAAAAAATTCTCCTAGTCCTTTTAATGTTAGTGCTTTCCCTTTAATATCGCACCTTATTTATACTGCATGTTGCTTATTTGCCCATAGTGGTTGGAACATTGTCTTTTTCCATTAGAACACGAAGTCCTTAATGACAGTACCTACTGATTTTTTAATTTTTTCTCCTAATACTTAACACAATACTTGGTATAGACAAAGGCACTTAATAAATGTTTGCTTTCACTTGACAGAACAAAATCATTAAGTGATGCCCAAATTATGAGGTTTAGGCTTTGACTCTTCTTTGCAGACAATTAAGTCAATGTAAGTTGTTATAATCAGAAAAAAAAAATTTTTTTTCACAGAATCTGGATTGGAAGAAAGTTCGATGGTTTTCTGCTCCAAGCTGTAAATAAACAAGAATATGCTGACAAAATTTCTGAAAAGTTGATATTCATCCTTTGTACTCTTAAGTATAAGCTTTATTCATAACAATTAGAACCAGTTAAATATAAGAATAGTTAAAATAGTTAGTTAAAAGAATAGTTAAAAACTATTTCTACAAAATTCCTTACCATACTTCCGCCTTTCTTTGGGGGCAAACAGAACAAGTCTAATCTCCCATATGACAATTCTTCAAATACTTAAAGATGTTATCATGTTATCTCTAAGTCTTTATTTCTCCAGACTATCTCCAATTCTTACAATGGATCCTTAGTTGACATAGTCCCAACCTTTCATTGCTCTTTATATAGCGTCTATATTTACCTCTGAGACACTTCATTGGAAACTGTCTCTGAAACTAATGTTGAACTATTCTTTATAATTCTATGGATCTGATTAGTCCATCCTAACTGCAATATCATTTCTTTGTTTCTCCAAGAATCTCTTGAAAGACTTTGTTAAATGAATAGTCTTATTAAAGGCAAGATGATGGAATAAATAGAAGCCGAATAGCACAGCTGTAATATAACCATTTCAGTGAGGATTACAAAAAAAAAAAAAAAAAAAAAAAAAAATAGATCAGACTGAGTAACTACCAAGAAATCCAAAGAGGGGGAAAGGTAGATGGCTCAATGGACAGAAAGACAGAAGGAACTTCCTGGGTTCAAATCTAGCCTCAGAGACTTCCTAGCTATGTGATGTTGGGCAAGTTACTTAATTCCAATTGTCTAGCCCTTACCACTCTTCTACCTTTGAACCAATACTTAATATTGATTCTAAGACTGAAATAAGAGGTTTTTTTAATCCAAAGGGAAATTAAAATAAGGTCATTTTTCTTGCCTAAGTATATACAGAGATGTTACTAAGACTATCAGCATTATGGAAGTGATTTAGGCAGAAAAGTTCATCTCAGAAAAACAGCACATGGCATCCTTCCAGGACACAGACCAGGGACAAGCCAAGGGAAGCCTGGACCCTGCAAAAATGTTGAGTCCAGAAGTCTGCAAGGCTTAGACTAAGAAGGTAATAATCATTCAACAATCTGGATCAGACTACATGATCACAACATATTGGACTGAGCAGTCCCTGAGATCTTTAAAGAACACAGTGCTTAATTTCTAGAGAAAGTAGTGGCAAGATCCTAAATAGTACATATCAGAACCAAAAAAGGCTTCATTATTTTTTTCAAAGGTGTGCTAAACCTAGACCCAGACAAAATCCTAATTTGGGAAATAAGGACAATTTCACAACATGATGAACATATAAATATGTATTATGATAACACATTTATGACATATATCATATTACCTGCCATCTTGGGGTAGGGCAATAGGGAGAAAACATGTATTGTAAAATGTCAAAAAAAATTAAGTATTGGATTGACACATGAAAATGTTAAATATAAAATTAAAAAAGGGAAATAAGAACAGAAAAACAGGTAAACAAAAGAATAACAGTTACAATAAGAAAATTCTATGAAGTCAGGTACACTCCAGATACAGATTCAGAAAAAGTGAAAAAAAGTAAATTTCAATAATAGGTTTGTTACAAGTTCAACTAGAATTTCTTTAAGAAAAAAAATCGGGACATAAAGATGTATGTATATACTGTGTGTGTATGTATGTATGTATGTATGTATGTATGTATGTATGTATGTAAAAAGAGAATTCAAAGGTAAGAAATAGAATGGGAAATGGGAAATCTAGAGGAAAGAATTAGGAAGAAAATAAATAGTTTAGAAAAAGAGGTGCAAAACTTTCCTTAAGTAAGAAACTCTGAAAATTAGATTGGATTTAAACAGAATTGAATGATTCCATAAAAATGAGAACTATTGGAAGAAAATCTAAAGAATGAAAGAATTAAAAATAGTCAATATCTACAATCCAAAACAAATGTCCTTGAACATGGGTCAAGGAGAGAAAAATCAAACATTAATATACTACCTGAAAAACACAACCATAAAATATTAGATAATATATTTTAAGAAATCATGAATGAAAACTGACCAGATCCATTAGAAAAACAGGGAAAAGACAAAAAGGTGAGATAGATAGAATATATATTGGGGACTTCCCTTGTGCCAAGCACTATGCTAGTGCTGGGATGAAAATACACAAAAGATCATCCCTGACCTTAAGAAGCTTACATTCTAAAAGAAGAAGACAAGACATATAGAGGAGAAGGAAAGCAATGGAAGGCACACCAGAGATGTCTGGAAAGAAGTGCTGTAGAGCAATCAACCAGGATAGGGTCAGGACTGGTCTATCAAAGTCCTGATTGTTTACGGGTATGAAGTCCCAACAGTCATTTCCTGAAAGAAAATCCAAAATGAAACTTTCAAAAATATCATAGCCAAAGATCCAAAGCTTTAAGCTCAAGGAAACATATAGTTGGTACTGTGAAAAGGGAATTCTTTGTTCTCTTTGTCTATTCTGAGTTTACACTTGTAAAAGGGAATCTTTTATTCCCTTTGTCTATGTTGAGTTAACACTTGGTTAACAATAACTTAAGTACTTCTACTTAGTATCTATTACTAGATTGTGAAGATAGGACTAACTCTCCTTTGGCTTCTTTTGAATTGAATTAACAAAAGCTTGAACACCCTACTTAGCACTAGGTGGAGAAGCTCTCTACCCTTTCAACTCAATCAGCCAGGAAATGAGAATTCACACCTCAAACATCTAGGACTTGTTGACCTTCAATTAGAATTAAACTCTCTACAGAAGATAGGAAGGGAAAGCCAGCTATCCCTCACCCAAGTTCCCTCCAAGAGGCAGGTCAAGATGATGACTCCAACTGAAGGTGACTCTTGAGGCTGACTTTCTTCCCTGAGTTGACCTTCTTGAAGCTGACTTCCTTCTTCAAGTCCAACTCCTTCTTCAAGTCAACTTCCTTCTTGAAGTAGACCTCCTTAGCCCCAGAAATTCAGGACCTTTTATAGTGGTTTTTTGTCCCTTCCCTTCTTCACAAAGGCCAATCACAGTTTCCAAATTGCCCAGCACTGCCAAGGAGGCTGTGTCTGTGGGAAACATTTCTCAACTTCTGGAAAGGTGAATACTCATCAAAAGAGTTCATAGATTCCTGGCTGATAGAGGTGTGAATTCTCATTTCCTGGCTGATTGAGTTGAAAGGGTGAGCTCCTCCACCTATGGTGTTCAAGCTTTTGTTGATTCAATTCAAAAGTAGACAAAGGAAAGTTAGTCTTCATAGTCTAGGAAGTTACTAAGTAGTGGGTCCTTAAGTTATTGTTAACCAAGTGTTAACTCAAAATAGACAAAGTGAATAAAGGATTCCCTTTCACAAGTGTAAACTTAGAATAGACAAAGAGAATAAAGAATTCCCTTTTCACAGTATGTCACACAAGTTCTGATAGCCTCTTCTAAAAAAGAGGCAAACTTAGAATACATTATTCTAAGATGGAAGAGAAAATGCCTTTACAATTAATAATATTTTACATGACAGAGAAAATTATATAGGAGAAAAATAAACCTTTAATAAAATATAGGATTTCAAAGCATTCTTGAAGGAAGTATGAGAGTAATTCTTTAAAATGCAAACATAAGAATGAAAAGGAACATGGAAAGATAAATGCAACTGAGCAATTTCATGTTCAAATGTTTATACTATAATAGGAAGAGAAAAAAGGTTCAGAACTTAAAATCTTCAGGAGTAAAAAAAAGGATGATTATGGCATGTTTTGGGAGCATTTTGTTATTATTTGATTTTCTCAAAAGAAAAATGAAAAAGAAATGGAAAAGGAATGCACTAAGGAAGAATAGAGAAGAGGTAGAACTTTCTATCTTTGGTAACTAGAGAACACAAGAAGGAGAATATACATATGTGGAGAAATAGATGACAGGCAGAAGTGACACATGACTTTTACTTTTTTCTCAACTTCTGGAAAAGGAGGTTTGAATAGACATATAGAAATTAATGTTAAAGTATGTTAAATTGAACAAGAAAGCAGACAGAAACAAGAAATAGCCAGAGATTAGTGATAGTAAAACAAACTTCAAATTTGGAGGACTGAAACTGCAATAAAAATAAAATTTAAGAATCTGTGATAAGAGACCAGGAAGAGGGAATACAATAGAGAAATGGAGAAAGAGGAAGAATACAATCAATGGAGAAAAAAAACCAGATTGCTTCAATTATGAATAGCAAGTATGTAAATGACAACCTCATCTCATCTAAATCTTAGCATTTTATTTTGTGTAAAGAGGGTGGTAGAGAACAAAGAGGGAAAAGAGTATAAGTATTAAGGAGAGAGAGATACATAAAATTATCAGTACTAATTATAAATGTGAATGGGATTAACTCACCCCTAACAATGGAAGAAAGTTATAATATGCATGATGAATATTGATATAAAACATTAAGTACGCTATTAGCAAATGGTAATAGTCACATATGAAAAAGATTGTGCTCTATGATCATATTATATCTGTAACAAAAATGCAAGATCAGTTCAATATTAGGGAAAGTATAAACATTATCATAACTATATTTAAATATAATTTATATATGTCATATATAACATTATATTATAAACAGAATTATATGGTTATGTGAATGAATATGGAAAAAGCTCTTGCCAAAATACAATACATATTTTAGTTTAAAATGTTAAAATGGAACTTTATTTTATTTAGCATAGCAGCACATATTTAAAACTAAGGGGGTATATTAATTGGTAGAAGTAGGGACTTCCCCAATAACAGTGAAAATAAAGCAAGAATGCTTATTATCATCATCATTATATTACATGGGACTATAAATGTTAGCTATAGTAATAAGACAAAGAAATTGGTAGAATAAGCATAGTTAAAGAAAAAAGTATATCTTTTAGCAGAAGATAAGATGGTTTACATAGAGAACCCCAGAGAACACACTAAAATTAACTGAAATTATTAATGACTTCAATAAAGTAGCAAAATATAAAATTAACCTGAATAAATCATCAGCCTTTCCAAATATTACCAATACAATTCAGCAGGAAGAGACAGAAAAATAATGTCCATTCAATATAACTATGTAGCATGTAAAATATATGGGAGTTCAACCACCAAGGCACATACAAGAATCATATGCTTACAATTTCAAGGTGATTTTTACTCAAATAAAAGACAAATAATTAAAGAGGTATTAATTGCTTATGTTTGGTTGGACTGTGCTAATGTAATAAAAATGACAGTATTGCCTAAATTAATTTAAAATTGTTATGGCATAATAAAATACCATTGAATTACATTAGAGAAGAAAAATACACAATTTATTTAACAGGGGAGGTCCCCAAAGTACCCATGGGTAGATTCCAGGGATGTCCATGAACTTGGATATTAAAAAAAAAAAAATCTTTATTTTCACTAACCTCAAACTGAAATCAAGCATTTCTTTCAATTATTTAAAAACATTCTAAGAAGTAGTCCATAGATTTAATCAAATTGCCAATAGGGACCATGTCATACAAAAAAAAAAAAAAAAAGGTTAAGAAATAATGATTGAGAGAAAGGGAAGGTTCAAAATCTCAGGAGAAATAGTAGAATGGAAATGTTTAGAGGAAAAGAACTTAGCACTACTCATTTTCAAATTAGACTACAAAGTAGTAATTATCTAAATTAATTGATGCTGGTTAAAAAATAGAAATGATGAACAGTATCATAAATTTAACATGTAAAAGTATATGAAGGGGCGGCTGGATAGCTCAGTGGATTGAGAGTCAGGCCTAGAGACAGGAGGTCCTAGGTTCAAATCCGGCCTGAGACACTTTCCAGCTGTGTGACCCTGGGCAAGTCACTTGACCCCCATTGCCCACCCTTACCACTCTTCCACCAAGGAGCCAATACACTGAAGTTAAGGGTTAAAAAAAAATAAAAATAAAAATAAAAGTATATGAAAATAGTAACATAGTATTCTATAAATCGAAGTAGCTCATTCATTAGTACAAGGTCTCATTAGTTCAAAAAAGTCTATTTACCATCATATCATTTTTACTGTTTCCTTTATGAAATTTTTTCTTCTTGAAGTAACATATCTTCTTTCATAATAACATGAAGAGGGAAGTATGTATTCCACAATGGCACATGTAAAACATATTTTACCTGCCCTCTCAGAGAGAAAAAGAGGAAAAGGAGCAAGAAAGGACATATGTTACAAAATGTCAGAAAAAGATTATTAAAAATTGTATCTACATGTAATCTGTAAAATATAATTAAAATTTTTTGAAGATCTCATCAACAGAAATTGCTGGGAAAACTAGAAAGCATGCATGCAGAAATCAGATTTAGGTTAATACCTCACATTTTATGTTAAGATAAACTTCAAATAAGTGCATCTTGATATTCAAGGTCATAACATCTATAAATTAGATCAAGAAGGGATTTTTTTTAGTAACTTTGGATAGGGAAAGAATTAATGGTCAAATAAGAGACAACATCACAGGAAATAGGAAATTATGATTACAAAAATTTTAAAAAGGTTTTGGACAAACGAAACTAATACTGCTGTCAAATTGGAAAGAAAATGTTTAGATACATAAACAGTTTTTAAAAAATATAAAAACAAAAGCCATACTCCAATTAGAAAAATAATCAGAGGCTATGAATAGAAAGTTCTCAAAAGAAGTAGTACAAGCTATTGATAGTCATATAAATGTACAAAACTACTAATAATTAAAGAATTTAAAGTAAAGCCACTCTGAAATGTTACTTTATATTTATCAGAACTGATAGAGGTAGTAGGAAACAAAAATAGCAAAATTTGAGATTACCTGGAGAAGACTGGCACTCAGATGGTAAAGCTGGAAATTCATCCAAGCATTTTGTGAGGCAGCTTGGAACTATGTGAGAAAGTCCATAAAATTTGCATACCTCTTGATTGAGTAATATCACTAATAAGCTTCTATCACAAATGAGAGCAAAAGAAAGGAAAAGGATCCACATATACAAGAATTTTTATAGCAGCTTATTTACTAAAACAAATAACTGGAAAAGAGGAGAGTGTGTATCAACTGGAGATTGGTCGAGCAAATTGTTGTATGTGAATGTAACAGAATATTACTATGCTATAAGAAATGAGAAAAGGGACAGTTTCAGAGAAATATGTGAAAACTTGTGTGAAATAATAGAAAGTGAAATCAACAGTTCCCAGAGAATAATTTGTACAAAAATAGAAACACTATGAAGAAATATAATTTTGAAAGATACATTCAATTAATTACAACCACAATTATGAAGGATCCATGAGGAAGGATATTATCCACCTCTTGAAAGAGAGATAATGGATTCAAGGGATCATATAAAACATATAACTTGCATATGGACAACATGGAAATTTTTTTTGCTTGACTGTTCATATTTATTATGAGTTTTTTTCCTCAAATTTTTGAAGGGGTATTGGGAACTAAAAAAGGAGCTAGAGATAGGTTTGTAAAAAAAGAAGAAAAAAGATAAGGAAAAGAGGGAGAATGAAAAGGAAAGGGAAGAAAAGAATGAGGAAAAGGAGAAGGAAGAGGAGGGAAAGTGGGTCACTGAAGCATTTTAAAATATAAAGAACAGAAGGCCAGAAAGATAGAGACAATATATATACATTTATATGCTGAATTTATGATATACTTCAAAGGAAAAACAAGCTTCATAGAGTTTCACATGTAATCTTTTTCTTTTCTTCTTGTATTTGGAAATGTTCAATTCCTTTCAAGGATACTAAGATAAAAAATAATAAAATGAACAATGATAGTTGGAAAAACTAAGAAACAAATAACTAGAAAATATAGATAAGCCATATTTTAGCATTCCTCTGACATATACCTCCAGTAACCATGTTCCAAAAAAGAAATTGTTAGCCTGACACAACCTTTTCTTAAAATAAAAATAAATGTTATTGAAGTCTTTAAAAAGTTATAGCTATTTCTGATATACAGCTTTTCCCCCTCCCCCTTAATTCCACTGGAAGATTTTTTTATGCAACAAATTAAAAAAAAAAAAAACAAGCAATCCAGCAAGCAAGTCTCATTATATACATAATATGCTATACCAAAAATTCTCTACATCTCCAAAAAGAAGGGAGGAAGGTACATTTTCTCATCATTTCCTTGGAGTCGTCTGACAATTCCAAAGCCAGTGCTCTTTCTACTATATATGATGTCTCTATATATTTTGGAAATCAAGTTTTTCCTATGAGATGTTTGAAGTCAAGAGATCCTTTCTCCATAAAACCCTACTAATAGCTTCTATTTTTCAACCAATAACAATATTGACTTTTTTCATACAAAACTTTTTTATAAACATGTGATGTTGACACTATTGTCTATTTTTCTGTCTCACCTCTATCCCATATTTGATTAAGAATTCTCCCTCCCACTAGGTTAATTATGATAAGTATCTTCTTCCATTTTCCTCTTTTAAATTATTTGATTAAAAAAATTGACTCTTGTGAACTGGAGAACTTGAGGAAAGTCATCACTAGTAGTTTTATTTTCTGCGAACTAATCATCACCAAAATTCCGAGTTCGATTGCTTACCAACCTTACTTGTCTGCTTGTTTTAGCCAGTAGGATAGTTTTGGGGTTTATTACTTTATTGAATATTTTGAGATGTAAAAATATTCTTTCCATTTATTTTTCCTATGCCATTAATTTATTAGAAAGACCATTCTTTTCCACCCAATAAATTTTGCTATTTTTCTATAAAGTTCCATAAAGTAACCTTTTCATCAATTACCTATTATAATACTAAATCTATACATTTAATTCATATAATGATTTTAAATCACCTATGGTCAAAACATTAAAAAGGAATATACTTCCAGCTTGTCTTCATTTACTTTTGTAAAGATACTTTATGTTTGAATTTATAAAATTTTGAGAGGGCTTTAAAAGGTTGAGATCAGATATATTATGCATTTTATAGTTATAAGAAATGAAGTTTCTCTTTCTTTTGTTTCTTCATAGTTTTAGTTCTTGCTTTAAAAGCTAATGACTCTTTGTGGATTTCTATTGTATCTTGCTATTCTACTGATTCTTAACCCATCTCAACTTTCCTGCCGGTACTATGGGGTTTTATAAGTAAACTATCATGGTGTCTGCAAACAATAATAATGTCTCTTCTTTCAAGGGTCTATGCCTTTAATTTCTGTTTCTTTTTATCATCATCATTTCTAAAGGTACACTGAATACAAATCAGGAATGAGAAATTCTTATTTTATTTGTGTATTTATTGGGAATACTCCTGGAATTTTTCCATTGAAATAAGTTTAACTGTTTAAAAAAAATCAATGTACAGCTTATATACATCAATTCCCAAGCTTTGGGGCTTCTTAACAAGAAGGAAAGCTTTGTTTTTGCATGGCCTGTTTCATGAAACAGTGCTGGCTTTTTCTGATCAGTGATACCATTTTTAGATGTCTATGGACCATATAAGAGTTGCCTGAAGGTAATGAGTATATTTAGCTTTTTACATCAAAAGTCCAGACTGCCTTACCAGGCTTTTATACATTCTTTCATTCTACATTCTTATCAAACTAGTCCACCTGAATTTCCACATAAAGGTTATTCTACCACTGATCTCTTTGTATTACTACAGATAGTCTCTCATGACTGGAGTTAATTCCCTTTTCACTTCTGCTTTATGGAATTCCTAGCTTCCCTCAAAACTGAAGGGCCAACAACAATAGGAAAAATATCGTTATCTTCCCAGATGTTCATGGCAGCCTCCGAGAAATCTCTATGCATACATTTTGTTTTTGTTTTTGTTCTTTTTTTTTTTGTGCGTGTGTATTTTTTGGCTTCACACTTCCACCAATTTAATATAAAGTCCTTAAAGATATGAGCTATTTTGATTTTGTCTCTCTCCCGTGTCCACCATGCACTTTTCTCCACTCTGAGAATTTTAGCATTCAAGAACTTGGCACATAAGTACATATTAAAGACTTGTGGAGTTAATTTTACTTGACTTGAATTTAGCCTGTACTATACAAGATTCAATAAGGAGATGATAACTGACTTTGAGAATTCAAAGAGCTAAGTGGAAGGAAGTTTTGATTTATTCTGTTTAGTCCTAGAGACCACGATCTGGGAAAAGCGATAAATTGTTAGGAGGCAGATTTAGTCTTGAAAATAAGGAAAAATGCTCTAATAATTATAAGTATCCATAAGTGGAATGGATTGGGTTGGGAGGCAGTGGACTAGCGCTCACTGGAGGTCTCTAAGTAGAGGCTTGAAGACTCTCTGGTGTGCTGTCCCATGGCTTATTTTTTGGATATGTCTTAGACTAGATGATCCCTGTGATTGCATCGAGCTCTGAAATTCTGTGGATACAAAAAGAATATTTCTAGGCTTTTAAGTCAAGCTCAAAAGATTATAGTTTGTAAACTATTTTCTTCTTTCTTTTGAAAATTTAGACAATTTTTGCCCTTCACTATAGCCTGACAACATTATTTGCATTCTTCCCAGTCTCAAAAATTACAAACAGTGACACAAGCCATCACATCTATCAATTCTTTTGGTATCCCTGAACCCATTTTTGAATTTATCACCAAATTCCGTCTATGACAATGCCAAGGTGTGATCACAGAGAGAGAGAGACAGAGAACAGCTTTGGCACCTGCCTCGTACAAAAACAAGTCAAAATTGAAATGCTTAAATAGAACTTGTAGACAACCTAGTCTTTCTAAGTCTCTGAATTTATATTCCAGGAAGCTGAGTTCTAGGGAGGAAAAGCTATATCCTCATGGGTAGCTAGCGGCAGAGGTGGCACTAAGCACCCAAGTTCTTCAGTTTATAGTCAAACCTTCTTTTTTTATGCTATGCTACTTTATTTTTAAGTCTTTATAAATATGCATGATAAATTTCTATTGAAAAGATCAAAATCCCCCTGTACAATTGACCGTTTAGTTAATTATCTTCTATTCAGACTTTTCAACAATATGCAGGGCTGCTGTAGTAAGGGAGAAAACAAAAAATGAAACAAGAATAGAGAAAGCGTCGGATACAAAGGAACCACATTGGTATAAGCAATTAAAGAAGATAAGAGTAGCTCTAGAAGGGTAAAAGTAAGCAGTTATGGGGGAAAAGAATTGATAGGGAATGCATACTAGGTTTGAGCAGTGCCTCACACTACTGCATTACATGCCCGAGGAACCAGGTAAAAGTGTGATGACATCAGGGTAGAGTTGCAGCAATTATTTTAGGTGAACCCCCTTGACATCCTCTTGTGGTCATCTGAATGATTTTAAGGATTCGTGCACACACAATCTACAGCAGGAGAGTGGTCTACCAGTTGTTTTTTGTGTGCGTATAATCATTCCAAGGTCTTGTGTGGGCTGCCCATGAAAACTCACAAGTGGTCATGGATTGGAACAATGAGCTACTTTATACCCTGGAAATAATGGCTTCTAGCCAACTTATGAGAAGAATGAAACTGCCTTGTATCAGACTCCCTGCTGTGCATTAGAATTTCAGCTACAGCTGCTACCTTGTTATAACACCCACATTTCTCAGCTCACAAGGACAGCTTCACAGAGAAAATGCCCTGCATTCATTGTCTAATTATCAACTTCACATACCTTGGAAACAGACTATGGCTCAAACATGTGTATGACTCAAAACATTATTGTAAGATTAAGATCTGGAACAATAAAACAAATTCCAAATGCCGTTAATAGGCTATTATTACTGAAAATAAGGGTGACATAAAACCACTTTTTTATCTTGGCTTTTTATGGAATGATTTATCAGTGGGGGAAAAATGAAATGCTTTAGATAAATGGAAGAAGAAAAAAAATCTAGAATGGAAAAAGGATGTCCAAGAACTGGTTCAGATTGTTGGCAACCTGCCGAGCACACCTCTGGAAGGAGACATGCAACTTTAATCTTTATTATGGAATGATCACAAGTGGACTATTTCTGAACACCATCTGTTCTCAGTGAAGCATATGAGTTCCATGTTCTACTCTGTCCTTCACCTTAGACTCTCCAATCTCGCCCAAACTCCCATTTGGAAAGGTTTATTGAAAAGAAAAAAATGTATTACTAAAATAAATATTATTATTATTACCACTATTTTAATAACCAATATTTGCTTTTGATGAATATTAAAAATGGCAGGGTATCTTTAATTCTAAAGGTCAGATCAGGTGAAAGGAGAAGTAAACCCAAGGTTTTACAATGAACCCCTTTTTACAGAGTATATATAGGATGAATGGTCAGCTGAATATCAAAATGTGTAACACACGAGAGACCACATTTCCAACAAATTCTCTGGATGAATTATGGTTCCTTTGTTTAGTATCAAAAACTGATTGAATCGACATATCCATTAATATAGAATAAAAGCAAAAGTCAGGAATTTACTTTCTGTTTTCATAATGTATTAAATAGAAGGGATATCAGTTAAATAAACATATACACACACACACATAACTGCCATCCATTTTATTAATTTATTTGTTTGTTTTTGCTCGCTTCCTCTGTTTGAAAGGGCCTAAACTTTCAAGTAACCAGAGTGACTTGGGATCTGGTCAGGATTAAGTAAATTGGGGTTTTTAACTTTTTTTTGTCATGGACCTTTTTGGCAGTCTTATGAAGCTAATGAACCCCTTGTCAGAACAATGTTTTTAAATTCATAAAAAGTGTCTGATTACAAAGGAAACCAGATATTCTGAAGTGAATATCAATGTCAATATCAATATATATATGTATGTATGTACGTATATATATATTTAAAAATCATGGATATCAGATTAAGAAACCCTGCTTAGAGTTCAGAAAGGAAAATCACACAGAGTAAAACTTGTAGCTATAGAAGAATATCTCCACTGAAGACTGAAAGCACTCAAGTGTTTTCTCAATTACTCTGCATCCTTGGTAAATACAAACTATTCACATATATCTGACTCTCAGGAAATATTGAAAAGTAGATGAAATTGATCTTTGGCATCTTCTTGCCTCCTTTTTTGTACTCCTTTTGATGTTCCTAATAATCTCTTTCCTTTTCCCCCAGAATTCCTCAACCCTCAACTCCTAACTATTGAAGGAATTCTAATTTGAGAGTCAATCCAGGCCTCTCTTCCCACAAAGTCCATCATTTTACAAAATTATATACACTTTACCTGGCACCCTATCTAAACTCCTATAACCTTAGCAAGATGATCTCAGCTAGATGTTAGGAAGAAATAATCAAATGAAATTAATTTACTCACATGTGACTAACAGAACAATAATAAATCTCAGGGATATTCATATTTTTATGGAAAATGCTTATTAAACCAAATGATTTAACCAGTGACGGAATTTCATGTCACAGGACAAAATGTAGAATGGGAAAGAGTTTGGGAGGAAGTGATTTGGGGTGAAAGAGGGTCATTTTAGATCTTTTAAATCACAAATCACAACACAGGGTTATAAAGCTGGTTTTTGACTGATATGATTTCACAGCACCCTAGAGAGTAAATGATTCATTAAAAAATGTTTCTTGGTGACATAACAACATTGTTACCCCTATTCTCAAAGTGTAATCAACTTTCCCTGATTCTAATTCACATTTAACACATAATATCTGCTTGTTTGTTTGTTTTTTTAACTTCTTGTCACTGCAGTGTCTGGGCACTCACCTAAGGCTATCTCCCACCACCAAATAACATTTGTTACTGTTTCCTGTAACTTCCATTCCTAAGGCTTGTCTGAAAGGATACTACTATATTACTGTCAAAATGCATACTTATAGCTGAGCATAACTCAATTACTCTGACAGCATTTCTAACATTTATCTCTTACTACCTAAAGATTTATTGTTCTGTCCCTTAAGTAAAACTGTGGAGCAAATCAAAAAACAATTTATTCCTAATTTGCAAAGGCAGTAACAAACAACCTTGGTCCTTTAAAAATGAGATTACTAAGGATAATGTTCTAAGTATGTCTTTTTCATCAAAGGGAATTTTTAAACAGGATTGTGTTTTAAGATAGAAGCACTTCTCTTTTAAGACAGTTCCTTATCTTGTGAAGCTGCCCTTGTGGAACATACACAATGACAAAATATCAGGATATTAGAGTTGACAGAGGATAACTGGAGGAAGCTGAAAGGATTTCAGCATTAACAAATATTTTGAAGTTCTCTTTTCACTAAATCTTAAGACAGATGCAAAAAGGCAAAGGAATAAAAAATAGTTTTATTTTTAAAATTAAAATAACAGTAGCTGCATAGCAATTACTGTGATGATTTGGAGTCAGGAGGCACTTCAATGAGTTAAACAGAATGTTTTTTCAAATCATAACTTCAGGAGAGCCAACTGGCTCTAAGCATAGATCTGAGCATTAGTAACACTTAATTGGAAGTACTGAGAAACAGTGGAAAGAATATTTAGACTTGGAATCATAAGAATTGAGTTCTAGCTTGGCCCTGATTATGACCTACTATGCAATTTCAAATCAGAATTTCCAATCAGCACAATGCAACTCTTCAAACAAACAAAATAAAAATTTTATTGCATATATTGAATTATGTTTGTGTTTCTATATTTCACATAGGATATAGGGACCCACTACCTCATCATTTAAAAAATCCTCATTCTTAAAACTTCAACAATATGTAAACAGGCACTGAGTTATAACCATATAACATGCAAGAATTCTTTAAGGTGTTTATACTGCTGGTCTTTCCTCCATTGTTAGGGTTAGGGAGTCAGGATTACTTTCAATTGGACAAAAGCTTATAAACTTGAATGAGCAAAGCTCCCTCTTTGTAGATAGTGGGCTTTTTAAAAGCAAACAAAGAAATAGTGAAACATTCTGAAACATGCTGAAGAGTTTTTGATTTCCTAGCATAATTCTTGCATTTAATCATCAATTCTGATCATCTAAATCCTAGAAAGGAAAGAATGTAAGAAATAGAATGGTTCTTTTTGTTAAAGAACTGTCCATTTATCAATTATTGAGGCCCCTGTATGCTTTCCTTTGGTGTCACTGAATTTCACCCTCCCAAAATTATTCTTTAGATTCTATTAATTTACTGCTGAGCCCACTTTTCACTGTCCTACTGAAATTCTATAGGAAAAAGCCAAGCTAGTTGAAAACTGAAGCCCAAACTCTTGGGTTTTAGTCTTAACTTGGATTTTATACTCTTCAAAAGAGGACAAAGTGAAATCCACCACAAGTACTTGGCATTTCCTTAGGATACTGGAAAGTTAGTATGTCACAAATACATACACATACACACATAGACAGATATCTGTATGTATATCTATACACACACACAATATTTATGGCTGGATAATTTCTACCAATCTAGCTCCCTTTAAGGTTCCCAACAGGCCTCTATCACGGTTTCCATTGCAGTTGTTGATATACATTAGTTTACTAAAGAAATAAAACAAGGAACTTAACATCAAAAGAAAGATTTAAAATTTTCTTTTAGGGCAGATAGGTGGCATAATGGACATAGTGCTAGGTCTAGGGTCAGAAAGATCTGAGTTCAAATATGGCCTTAGATACTCACTAGCTTGTGACTCTGGGTAAGTCATTTAATCCTGTTTGTCTTAGTTTCCTCATCTGTAAAATGAGCTGGAGAATGAAATGAAAAACGACTTCAGTTTCTTCATTAAGAAAACCCTGAAGGAGGTAGCAAAAAAACAGAACACTACTGCAATGATTGAATAACAACCTCAAAAACTCCTTTACCATGCCCGGCCCTCTACATTTCCATTATAATAATAATAAAAGGAAAAGAAATAAAAAATATAATTCCTGCAGATTAAAAATATATATAAAGACTTCAATCTATGTTTTGCTTGCCTCTAGCTCTTGGCTTTGCCCTGATGGCTTCTCATATTCAGTGGGTAAAGTGGCTACTGAGTCAGAGGAAGCTTGAAAATAACAAAATGGAATGGAAAATCACCTAGAACCTCAGAATCCACAGAGATAAAAGGTCCCTGCTTGTAACCTGTACTCCAGGTCACATGCTGTACTGATGCCTGCTCAGTAAAGGTTCTCTTAACATGGTGGATTAGGGATTTCAGTGGCTACTGAGTTAAAAGAAAGTATGAAACTAACAAAAGGTATGGTGGACAATTACCCAAGGCCTTCACAAATGCTGAAACAATCTTCCGAAAATTTTATTTCAGAGAACTCTTTATCAAAGAGAAAGCACAAGAGTTAAATAAGTACCTATACTAGGGTGGGTTGAGAAGGTAATGGAAAAGGTAAGAAAATGGTCAAAGGAAAACTCTGAATATAGTTAAGATTTAGGACAGAGCATAATAATCACAGAAAGTAAAACTGCAAAAGAGATATTCTGTAAAATAATGCCAAAAGAGAATATGGAATATCTACCAAGAACTCTAAAAGCATTTGAAATAACAAATAAAATACCTGAAAAAAAAAAGAATACATGGAACAGATAATCCAGACTAGAACCTAGAAAATCTTAGCAAAATAATGTTACATCAAAAGAATTAATGGAGGAACTATAAGTCCAGATTTCAATGCTGTAAATAATGAGAGTGGAAAAGCTCATTTTGTTGCTACTATCAAAGAAAATAGCCTGGAAAAATGGACATGGAAATATAATCTAAAAATCATCCCTGAAGAATATGATAAAAGAAAACACAACCTCCCCAAAAAGGAACTGAGTATATTACAAAAAGAATATTGCAAATTTGTGTCATAAACAGAGTCCAAAGTTCACTTGCTAAAATCTACAGGCTACCACTGAGGAACCCTAGATTTAATTTTCCTGGAAATAGTATTACCAATATCCAAAGGTCTGAGGTCAAAGAGGAAAAGAAATATCGTGAGTGGTTAGGAAGAAGGAAATTATATGCCTAAGAAATATATTCAGAATTGTGTAGGACTATATATCAAGTATAAGAAAAGAAAGAAAATATTGGCATATGATCTATCAAAAACAAAGGTAAATGGGGGGCAGCTGGGTAGCTCAGTGGATTGAGAGCCAGGCCTAGAAACAGGAGGTCCTAGGTTCAAATCTGGCCTCAGACACTACCCAGCTGTGTGACCCTGGGCAAGTCACTTGACCCCCATTGCCTACCCTTACCAATCTTCCACCTATAAGTGTCAATACACAGAAGTTAAGGGTTTAAAAAAAAAAAAGTTAAAAAAAAAAACAAAGGTAAATGGTTGAGAAATTCATGTGATGATATCAAAATGGTAAACATAATAGTCAAACAAAAACAAATAACTTATAAAGATCAAAAAGAGGAGTGGGTAGTCTCATGAAATCCAGTCAAACCTGGGCTGGGACAGGTGAAATAAAAATTAATGCAGATAAAATAGTGTTCTGAATTTAAATTTATTAAATAGGGAACTACTCTCTAACAGAAATGGGGATACGAACATTTGAGAGGAAGATTAAAGTTAATGAGAAGGGGACAGAAAATAAATATATTAAGATTTAATGGTAGGAAAAATAAATTTAGGAGTCATTATCATGACTCTGAATATAATATTTTTCATCATGAAATGGAGTAAAATAATAAAATGAATTTAAAATAAAATTCAAGAATTTATTTATAAGAAATACACATGAGATAAGAAAATTCATACTGAATTGAAATGAGGGGTTGGAGATAGATTTATAATTTCTCAGCAAAAGCTAAGAAAGTAAAAGTTTTTTTATATTTTAATCTCATTTACATTAGATTCATTAAAATTTACATTTTAATCTCAGAGAGGATAACAGTAAAAACAAATTTAGTTAAGAAATACAAAGAAGGAAACTACCTTCTGCTTTAAGACTCCATGGGCAAGGAAACTGAGAAATAGGAAGTATGTATGAAGCACACATAAATGCAGAAGGTCAGAATTATTAAACAATCCTTTAAAAACCATATTGTGATAAAGTAATAATCAATAAAATAATTACATACAAATGAGAGATTCAAATAATGACTGAATTGTTTAATGCTAAGTAATGAGGGGTAATCAAAGGACAAATCAGAGAAATAATAAAAAATTCAGTATTCTTTATGGTACCAAAAGTGGAAATTAAATGGGTAT
This sequence comes from Gracilinanus agilis, assembly GCF_016433145.1. Classification (NCBI taxonomy): domain Eukaryota; kingdom Metazoa; phylum Chordata; class Mammalia; order Didelphimorphia; family Didelphidae; genus Gracilinanus; species Gracilinanus agilis. The sequence continues at coordinate 372,084,047 of NC_058131.1, forward strand.
CCCTCAGTGAAGAATAGATGAACAAATTATGGTATACAAATATAACATAATTAAACTGTAAAAACTAACAAATATGAATAATTCAGAAAAACAAGGGAAGATATTATAAGTGATGAAATATGAAGAAAGCTATACCAAGCAAATAATATACTTATTTTAGATGATAGAAATTAAAGCAATAATAAAAAGCAGTTGTCTTCAAATTATCTGTAATGGGTAATTTTGAGTATAGAAAATAGAAGATGATATATATATTTCTTCTCAGGAGAGAAGTAAGGTTTCATGGTTCAGCCATTCAATCAGTCAGCAAATTAATAAGCTGTTATTAATGTCTACTATGTGTCAAGAACTATACTACATGTTAGGGATACAAAAAGTAAAAAAAACCAACCCAGTTCCTTTATAAAGCTCACAATCTAATAGTTGTCAAATGTTGAGTTATCTATAAAATAAATGTTACTTCTTTATTTTACTTAATATTTTTATTACAAGGGAATGTTCATAGAGGTTTTGCATGTGTGTGTGTGTGTGCGCGCGCGTGTGTGTGTATATTATAGGACTACTGGACTACATTTAAAAATATATCAAGTTTAAACTTTTTTTAAAAAAGGAATATGGTTATAAAGTAAAACATGGAAGTTAAAGACTTTTTAAACCTCATCTTAGTAATTTTATTTCTGATTTTAAAAAAATCCTAGAAACTAATTACTCCAAATATTCTGAGTTTTTTCTGTCTTAGACATAAATGGTTAATTTTGTGAAGGAATTTTTGAAAAATCAATAACAGTATCTCTCTTTCTGAAAAAGAAAAATATGACTTGTTGAAAATAAATGTTCCAATAATACCGAATAGTTATCTAACAATTCTTTAGTACTTATCAGTAATAAATATTTTACAATGGATATAATTGAGTAGTTCTAAAATTTTGAATTATCTACAGAAGCATGTACTTTTTAATTATCTACCTAAGAAAAAATGATTTTTATAAGAATATGAATTATTTTGGCTTAAGGTTATGTAATAATTGATTGAAACAGTAATCATTTTTATAGTAGGGATGCTTATGGAGTTTTCAGAGAGCCTGTACATTCAATATTTGAACTTTTTGAAACTTGAATTCATGTTTATTTTTTAAAGTTCATTTGCAAAATATATCTGGAGAATGGCACAGGGAGCCTTCCTATTAAATAAATAATTAGATGAATGTACCAGAACAATAAATTATGTAACTGCACATGAAAATATTTACCCATTGAAAGCCTGATGACACATATCTAGGATTTTTTCCAGGTCTAGTTATTTGACTCTGAACTTTTTTTTGTGATTTCAACAGGCATTTTAGAGAGGCTATTTATCTCTAAGAACTATAGAAGAAATCTAAACTGCAAGAGATACTCAGTAGATAGACTTGGAAGCTTAGAAGACTTTAACTAGAGTAGATTATCTGCTTTTCCTGCTGAGACTTTGAGTTGGGCATTCTTTAGAGATGTTGGAAAGCAGTAAATATCTCTAAAAGTATACATTCAAAAAGAATTTCAAGCCAGAATTGTTCACCTGAGGCAGAGACAAGGATTTGAAATTTTGTAGGAAAATGGAAAAGAAAAACAATTTTGTAAAAAGAACTTCCCTGTTTGGACATCAGTCTAATGTTTAGGAAGGCTTTTTTCTCAATGAGAGAACACACAAAGACATTTTCTGGGAAAATAACAGGTAAATGCATTTGTGTGGATGTGACATTTTTTTCAAATCCATCCCAGAAATTGGCATTACCAGAGCTGTATCAGATTGTCATTTGGTGCCCTCTCTTCTGCATATATCACCTCCCACATCCATATTTGGAAATAGCAATTAGACTTGTGTGTTGGCCTGAGGAACTCACACTCTACTCTCTTGATTTAATATTGCCTGGGTTGGCATGCTCTTAGGAAATATGAATTTCTCTCTCCAGACTCTGACAAGTTTGGAGGCAATGGAAACACTTTAAAAATAATTATGCCTTCTTAAATAAATCAAAGAACTGCTTGGTGCTGAGCAAGACCAGCTCTATAGTACTGATAAAGGAGATTTTACTATGATGAAATCTGCCCTAAGTATCTTTAGAAAGATTTTTACTGTGTACGTTATAGTGATAGTGCTCCTAAGGTTCCCTCCTATTTAGTAAGTCATTTAAACAACACACATTTTGTCAGTCAGTGGTTAAGACTATAGAACTATGTGCGGAAATCATGGCATAATAATAACATTATGCTGGGAAGTAGTTTGTGTGTGTATGTTTTGAGAGAGAGAAAATCCAAGGTTACCTGGTTTAACATAATAATAGGCTTTTACGAGTAACTTTTAAAATTTTATTAGCTTTTAACTTCTATGTTTCCTGTGTTGTATTTATGAGAGGGTGTTGCACATAGTAGGCACTTCAAAAATATTGGCCACATTCATCACTTCCTTGCATTTCCTACTTTAAACAATCATTCAAGAATTCATCCCTCTCACTTGGACAACTATAATAGCCTTCCATTCAGCTCTCCTCTCCTAATCTCTTTCCTCTTTAATCCATCTGTCACATTGTTGTTTGTGTAGTGTTCTGAAGGCTGATTTGATCACATCACTTATATTAAAAATCCATCAGTGGCTCCCCATTGCCTACCAAATAAAGCATAAATTCCTCTCCTTTGTAACCTCAGCAAGAACCAAATATGCGGATCATCCTGAGAGCATTTAGAGATGAAACTGGGAAGAGGATGACAAACAAAATGAAATGTGACAGAATTTCCAGTGTTTCCACTGCAATCCTTTCTCCTCATCGATAACACCATGATTAGATTCTCCCACTGTAAGACCTGGTGTTCTCTATTTAAAAATAAAATGTTCCTTAACAATATGAAGTGAGTAAAAGCCAGTGGGCTGAACCAAATACTAATATTCCAATGGATCTGTGATTTCATCAGATTGGATATTATTTCCAATTATGCAGATAGACTGGAACCAGGCTGGGAAGGGCTTTAAATGCCATACAGAAGCATTTATTTTATCCCTGAGGAAAGGAGGACCTGCAGAGATAATTCTTAACAGTTGTTTAAGTATCAATATCAAGGAAGCCATAAAACAAAGAAACATATGCTTGCAATATCCAGCCTCATCCAAATCTATCATTCTTCCCTCTGGCCGTGTTCATGCTATAGTGCTTTACTCTATCCTTGGTCTACTGTCTGGTACCTCAGTTCCTACGTTGGAGTCTCAGAATCCTGATTGGTGAGAGAGCACTGAAGCTTTTCATGCAAAGAATTGATTGACATTGTCATGCTTTGCTTTAAGAATATCTGGTTGACAACTGGGCAGAGGGTAGATTAGAGAAGGGGAGAAAACAGAAGCAGGGAGAATAATCAAGAAAATATTTTAATAGTCTAAATCAGAAATGATGAAGTTATAAATGAAAGTGATAGCCAAGTTTGTGGAGGGAAGTGAAAATGTGCAAGAGAAGTGAGGGAAGCAAGGGGGCTCAATGGTTTGAGAACCCAGTCCTAGGTTCAAATTTGGCATCAGATACTTCCTAGTTGTGTGATCCTGGGAAAGTCACTTAATCCTCATTGCCTAGCCTTTACCACTTTACTACCTTGGAATTGATACATAGTATTGATTCTCAGATGAAAGTAAGGAGAGAGAGAGAGAGAGAAAGAGAAAGAGAGAGAGAGAGAGAGAGAGAGAGAGAGAGAGAGAGAGAGAGAGAAAGAGAGAAAGAGAGAGAGAGAAAGA
>NC_058131.1:372087947-372134824 GCF_016433145.1 Gracilinanus agilis
TGGTGATAGTATGTGACAGGGGGCGCCAAGTAATATTTTTTCTGGAAAGGGGTCGGTAGGCCAAAAAAGTTTGGGAACTACTGGACTAGTGGATACAAAGGAAACTTGTGCAAGAATAAGACATATAATAGGTTTGTTTTGATCAAGAAGTGAAGAGTCTGGGCCATGTGCTAGCTATGGGGACCTTGGGCTAAAAGAACTTCTGAGGGCACTGAAGGGAACAGAAGACAAATAAGAGGAGCTGTGTCCACTCCATAATTTTATCCAAGATTCACCAGTCATTGGAAGTCATCTAGTTCATTTCCAGACATGATTGAATTTAACTGTCTTTGGTAACTGAATACTTAAAGATCACCAGTGAAGGGGGCTCAATAATCTTGCCCTGGAAAAAATTGACTGCAAATTGTTTATTCCATATTTTTGAAAATATAGATATCTAATAGTAGTCAACAATAAGTCTTTGTAAAGTACTCCACTGCCACTCACTGAGGTGACCAAGCTGCTGCACCAGCAATAAAAAAAATAAAATACAATAAGCTCACTCCTTTGCAAATTAAGCTGTGAAGATCTGCTCCAAACATTTGAGGAATATTTTCAATGAAAGAGGAAGTGTGTGCATAGGCAGCCCTGTAGTTCACCAGCAGAACTCAGATTTTTAATTACAAAACCTGTTTTTATTAAAATAACCCTCCAGCGGGCACATCTGCAGCCTCAACCCCCACTGATAACTGGATTGCAGCTCTTTTAAAAGGCCAAGGCCTTGGAAGAGGCACTGGGTGATAGATAAGAGTTTGGAGAGGCCCTGTATAGGAGAAGCATAGAAGTCTGTGCATCCCTGCATTTTCTAATGGAGTCTCTGTCAGAATACCTAAGTATTCATCCAAAAATAGTATGTTAGAGACAGGAGTGGGGAAGAATTACAATTTATTATGCATACCATCCCGTCTCACTGAGGAGCATAAGCTATTCCTAAAGTGCAAAGTACAATGCAAAGACATATCTTAAGGAAAAGGCTTTCTCCTGCCATCCATACTTGCTTGCTGACTGGGTCTCACTTAACTAAATGATGTTTATTAGAAACCATTTTTTTCCAGAATAAGGGGCAAAGCAATTAGCACGGATGGCAAGATACTAAACTTAAAAGATGCACAGCTATGTAGAATTAAATACAGTTGTGAGGACTCACTGCTCCATTCACCTTTGGAAGACAATATTAACATACTTGCCATAATGGACTCTTACTTTGTTTAGACTCTAGAAGTAAATTGTGAGATCCTAAAATATCTCTGTAGGAAGTGGAATTATAGTATTATACATACTGCGGTTCTCATTTATAATTCAAACAAGGGAGAGAGATTACCTGATTTTCACTTGTCATGTTTTTGTGAATGGGACACATTTATCAAATTCAGTCATTGTTAGGTGGTTCTCCTTTAAAGCCCAATCTCACACTTGTACAGCAAGGCATAATGAATCCACCAGGAGTAAATAAATTGGTCTCCAGGATGTATTATGCATTAATTAATCAAACTAATAGTATGATATAATGTGAAATAGATGAAAATTACTTCAAAACACAGTACTCCCTTACAAGAAGAAAAGCGGTTCAAAAATTATGGAGTAATAATATATTAAGAAAAAAAAAACAAAATCCCTGCTTCTACGGACATAACTTAAGCTGTCCCATTTTTATGCAATATATTTTCTTTCCACAAAAAAGGCATAGGAAAAATCTGAATGTTTCTTTTAGATCCAAGATGGATAAAAGCTCTGATATGATGGGAAGCCATTTGGAGTATCAATACTTTAGGGCCGCCTATCTCACTTATATGGACTAAAATTCTCTTCAGAAGGCTGCTTACTGCTTTATGGCACCAGGAGTAATATTTCTTAATCATATTCGTGAGGTAGAATAGTAATAAACACACATAATATAATATATATTTATTTAAAAATAAGTCAAGTGGTAACAGGTGTGGAATTGCTCAAAATAAACTAGGCCCTTTGTATTGTCTCTCTCTTTCTATCTTCCTCTCCTTTAAAAACCTGAACCAATGGTTCCAATCCACAGACCATTGCTGATCAAGCCTCTTTCTACTAGCAACAAATGATAGCTATCTTCAGAGATGGGGACAAATGGCTTACAGGATATATGAACACTCACGATTACATAGATGTGTGTATATGTATGTAAAAATATATGTATGTATGTACTTTTCAAAATTTTCCCATAGATCATTTCTTAGGGATCTATCATCCCAACCCTAGTCTTATGCCATTACTTCATTTTTGTTGCCTTTGGAGACAGGTTGGCATTAACAAGAGGGCCAGAATTTTTAAAAATATATTATTTATTTGAACATTCATCTAAAATTTGTTTGAGTCCAAAATGATCTCTCTCTTCTACCCCTCCTCCACCCATTGAGAAGGTAAGCAATGTGATATAAATTAGATATGTGAAATCAAGTAAAATACATTCCCATATTAGCCATGATGCAAAGAGAAGCAAGACATTTTAAAAATGAAACAAAAATCATGCTTCAGCTTGCATTTAAATTTCATCAGTCCTCTCTTTGGAAGTGGAAAATGTTTTTAATCATGAGTCTCTCAGAATTGTCTTGGATCATTATATTGAGAGAGTAGCTAAATTTTTCATACCTGATCATTATTACAACGTTGCTGTTACTATGTAAAATATTTTGTTGGCTCTGCTCATTTCACTTTGCATCACTTTATGTCTTCCAAGGTTTTTCTGAAACAAAACTGCTGATCATTTCATTTAGAAAAATAGTACTTATCACAATAGTATGCCACTAGTTCAGTCATTCCCCCAATTGATGGACATCCCCTCAGTTTCCAATTTTTTTCCACACAAAAAGAGCTACTATAAATAGTTCTGTACATATAGGTCCTTTTCCTAGGAACTCTTTTATTTCCAGTACATGGTCGTCATGCCAGAACAAGGAAAAATGAGAAAAGAAAACTTTGAACTTTTTTAGGCACAGCAGAATGTGGATTATTGTATCATATAATATAGCTAAGTATTGTATTTATTATGCAATGACACTTTGACTGAACAAAATATAATAAAACAAATATCAACATTAGCAAATTAAACTCTCATAATATTTCCAACTCACAAGAGAACAATATAAAGCAATAGAAAGTTTAAAATATATCTCATCACAGAAGAATATCTTGAGAAAAAATTTGTTTAAATGAAAACAAGACTACTACTAAAGTAAGTTTCCTTGTGGGTCAATTGTTAGCCACATAAGTAAAATTGTTTACCTATGATGAATTAAATTGTTTGATTATAGAAATACATCTAAAGAATACAAACTTGTTTAAGATTATTAACCTTCTGGCTCAATTCAAATCAGATGTCTGTGGGCTGATATCAGTATTTGGAAGTACCTATCTGCGTGAAAAGATATTTTCAAAAATGAAATACATAAAATCTCATTACAAATTAACATTAACAGATAGACATTTACAATCAATTTTGATTCTAGAGAACACTACCTTTCAAACCCAATTAAGTGAAATTTCATCCTTCTGAAAATAACTCCATTTTTTCTCCTTGGTAGACCTCTGCTACAAAGATTTTACTTTATTATTAAATCTTGAATTTCATCAATAAAAATGTTTTCAAATTTGTTTTGCCTCATATTATTTAAGTAACTACATAATATCTTCAGTTTTGCCTCTAAGCCAGCAAAGTGTGAAATATTCTGACCTTTTACAGAAAATGATGGCCAATCCCTATTAACTTTTTAATTTCAACCTACTTTTCTGCCATTACTTCCAGAGAACATAACTCTGAAGAGCTTTGGAACTCTTGACCTAGGGTTCTATTGTCCCTATTAGTGATTCTTTGACATGGTTTTGATTGGTGAATTTTTACTGTATCTTGCAAGATCCAGACCAAACCTTATTCTTTTATTCTTTGATATTTTTCTGGCCTACCTAAATTCCTATCATTCTCCTTGCCCTCCTCATCTCACTTAAAAACAAACAAATAAACCTTATCTTCCATATTACAATCAATACTATATATTATTTCTAAAGTCGAGGAGTTTCTATATTGAAAGGACCAAAAAACATAGAATATGTATGATACTCCTCAGGACAAAAGATCTAGGACTAAAGCCAAGAGTCACCTACCTAGCAAAACTGAATATAATAGTCTAAGGGAAGAAATATACATTTAATGAAATAGAAGACTTCCAGGCATTCCTGACAAAATGACCAGAGCTGAAAGGAAAATTTGGTGATCAAATTTGACACTCAAGGGAAGCATAAAAAAGGTAAAAAGAAAATAAAAAATTCAAAGGATGGACTCAACAGGATTGAACTGATCTCATTCCAACCTGGGAAAGTGTTAAATAGGATAATTAAAATATCTATGCTATAAGAAATACTTAAGGTATTCAAGGGAAACAATGGGGTTAAGCTGATTGCATTATTACCTAAGGTGATAACTAAAATAATTAAGATATCTGAGATAATTAAGAAGCACCTAAGGTACCTAAATTTTTTAGGATACTTAAGTATATAGAAGATACTTAAGAACTTTATTACTAGTAGGTCAGTGAATAGGAACGTATATATATAGAGAGAGAGCAGAGAGCAACTTAAATTGTATGGGATGATATCTGAAAAAAAGGAAAAAAAATCAAGGGTTAAGAAAGAGAAATACACTGGAAAAAGAAATGGAGAGAAAAATTGGGGATAAATTGTCTCACACAAAGAGGTACACATGAATAAATATAGCAGAGGTGGAGAAAAGGGGGTGGTGGATATTACTTGAACCTTGCTTTCATTGGAATTGGTGTAAAGTGGGAATAATTTCTGTATGCAGTTAGCTACAGAAACTTATCTTACCCTATTGGGAAGTAAGAAGGAGAGGGGGAATAAGAAAATGGAGAGGGACAGACAAAAAGGAGGGAAAACTCAGAGAGGTAATAGTCAGAAACAAAAAATATTTGTGAACAGGGAAAAACTGAAAGGAAAGGGGGGAAAAGGATAAACAGGGGAAAATAAGATGGAGGAAAAATTATACTTAACCACAACTATGAATATGAATGGAATGAACTCACCTATAAAATGGAAGATAATAGCAGAGTGAATTAAATGATAGAATCTGACAAATATGCTGTTTACAAGAAATAGGGAAATATACACAGAGTAAAGTTAAGGACTGGAACAGAATCTACTATGTTTCAGTCAAAGTTAAAAAAAAAAGCAGGACTAGCAATTATGATCTCAGACAAAACAAAAGTGAAAATTGTTCTAATTAAATGAGATAAGGAAGGAAATTATTTCTTGATCAAAGGGACTATAGAGAATGAAGTAATATCCCCCCCAAAATATGAAAATATTTATGCAGATTGAAGTGAACAAAACCAGGAAAACATATTCACTGTAACAGCAATAAAGTACAGTAATCAACTAGAAAAATATATATTATATAATAATGAATGAGCAAACTATATCCTATTACCTGCTTTCTTGGGTGGAGGAAGGGGTCTGAGGGAGAGAGAACATGAATTTCAAATTGTCAGAACATGAATTTCAAATAGTCAGAAAATGAATATTAAAAATTATAATGATATGTAATCTGGAAAAAATAAAAAATTTCAATAAAAAATAAGGCAGTAGGAAGAAGTGAACTGTGTGTCAGAGACCTACTTTTTATTCAAGCCTCTGGAATTTATAGCTATTATTAATATGAATTTATATCTTTAGTACTCTGAGGTTTGCAAAATGCTATCAAATGAATGGATGAGGTAAAAGCATTCATAAAGTGCTCACTATATAGGAATCAGGAGATATACATGTAAACAGTCCCTACACTTAAGAAGCTTACATCCTAATGAGGAAGGGAATATTCAAAGTGAGTGGTAACCAAGAGAAGAACATTGATTGAAGAGTAAGCAGGAGTGTAAGTGGAGACATAGGGAATAGATAAACATACTATCTGGAAACAATAATTTGATGTGATCATAGTTTATGGTTCTAGTGCTGGAGTATGGTAGGAAAGGAAACCAGGGTCACTGGACCAATGAGGATGTAGAAGGGATTAATGTGCAAGAATACTAGAAAGTGGCCTAGGCTACTTTTTTTGGAAATATTAAGTTTAAGATACAGATCCAATTCAAGATATCTGAAAGGCAGTTGGACATGTGAAATTAGATGTCTGCAGAGAAGTTGGGGCAGGCTAGGTAGATCTGAGAATCATGAGCATAGAGAAGATAATTAAATTCATGAGAAATGATAAGATCACCAAGTGAAGTAGTATAGGTAGAAAAGAGAAAACAACTCAGTACAGAACACTCAATGACACCCATTGTTAGAGGGTGTGATCTGGAAAAGGATCCAGCTAAGTAGACAGAGGAGTGGTCAGATAAATAAAAGATGAATCAAGAGAAAGTAGAGTCATGAAAATCTAGAGAATATTAACAATGAGAGAGTGTTTAATATCAAAAGCTTCTGGGAGGTTAAGGAGAATGAGGCTTCAGAAAGGGCCACTGGAACTGACAAATAAGAGATTATTGGTAACATTGGAGACAACAGTTTTGTTGGAATCATAAAGATGGAAGATTGTAAGGGGTTAAAAAGAGGGTGAAGGGAGAGAGTGGAGGCCCCTATTGTAGATTGCCTTCTGAAAAGTTGTAGCCACAAAAGGTAGAAGAATTATAGGAAGGTAGAGAGGATAGAAGGATCCCCTCCTCTTTTTTTCAGGATGAGAGAGACATGAGCATGTTTTTTAGGCAGTAGGGAATAAGCAAGTAGACATAAAGAGATTGCAAATAAGTGAGAAAGTGGGAATGACAGAGGGGGCAATTGGTTAAAGGACATGTGATAGAATGGAATTTTGTTCAGTAGGAGGATGTCTTAATAAGGAATAAGAGTACCACTTCTTTGCATGAGAGGGATTAAGGATAAAGTTTCAGAAAATAGCTGAGTGAGATGAGATGAGGTAGAGGGAAGAAAAAGGAGCCGATGAAAAAAGGAAGAGCTGCTAGTGGATCCTGGGATAATGGGTTGATGAGGAACATATAGAAAATTTCCTAGTGGCAATGAAGTGCACTTGAGATTGTATGACATAAATTTGTAGTGGATACAAGAGGGTAGAGAAGTGAGATGACTCTTGTATAGATACATAGACAGTATCAGTTGTGGGATCTGAACCTAAGTCTTCCTTCTACCCCTTATACTCTAATATTTCTCACTACAAAGAGATTGAGATGGAGAAACAACAGTCATTAAATCAAAGAAAACAACAATTGAAACAAATTCGAATAGGCTAGAAATAAAACAGTAGTGTATCTGAAAATGCAGAGAATATATCATTTTAAAATAGGTTGAGGACACTAATTGAAATGCCTTAATTAAGATTATATCTTTTACATAAAAGGAGTGAGCATTCTGAAAGAATTCCTAAGTTTTTGCCTTTTGGAAGACATTTTCTCTTAGTTTTTCCTGTTCCCATTTACTCCATTTTCAGGATAAAGCTTGGCCTTGGTGCCATAGAAACCTGGACTTGGGCTGTGGCTTAGTGAACCCTTTGGTTTGAAAAAAAGAACAAATCTATTGTTTCCCTTCTTAGTTTTGACTTTAATGTGCGTTTGTGAGAAAATGCAGAGGCGGGAGGACCTGTCAGTCACAGGTATACCATAAAGAGTGCTCCAAAAGCTAAGGGGAGGTAGGGAAGGATACTAAATTGGTAACATGAGCTAGCCCCAGATGTCTTTTTTCTATTCAAAAGTATATCAAAAGTTTGAAAGCTGCTTGTTAATATTGTTCTCTTAAAAAATAACATTTTTAAAGCTTTTTTGTGGCTGCCAACTAGCATAAGCGAGAGGTGGGGGAAACTTCAATTCTGAAATTATATATATATTTAGCTTCCTGAGGGGAAAAAAAATGAACTTTTTTCGTTCTCATTCAGAACAGATAGTAATACTTAGACAAATTCCCTAGTTCTTGTTAAAAGTTTTAAGATTTTATTAATTGAGAAATGAAAACAAGTGCATGCTTCTTCATTCTATAACATTGTATCTGAGTTTGATTTATTTCCTTATCTGGACAAATGATTTTATCTTTCTGTATTTTAATTCTCTTCTATGAAAATGGAGGTATGGATTAATTAATATATTTGTGTACAGCTTAATGTAAATTTTTTTCATTAGAAATACGAAAGAAAAAGGCAAACCATTGTCACAGAAACAGACTCCCATAGAACAAAAACCAACTTGAATTTCTGTTTCATACAGTTAAGTCGAGTGTCCCCAAGATTTCCAAGATGAAAAGCTACTTTTTATTTCCCCTTAATCTTCTACAATTTCTGTTTTTCTTGGGGAAAGGGAGGGAGGTGTTGTATAAACTATAGTGGCTACATTTTTTCTGAGAACTTCAAGAACCAAGAAATGTGTGTAGATCTTTGTCCATGTGACTCAGCTTAGAGATGGGATTTAGAGATGAATCCTAGAATCTACTATGGGGAACACACAACAGGGAACACCTGCATATTCCAGATGTTTGTACTTTTAATGTTTTAAAAATATTTTTATCAAATGTATTGAAATTTATAGCTTAGATTTAGCAAAAACATAGGAAAATGTTACTAGATTTTTTTTAGCATTTTTACCAATAGTGCCTGAGGAAAGGGAATATTGGCAAAAGTTAAGCATGTTTTGGGCCATTCTATCCCCTTCTACCTCTAGTTATTTTATTTCAAATATCAATAGGGTTTTTTGTACTCAGACAATTACTTGGTGACCTGTTTGTTTGGACAGCACGAGGATGTGTATACATGATGCCTCTTTCAAATGCTGAAAGAGAAAAAAATAAAGTTTAAAGAAAGATCTATATAGGAGATCTGTTTCAGATCCCTCCATTGAGATATGTCAATCAAAACATTTAGCAAATATTATTAGGTAGCTCCTATACCCAGCACATGGTATTTGGAGTTGGAAGAAAGGTGCAATGAGGAATAAACAGAGCTTCCAGATCCCTGCCCTTGAAGAGTTCACATTCTAGTATATCACTCTTACCCAGAATAGTCAACTACTAGAAACATATAATGGTAACCTGCGCCAATAGAATGTAAACTCTTTGATGGGAGTATTTTCCCCCTTCATATACCTTGTCCTCAGCACACTTTCTAGTACACAGCAGTACACTTAATAAATGCTTGTTGAGTGGTGTTCTATTACCTGTGTACCTTATACCTAACATGCTCTGAGTCTTACTTCTGCCTCTTAAAATCTATGTAAACTCCTTGCAAAGATGTTGATAATTTTTTTTTAATTTGTGTCCCTGGCATCTAGCAGAGTGCCCAATACCAAATTGGTGATTAATAAATGCTTGTTGTTTGTTGATAGGTTGATTTCTTCAATGCTCGGCTCAAGGGCGACTTTCCAGAAGGCTTTTCCACACCCATCAGATGTTAAGTTTTTCTATTACAAGGTTTACTTTGGATTCTCATTCTCTTTCTCTCTCTCTCTCTCTCTCCTCCATTAGAATGTATGTCTTTGAGGGCAGGTGCTATTTTCGCTTTTTTTAACATATGTTTTAATTTTTATTTTTGATGTCTTCAGTGCTTAAGGCAATGCCTAGAACAAAGAAAGGGTTTAATAAATGTTTATTGATTGGTTGGTTGATTAAATAGACTATCAGCACTCATGGGATTGAAAGCTTGTTTTTGGTTTTTTGTTTTCAAACTATGCTCCATTTCAGAGAGGATCTGTCATGGTTTAGGAAACCAAACAGAGGGGTTAATTACCTCCAGGGATATTTTATTATTAAAAGGTATAATGAGAGGTATTATGAAAGCAGATTAAATTATTAGAGAGCCTGCCATAATTGATTTGGTAATTTGGAAGACCATTTGTCATTTTCAATCATAACTTTCAGTTCATTTTTCTGGGTGAGTTTTCCACCTACTTCTAAAATCCTCCTTTTTGATTACTAAATATATTCTGTATATTTCTATATTCAAAAGAATGTTGCTTTGGATCATTAATCTGTTTATACATATTCCCTTTGAATTTACCATTTAAATTTTACCTTTTTATAAGGCTAGTAGATTCACTATTTACATCAAGAAATAAGTAACTTTTCTTTTGAAGTGATGTGATTTGCATTTATGGCTTTTGAACTTGGTTAAAAATAATTGGTAAATTGTGACACCCTATCTTTAGTTTTCTAGGTTTTTGTTTGTTGTTTTTTTTTTTAATTTTCATTTGAAGTCAGAATGGGCTTGGCCCTAAGACTTGAGACTATCTGGAGTAGAAAATTTTAGGCATAGAGATAAGTTCTCATACCTGACCTCAAGCAGTGTCTTGCAACTCCATCATTCTCTTGTAGCTAGAGAAACTTTAGTAGTGGACAATTCTCAAATTGAGCATTTGTCAAACAGGTTAAATTGTAAGGGATCATTGTGAATGTGGACAGATGTCCATGAGGAATTAGTATGACACTACTGAAGCCATTGTCACTTGTGACTACAACTCTCCAAGTTTTCATAAGTGAATGGTAACACTCCAAACCCAATTATCTTCCCTTCTGTTCTGCTGGCTGATTATCGAATTTATGATAGAGCTAAGGTAACAGAATCAAACAAAAAAGAGAGTTAATGTAAAAGGGATTTCTATCTGCCTTTTTAGAGAGGTGTATTATTATTGCTAAAAAAAGGTTTTAACTAAGTGTGGCATATTATTTTACCAGTAAAATACATTTTTAAAGTACTAACCTTGAAAAGAATAACCCAGCTTAATTATAGCCCCTGATAATTAATTCACTCTTTAAAAATTTTTATCCAATTATAATTCTTCTTCCTAGCTGGTTTTCATTGGTAATCACTCATGTTCCATTAGAATAAAATAATCTGAAATGGACCTCATTCTGCAACCTGAACATATCAGCACTAATTATAAAAGTAAACTGTATAGACTGTCAAAAATAATTTGACAATTTTCCTGCATGTGACAACTTAAAGAATTAATAGGTTCAAGTCATATGTATCAATTTTAAAGAACTACATTGAAACCCTCATTTTTGCATCTGTCTGTCATGGAGGATGAGCTTTTAGAATTTCATGTTTGAATGTCAGAAAGAATGAGCTATTTGAAATTAGGCAGTTTGTCCATCACCCTCAAAGTGTGACAAAAGAAAAACCTTCATTACTTGGGACCTGAAAAATCATTTGCAGAAGGATCTCATGACAGGAGGTAAATAAAGTTAGTACCAAGCACCAAAACGTCATCTAGACATAAGCTGCAAAGTTCTTCTCAAATGTGGTGAGAAACAAATCATCAAGGAAGGAATGTGGAATAGCAAAGGTACCCAGGATACTTTAGTGTCAAACTTTTGTTTTTGGGTGATAAGGGGAAATAGTTAAGAGTAAGGTAAGACTTTCATAAAAATATTTTCTCTCAGTGTAAATTGACCTTTGGATTTGAGTAAAATCCAATCCCTAACTGTTAACAGTAAAGGGCCTAACTTAGAAAGATGATGAAATGGCCCTCCTTTTCTTTTCCCTCTTGGGGGGAATTTGTGTTGCAAAATCACCACATAAACATGGCATGTATATATTCTGTAGGAATGTAATTGTGGACCTGGGGGGAAAGTTCCACTATTATTCCTCTGGAGAAGTAGGTAGACCTGATAATCTGAAAGATGAGGGCAAAGGATATGATGATTTGATGAAATTAAGAAATACTATCCTGAATCCAAAATCCTGGAATGTGGATTAGGAGACTGTAATCTAATGAGTAATCCTGAAAGAATTGTGGATTTTGTAGCAAGAAGATACAGGGAAGTCTTAAGTGGATCAAATGATACTGATCTGATTCAGAAAGGTTTCTGAGAAATAACAGTAGGAAGAGTGAAACCAATATGGTGGAGGGCAGGTGACAAGATAGTAGAATAATAAGAAACAATCTACTGAACTTTTTTCAAACTCTTCCTAATATATCTAGAGAATTTACCAGATCAAATGATGAAGAAATCTAGTAAAAGTCACTTGAGAACTTTAACCAGCACAGCTTGACATGGGAAGACACATATAAAGGTCTTCAAACACTAGAGACAGAGTAAGGCCAGAACAATGGAGGGGGAATTCCTCTACTAAGGAGAGTCTGTGTACTAGGGCAAAAGGAAGTTTCAGATCCACGTGAGGCAACACCAGATCCACTGCACTGGTGTCAACTGGTAGTTTTGTTGCTCCTCATTCAGTCCCTGGTCAAAGATTCAGGATGCCATGAAGAGACCTTTATACATAAGTAGTGTTCCCAGGTAGGGAGACAGTGGGTGGGATACATAGAAAGAAGCAAGTTCAGAAGTCTTCAGCAGCAGTGGTGTGGCTCAGACCTCAGGCACAGAACAGGTGCTTATTTCCAGCATTTAGCTCAAACTACCAAGGAGTAACCAAGACAGGAATCCCACACTAAATCAGAGTTTACAAGTCTGCCACTTTGAGCCAACAGAGCTTTCCTGCTAAAAGGAAGTAGAACAGACCAGAAATAGACTAATCTAGCTCAGACCCAAATCTAGTTTAAGAATTTACAGAGTTCACCAGAGGGGCAGCAATCAGACTTTGTGTTCTAGATCAAACCACCTTGGGAGCTATAACAACTTGTAGAACCCCAGTCTGTTCCTCTGATCCCACAATAACATAACAATGAATACACCAAGGATCAGTCAAACGTAACGGGAAGTGCTGCAGAGCCCAACCCTAACATCATCTGGAGTTAGCAAGTAAACTGAAAAATGGACAAAGAAAAAGCATCCCCATCATCATGGGCCATTACAGTGGTAGTGATGCAGACAGAAACCAGAAGAGAATGACTTCAAAACACCTACCATCAATGCTTCAGAGAAAAACACAGTATGGGTACAAACTCAAACTAGAATTCCTAGAAGAATAAGAGGTTTTTTAAAATTTGTCTTACAAATAAATAGAATGAGAGTGTTTGAAGGGGAAAATTGCTAAAGAAATTAGTATTATGAAAGAAAGAACTGGCACAAAAGTTGCCACTGGTACCTCTTTGCAACTGGCACAAAAGCTTTCCTAAGTTACAAACTCCCTGAAAATTTTCAACTGGACTAAATAGAAGTCAATGACTCTATGAGACAACAAAAAAAATCTTAAAACAAAATAAACAAGATGAAGATTGTTAAAAAGTTTAAAGTATCCCATTGTCAAAACAACTGAACTGGAAAACAGATTCAAGAGGAAAAAAATAAAGAATAATTGGAATATCTGTTTAGTAGGAACCCCCAAAAAGAACCTAAACATTCTTTTTCAAAAAATCTTAAAAGAAAATTGCCCATATCGCTTAGAACTAGAAGGCAAAGTGAAATGAAACCCACTGGTCACATCCTGAAAGAAGCCTCAAAATGAAAACTTTCAGGAACATCAAAGTCAAAATATGAAGAACTCCTAAGTCAAAGAAAACAAATACCCCAAGTAGACAAAATAGAAAAAAAAGTAGTACCAAATAGCCATACCTGAGGTCACTCATGATTTAGTAGCCACAAGTATGAAGAAGCAGAGTACTTAGAATGATATTCCAGAAAGGTAAGGATATGACTGTACAAACAAAAGTAATTTACCCAGCAAAACTGGGTATACACACACATACAGAGTTGGGTATAGAAACATATTTCTTTAAATAGAAGTGAAAGAGGAAATGGTGAAGGAGGGAATAAGGAAAGAAGAAGAGTAAATTAAAGAAAGATTTAGTCTTAGGCAAAGGAAATTCCAAGGAAGTATAAAAATAGTACCTTTGGGGCACCCAGTTCCTTTCAGCCTTCCCTGGGGGGTGGCAGCTTCTAAAATGAGCTCCCAGAATGGGAAGACTGTCCATATTATACTCCAGAGCCACCATAATGTATTTAGCTTCAAAAATGATCTGTTTGATACCAGAACTCAGATGAAGAAAATAAATGCAAACATTCATGATGGTGTATGTCAGCATTGTAAAGAACTTCTGGTGTGGTGAATTAAATACAGCAAATATAAACCACTGTCAAAACCTAAAATAATGGATCAGTAATAGGCTAGAGAAGACATCAAATAACTCTACAAGAAGAAACAGAAGACCTAAAGAACATAACAATGATGAATTAGATTTAGACCTAGATTTAAATAAATAAGAAGATGAAGAACAAGCTAATCCACCAGCTATACTAAAAAACACATGTGCAAGAATGAAAAACCTAACCAATTGGTAGGTCTTGCACAAAGGCTTATGGAATTCTATACAAGAGAGTGGAAAGTTCACTGACCTGAGACTAAGTGTATCAAGGTTCTGGTCTTGCCCTTGTTTTTAACCAGTTATGTAAACATAGTCAAATCACTTGCTTTCTTAGAATCTGCTTTTTGCATCAGTAGATGACCTCAAACATTTCCAGCTCTAGTTTTCTATAACTTGTATTTCATCAAAAATAGAATCCATCCTTAAATTTCTCTTGAAATAATAAAAGCGAACTTAAAAATAGTTATAGCACTTCTTGAGGTGGCAAAGAATGGGTATAAGATTGGGTGCTTACAAATTAAAAAATGGAAGAAAAACTAAGACCTCCCATGTAAAAGGAAGAAATTATGATATAGATATATGGTAAAATACTATTGTGATGAACTCTTAGCAAGATGACTAGCCAAGATTCTGGAAGACTAATAATGAAATGTGTTAACCAACTTGTCCTTCAACACAAATGTGTTGAAGGACAAAGAATAAAGAATGAGGCAAGTTTTATACATGCACACACACACAAATTTAGGATGAGAAATGTTTTTTGATTGACTACATATGTTTTAATGCTTTTGTTTTTCTCGTGTTTTCAATTGGGGAGGGGTGAGGATGGAAGGATGAGAAAGGTGATCTTGGCTGATTAAAACAAAATTGCACAGCATAGATAGATAGATACATAGATGATAGATAGATGATAGATAGATAGATAGATAGATAGATAGATAGATAGATAGATAGATAGATATACAGATACATACACAAACTTAGGAACTCTGATCAATGCCCTGACTAACTATAATTTCTGAGGACTAAAGATGAAATGTGTTAACCATCTTCTGACAGAGAAGTAATGGATTCAGAGTAGACTGAGATTTTTTTTTAGATATTAGAAATGTTTTTTTTTCTTGACTTTATATGCCTATGGTAAGGGGTTTGTTTTTCATGTTTTCTCAATGGGAGTGGATAGGAGAGGAAATGGCAGGGAGAGAAGGCTGATCTTTGAAAAGAAAAGATAAAATCAAATTAAAATTATAACCTGAATTTTATAACACTTTATAACAACCTTGAGAATTAGGTTCTATTATTATCCATATTTTACAGATGAGACTAAAGGAGACAGATTATATGACTTGCCCAAGGTCTTAGAGCTAGAAAATTTTTGAAACTGAATTTGAATTCAGGGCTTCTGGAGTCAAACGCTTTATTCACCATACCACTTAGCTGCCTCTCTAGTTTGTTCAGGCTACAGGAGAGAGAAAAAAAGCAAAATTATTAGCTTGGAACAACAGATAAAGAAACCTCAATATAACAAACAGTTAATCCACAGATTATGTTATATGGCAAAAAGGGAGCAAGATTTGGTGTGAGGGGACCTGTGATCCAATCCCTGCTCTCTTAACTTTCTTTGGACCCTTAACAACTTACTTCAACTCTTTGAGTCCCAGTTTCCTTCTCGATATAATGAGGGAATTGAAGAAGATGGATTTTATGGTCTCCCTCTGCCTCTAAATTCTATAGTGTTATGAATAAGATGGGGTTTGTGATAGTCATAAATATATCCTGGAGGGAAGGAGATGACTTCAAGTTTAAAGGAGAATGCACTGAAGCTTGTTTGAAAACATGTCTGTTATATATTGACTAAGGAGTTAAACAGGATATAGAAGGTGTGAGTAGGGAAATGCAAAGCAAGAATAGATTTAGATCTAAGGATCTAAATTATGATAACATCCAGAGTAGTTGAAGGTAACTTCAGAGGACTCTGTCCTCCCCTCTCCCAAACAAGAGGACGTTACAGGTTTTCAGGGATTACTGATGATCCAGAAACATCCTGGGCTGGGATGAGGAAAAATACAAAACCTCTACCATGAATCCTACTCATATTTTCTATGGCTCTCTAGGCACTGTATAGTAGAGAATATGGTAGAATTATTTAGTCAAGATGTGTTTTTTTCTGGACAAGGCAACACTTCTCTTATGTATATCCTTGAAAAGTAGTCATCCAGACTGTACCTGAATACCTCCATGAGGACCTTATGAAGGAGACTATTTTAATTTTGGTAGGCTCTACTCCCAGGAAATTTCTTTGTAGAGAGCTAAAAGCTATTTTGGGCTAACTAGGTGGCACAGTAGACAAAGCACCAGGCCTGGAGTAAGGAAGATTTGAGTTCAAATTTGGCCTCAAAAATCTAGTAACTATGTGACCCTGGACAAGTCACTTTAATTTCTCTGACTCAGTTTTCTCATTTGTAAGGTGGGTTGGAGAAGGAAATGGGAAACCACTTTAATATTTTTGCCAGAAAAACCTCAAATGGGGTCATAAAGAGTTGGAAATGAATGGACAACAAAAAGTCTATTTTTCATGCCCCTAATTCCATCTTCCTGGGCCAAGTGAAACACACACCACATCTTTATGACAGTTCTTGGAATACCTGAAGATAGCAATCATATATCTTGTAAGTCTTTCTTACAAAGTCTTTTTTCTACAAAGTACTGCTCCTTCAAGCCATTTTCTTATCATCAAGGTTTGATTCTCCTCACTCTCCTCATTGTCATCCTCTGGACATGTTCCAGGTTGTCAACATCCTTCCTAAAGTACCATGGAATGCACACTGCAGAGGTAATTCAACTAGGGCAGAGGACATCAGGGCCAAACTCTGTACACAATGCTTCTATGAATGGGGCCTATAATCAGCACTGCTTTTTGGGGCTGTCTTGTGACAGGATTGGTACAGAGAGAACTTTCAGTTTTCTGAAACTCATTGGATTCTTTTATTTGTTTATTTTACTTATTTTTTAAAATTTTGGTTTAATTTAATTTGATTTTAATTTAATTTAAATTTACTTATTATCATATTATATATTGTTATATAATAATGCATATTATTATACTATATATTGTTATTATATAATAATATTATCATCATTTCCTGATATTTTGTGATCCAGGTTCTCTCCTTCATCCCCAAGATGGCAGATAATATGTTATAGGTTGTACATGTATTATCATATAATACATATTTCCATGTTCATCATGTTGTAAAAAAAGATACATCGTTAACACTAGAGAAAAATTCATGGAGGAAACAAAATAAATGCTTCAATTTGTGTTTAGAATTTATTAATTCTTCTGTGTCGGTGGACAGCCTTTTTCATCTTGAGTCTCTTAGAGTTGTTCTGGATTCTTACATTGCTGATAATAGTTAATTCATTCACAGTTGGTCATCATACATGACTGTTGTTACTGTGTACAACATTCTCCTGGTTCTGCTCACTTCACTTTGCATCATTTCCTATGAGTTTTTTTCAGGTTTTTTGTGATTGTCTTATTCATTACTTCTCATAGCACAATAGTATTCCATTATGATCATATAGTACAACTTGTTTAGCCATTTTTTAAATAGGTATCTTTTAGATCAGCTAATGTTGAATTATATTTCCCCATCCTAGTCTTGCAAAAATGGTTTCTTGAACTCATGTGTAGGACTTAAAATTAATCCCTATCAAAATTAATCTTATTATGCTTAGCCTTCTGATCTCATCTGTGGAGATTTTTTTGATTCCTGCTATTTCCTCCTATAAGCAAGGTCTTGCCAAACACAATAGTTTCCTTGAAATTATATTTATTTTACGTTATCTCATTCCCTCTGGAAATAGCCTGTTGACAATCCTTCCTGCTGCCAAACACCTGCTTACCTAAGGGGAGGGAGGAGGAAAAAAATATTTAGATTGCATATGTTATGAGCCGGGTACTGTGATAAGCAATTTTTACAAATATTATTTCATTTGATCCTCAGAATATGTGTTATTATTATCCCTATTTTGCAGTTGAGGAAATTGAGACAAAAAGAGGTGAAGTGATTTGCCCAGAATTACACAGCTTGTAAGTTTCTGAAGCCAGATTTGAACTCAGGTTTTCCTGATTCCAGGTCCAGAAGTCTATTCACTTAACTACTAGATGTCTTTTACTTATATCTTAATCAATTGCCTGCTAATTAAACATTCATTCTATATAAAAAAGATACTCTCACTCTGAGATTTATTTTGGATTTGTACCTTGAGAAAGAATATGTTATCTATGGAATCATTATAGAGAACTCTAGGAACCAAAAAGATAAAAAAAGAGAGTGGAGCAAACCAAGAGAACTTTACCTTGTTAATAGAATGATAGCTCAACATTGAATTCAATGCTCCAAGAAGGAAGGAGATATATACCCTAAGTGGGGGATGTGAAGCCTGTATACTATAGTTTTTTTAAGTTAAATAAAAACTAATCTTTGTTAAATTACTTGTCAGCCTGAATATTTACAGGTGAACTAAAGCCTCTTCTCCCAGGATTTCTCCTGCATCAGGGTATGAACCAGAGATATCTTGGGAGACACCTCCTGAAAGTATAAGGATCCTTTATGTCAGGGGCTGAAAGCTAACACAGGGGTTATATAACACATAACATTCCTAAATCAAGCAGGTTAAAAAAGTAAGGGATTAAGAAATTAGTAAAGAAGTAGCAATAAATTGAATGGGAAGGTCTTTAGACAGATATCAACAATAGTTCATTAAAGTCCTTAAGGCAGGGCTGACAAATAAGACAAAACTACAAGATAATAGAGTCGACTTTCATTTACTAATTTCCTTGATCAGAAGAAAAGTCAAAAACAGTAATGGAGGCAACTAGCAGAGACAAGTTATGTTGTATTAATACAAGAAAAACTATTGCTACTTTTGGAATTTACTTAAAAAAGCAGGTAATCGGGGAAATTTTGGCAAGGTTTGTTTCCTTTTGGAAAATTCTGGTGGAATTTATAGAAAAAGCTTATTATCCAGAATCGTAAAATTACAATTCCTTTCTTCCCCCTGCACATTGTGAAACTAATTAGGTGCTACGCCATAACATATTAGATTCTCCCTTACTTCTAAGGACATCTAAGTTCAAGTCTGTAGGATGGCACTGGATAAAGGTGTTATAAACTGGAACAACATGGTGATTTGAGTGTACTTACAACATCTTCACCCTTTGTGACCTCACAGAGCTGAATTTTCAAGCTCTTAAGATAAGGAAGGATTGGGTATAATTGTTTTGCTTTGGAACTCCAACGCATGACAGCATTATTAGTCAAATGAATAGAAATATGACCATAGTTAGGACAGCGAATAAAAGTGTTTCTCTAGTAGAATAATCCCATCAGTCCTATTGAAAAAGGTAAAAAGTTGGGAAAGATCCTCTAATTACTACAAATTAAAAACAGAAATCAATGTAAAAGTATCTTTTTCATAGGTTTAGAGCTGAGGTGCATGCACCATGGAATTGCATTAGATACTGTTTCTCTCTATTGTTTTAATAAAGAAAAAATTCCTGTAAGGGTCAGTGTGGTTGAGAAAGAAGAAACTGAAAAAGGAGATTAAAAAAATCCCAAGCTCCTTCCTTCTTCAGATGCAGAAAGAGTGTTGAAGAGAGGAGCTGAGATTTTGATTAATGTTTTTCACATATCCAATCAATAGTATAATTGCAAGCTCCAAATTCAGAATATTAATCCATGCTTTGTTTCCTGATATTAAAAATTCTCCCTTTCATTTAAAACTTGGTAAACTACATCAAATGGACACGGATGAAAAATTTTAAAAATCCTTATCTGAGGAGTATATATTCTACTATATAACAAATCTGAATCATTATAATTATTATTTCTCACATTTATTCACTTAAGTTTAGGAAGTATTTCCTTACAAGTATGATCAGTGGGCATAAAAATATTATCCTTGTTTTATAGATAGATCAACTAAGTAAAAAAAGAAGTTTAGTGATGTGCTTTTGCTTATACGGACAGGAAATATCATAACTAGATTTGTTATAGATTACAAATTGGAGAACTAGAATGTTCAGTATGTAAACAGGTTTAAAAAATCAGCATGTCTGAAAAAAAGGTCACAGTGACATTTTATTCTTAGATTTGAACGCAGAACAGTATAGCCAAAAGAGACTTTAAAAGTCGTCTAGTCTAGTCCAATATTTTATTCTCTAGGCCACTGAGTTATAAGGGATCAAGTGGCTTCTTCACTAGTAGTTGGTTACAATGATTTATATTTTCATAATACTTTAGGGTTTACCAAGTGCTTCACATATAGTGCCTGATTTGAATCTCACAAACCACACTATAAGATACCTGGTATTTGTACAGTTGCCCTCATTTTATCATTAAAAAAAAGTAAGACTCCATCGATCACTCCATATTTAATAAGTGCCTGCTATGTGTCAAGCATTTTGCTAAGTGCCACAAATTCAAAAAAAAAAAAAAAGGCAAAAGACAGTTCAAGGCATTTACAATTTAATGGGGAAGACAGAATGCAAACAAACATATACAAACAAGTTATATACAGAGTAAATAAAAATATTTAACAGAGAGAAAGCACTAGAATTAAGAGGATTTGGGAAGGGCTTCTTGAAAAGATGTGATTCAGAGGTCAGACAGTTAGTAGTACTTATAGAACAAAGGCAAGAACCACAATCATCCTGACTCCAAGGCCAGTGCACTTTCTGACATCCTTCTTCCTTAAAATACAACTGTTTAGTGAAAGAATCAAGTCTGCAATTCATGTCTCTTGGCTTCTGGTCAAGCACTATTTATTAAAGAGGTAATATAGTGTCTAGGGCTTTAGACACAGAGATACAGTGGGTAGGGCCTTGGATTTGGAGATTTGAACTACATGAGTTTACCAGCAAAGTGACACTGGGCAAGTCATTTAACCACTCAGCCTAAGTTTCCTCATTTGTAAAATAAAGATCTTAGATTTAAAGACCTTGAAGTTTTCTTCTAGCCCTACATTTCTGATCCTATGATTAGGATATTCATTGCTAAGATGTCAGTAATGGGCTGGTAAAATTTTAACAGCTGGTTCTCAGAAAGAAAAAAAAATGTGCAACATACTTATAAATTTAATCTGAAATATTAACTTTGTCTCCATGACTGACTTTTTTTTAAAAACCCTTACCTTCCCTCTTGGAGTCAATATTGTGTATTGACTCCAAGGTAGAAGAGCTGTAAGGGTAGGCAATGAAGGTCAAGTGACTTGCCCAGGGTCACACAGTTAGGAAGAGTCTGAGGCTAGATTTGAGCCTAGGACCTCCCGTCTCTAGGCCTGGCTATCAATCCACTGAACTACCCAGCTGCCCCTCCATGACTTTCTTAAGTTTAGGCAATCAATGAAATAATAAATCAACCCTTGGTTTGTAATGTTTCTTGATTTCATAGTTATAAAAGCTCATATGGAAAATTTAACTACTGTCTCTCAAATCAATTTGAGCTGATTCTTTCATACCCTGAATGTACATATCCTACCTAATATGAGATGTATTTTCTTTTTGTTCATGCATTCAAGGAATTGTGATAACTGGAGAACTCAGGCTCCTTAGGGTGCTATAATGGCTCCTGAAGAAATAATGTATCTGCATTAGTGGGAAAGGGAAGTGGACAATTAGCCAATTAACTCTTGATTGGATTGACAGGAGAAGGTTAATTGATAGCTCAATAGTTTGAGCTGTAACCATAGTTTTTTTAAGATCCATTGGCTTCTAAGTCAGAAAGAATAGGATCATTTGATTAGAACAACCCAAAGTCAAGTCATTTTAAGAAGTCACTTGAGAAAGCTCAAAAGCTGTCTATAGATTATTCTGTTCTCATCTCTGTTACCTGGAAAATATTTAACTCCAATAACAACACTTTATGCAAGGATTCTCAGACTCTGACTACCCCAATCTTGGGTCTTCTGAAAGGAAAGAACGAAGGATATAAGCTCTTATTGTCTATTATGTTCCAGGCACTTTACAAATATTATCTCATTTGATCCTTACAATAACCTTGTAGGCAGGTAGGCACTATTATGATTCCTATTTTATAGTTAAAGAAACTGAAATAGAGTTTAAGTGACTTCCCCCAGAGTCACAGAGTCAGTGAGTGTCTGAGACAAATTTGAACTCAAATCTTCCTGACTCTCAGACCCAGCGTTCTGTCCTCTATGCCAATAGCTTGCTCTTGACATGGGCACTCCCAAATGAATGAGAAAGGGTCAGAAGATATTATCTTCCAAGGGACTCAAGAAAGAATTTATGGAATCCGAATGCAGATTGAACCAAGTATTCTTCACTTTATTTTCTCCATGAATTTTTCTCTAGGATAACCAAAATGTGTCTTCTTTCACAACATGATGAACATGGGAATATGTATTATACTATAACATATGCATAACCTGTATCCTATTACCTGCTGTCCTGGAGAAGGGGAGGAAGGAGGGAGAGAATATGGATCACAAAATGTCAGAAAACAATTACTAAAATTGTAGGAACATATAAAAAATTAAAAATGTGAAAAAAGAAGATATTGTCAAGGATAAAATTGAAACTGATCTAGGAATGAAGCATAGTTACTACCCATATCTTTTGATGTGTACTAGACCTTAAGACCATACACAGTGTATAGTTAGAAACTCTTGAATCCCTGGAACTACATTATCCAAACTTCCTTTCTGTATTAGCCACAACTCCATTTTCTTTCTGTTTATGTGAATCATTTGCCTGTTTGTATATAAGTTCTGGGTAATGCCCCCCCCCTCTCTCTCTCCCACTTGGATTGAGTGGTGAATGTTCTGTGTGTTCTCTAGCTCTCTAGTTAAGTATTAATAAATCTTAATAAAAATTATACTTTGGAGATATTGAATATTAATTTTAAAACCCACAACATATAGAGGGTAAAATTATCCAGGCACTTACTCCCCAGAGTTAGATTTCTCTGCTACACAAAAGCCTTCCCTACCCCTCTCTAGATCTTTCTTCTGACAATAAAGTTAACTCTGATGTATGTGGTACCAGCAGAGAACCCGGTATCACCACTGTCTATAAAGACTAGCAATAAGAAACTTCAGAGAAGGGGAGAGACAGTGGTGTCTTAGTTAAGTGAATTGCCAAAAGTTCCTTCCTTTTTGCTCCTCTATTTGCCCATGTGTGGTAATACTCAGACCAGGAGTCGAGAGATAAATACACACAGAAACCTATCCTTCAGCAGACAAGAGGATAAGCCCTACTGGCCTGGTCGATAGACATTCTCAGAGTAGGAAGAAACTGATTTCAAGTTCTGTTTCTCATACATATTGACCATGTCACTTTGGAAAAGTTATCTCCATCCTCAAGACTCTCTAAGACTTGACAGGCAAAGATCTTTTTGACCAAAAAGCAAATGAAAAATTAATAAATAAATAAAACATGAGACTACATGGCAGCTTAAGTGAAAGACGGGAAGGAGAATATCAAGGAGAATGATTTTTTCAGGAAATTCTGAAAATCCAAACAAGCTGGGATGCTGTTGGAGCCTAACCATAGTCATATACACATAACACATACAGACATATATACTTCATGTGTGCATATGCATATATTTATTCATGCTATTTTAGAAGAAAAGTGAGAAGGAAAACAAAAGCGAAATGTTATTGCATGTAATACCTTTGAAGTGCACAATGCTTTGGAGTCAGGTAGCCATGATTAAGTTGCGCCAATTGCCCAACTTGATCAGACTGTGTTGAATATAACCCATTGTCTCCTGGAAGTTTGTCTTTCTTTCTCGTTCCAGTGTGATTGAAGTAGCTGTGTAGATACTACTAAAATTGCTTAATCTGTGTCTTAAATGAGCAAAATGTAGTCCTCTATTTCTTTTTTTTTTTAAATTTCCTTTTAAAATCTTCTCCTCTTCTCTCCTCTTTTACCCTTCCCTCCCTGGTCTCTTTCTCCCCTCCCAGTTTTTCTTTCTCCTTCTCTCTCAAATTGATGTTAAGTAACTTGCATAAAAGTCACATAGCCAGAACTTGAACTCAGGTCTTCCTACTCTGAGGCTAACTCTCAAAGCACTCTGCCAACACTGTATCTCTCCCTGTCAGTACACATATAATACATATAACAGAGTCTTTTTGTAACACAGCCTTTAGAGCATTCTCTTGATTACATTATACACAATGATGAAAGCTTTCAGTCATGTTTCAGTATTCAGTTTTCCACTTGGACCCATTACAATTGTGTCAGTTTGAATCATCCCCTACCCTTTATTTTAACCTTTTAGGAAATAATGGGGAAAGTGTTTTAAGTAATAATTAATACTTCATAGAATCGCCAAATTTATTGAACAGAACATTTATATTTGAAGTTATATAATCAATTAAGTACCTACTATGTGCCAGGGACTCTTCTAGGAACTAGAATATTTTTTTTAAAAATCAGTTTCTGCCCTCAGGTTGCTTATATTCTACCTAAACATTTATTTATGGAAGCACACATACATGTATGTATGCATATACATACATTTGCAAAGTGATGACTATATTTTGTATATCTATCCAGCAGGCAGTTACATACACACAGAGACCACACATATGACAGCAACAACTATAATTTCCCTTGGGAAAGTTACTAGTTTGAGCTGTATATAAAAATTAGAAATCTGGCTCCAATTCATCATCTGGAGAAAAATACTACATAAACAATCATAGGAATTTCATTATCGAATCCATTTTTTGTTATCATATAATAAAAAAAGAACATTTGTTTACCTAAGGTATGGAAATTGAGCATTTAGCAATAAAGGCTATTACTAGAGTATAGATTTTAGGGAGTGACTTGATAGTCTGCTGATACCTCTAAGCATTTCCAGCTTAGTTGATTCTATTTCCATCCCTCCTCCCTTCCCACTTCTGGGTAAAGCTTTGCAAAAAAACAACCCCCCCCCAAAAAAAAAAAAAAACAAAATACGACATTAAAAAAAACTGGCTTTGGTAAAAATCTCGTGATAAGTCCACCTGTTCAAAAAGCAGTGTTTGCCACTAGAAAATAATTTCTCTCTGAAGCAGTAGAAAACATTGGGCAAGAAAACTTGTTAGGATGAAAACACAATTATTAAGTCAGGATGGTCTTTGGAAATTAAATTGTTGGTCCATACTGTGGTCCTTCTAAACATTCTAGTTCTACAATATATAAAAGATGACTTCTATATTTCTTTACTGAATCTAATATATAGACATATGCATGTCTATATGTAGACATACATACATCTATGAACATATATATACATAATACACATTCACTTTCTGTAGATAAATCCATATTATCTACCTACCTACCTTCCTAAAATCATTTGATGCCAGAGAAAGGTCCAATTATTAACAAAATGATATCCAAGTTGCAAAATCATCTCTTTTGTGGAGCCTAAAGGATGTTTCAAAAGTCTGAACAGTTGCTCTCTATTATTCCAATCTGGATGCTTCCTAGCTGTGTGATCAGAGGAATATCATTTAATTTCTCAGAGGATGTTGCTTTTAGAATGGCCTCAAAAGACCTGCTCAGAAACCATAAATATCATCAATGTACATGTCTTAAGCACCACTTATTTTGAAAGCAATATCCTGGGTTCTAGGTAATGCAAGTTTAGATACTAGTAATATTCTTAAGGAGTTTATAGTATAATGGTGTGTACATATATATATATATATATTATATTGAATACTACATGATATATGAGGAGGGGAAAAGGGGAAAATCATTCTCATGGAAGGGGTATACATTCAAGAGTATTCAGACTTAAAAGAATGAGTGCAGAGAAATAGCATCCCATGAAACTCAGTTTCATCTGAACTATACAAAGGAATACAGAATACACATTTATGTAGGCTAAAGAGAAATTCAAAACCAAGTTCTAGGTAGAGTTTAAGCCAGAGGCAGAAATGGCAATGGTGGCGTTAGGGATGGCAGGGATTATTCTAACTGATTATGGGCATCAGGGAAGGGTAATCTTTTCATATATACCAATTAAAAATTATTTTTGTTACACTGAAAAAGCCGATAACTCTCTCTGCCCCTCTCTACATGCCCCCATTAGAAAAGACATCATTAAACAAAAATATATGTGTATTTAAAACTATGTCTTTATCAGTTTATCAGTTCTTTATCAATTTTATCTTCATCTGTTCTTTATCAGTTTTTTTTTCTGTAGGTGAACATATACAAGTCATTCTTCAAACAACATCTCTGTTGCTGTATATAATGTTGGTTCTGCTCATTTCACTCTTCATAATTTCATGTAGGTCTTTCCATGTTTTTTTTTTCCAAAATAAACCTGCTTATCATTTCTTACAGTGCAGTATTTATGTAAATATATTTCTCTCATTAGAATTGAAGCTTAAGGGCAGAGACTCTTTTTTGTTTGTTTGTTTTTTAATCTTTCTTTGTATCCCCAGGACTTAGCACAGAGCCTAATACACAGTAAGGGCTTAATAAATGTTTATTGATTCATTAAAGATGGCAAGTCATTTAGTGGTCTGAAAGTTGTAGTGGGAAACAAAGATTAAACTTATCTCCTCTTCTGGAAAAAAAGTGGTCCTCAGTGGAAAATGTTGTAAGGGATGTGGAATCTTCTCCATAGAACTACACTTGAGTTTAAATCAAATAAGAAAGCAAGTATTTAAGTGCTTATTACATGCCTAGGCATTGTATTAAGCATGGGAATAGAGCTAGAAATACATATAAAGTAGTCCTTGTCCTCAAGGAACTTACATTCTTAAATGAAGAACTGAGAGGTATATTACATGAAAACTAACATTATAGAGATTGTATTAACAACAGAACAAAGACTCCAGAGAGAATGGTCTGTGAGATGAATGAACAGAGTTGGACTAGACCTGATAAGAAGAGTAATGAGCTTTTTGGAAGAGGAAGTTTAGACTTGTGTGTCCACATAAAGGTAAGGAATTAGATAACTTAGATTAGAGAACAATAAGAGATAGATAAGCAAATCATTATCCATAGGCAACACAGAACCAGGAGATCATTTGAATAGTTAACTTATCTCAGGATTTCAGTTCTGATATAGTTGGGGAAATAATAGCTTGACTAACATATTGATTAGTCTTAGAGAATTACCTAGAACACTATATCCTTTGAGAAATATAATGTGCTGTACAAATGTAAACTGCTGTTATTATTGTTGTTGTTGTTCTCGTTATTCTTAGCTTTTATTCTATGAAATTCAGATAAATATGGATCCGGGAAAAGTTGCTCTCCTATTATATAATTATTTTATGCATGATATTCACTGGGCTATTGTAAAGTTGAAAGCAATCTAAAATTATACTCAAAGAGTTATAAAACTCTATGTACCTTTTGACCCAGTAATACCACTATTAGTCATATTTCTTAAGGTGATCAAGGAAAAAGGAAAATAGTCATATCTTCTAAAATACTGATAGTAGTTCTTTATGTGGTGGCAAAGAACTGGAAACTGAAGAGATGCCCATCAATTGGGGAATGGCTGAATAAGTTGTGGTATATGATTGTGATCATATATAACTCCGCCAAGGACGGTCCCAAGCCCGGCTGAAAAAGGAGGAGGGTTGGGCGTGAGGCTAGCAACCTCACCCTGTAAAAACATCACTTGCTACAGAAACTGCAACCTCATTAAACCAACAAAACCAACGATCGCCTAGTCTGGAAGATTGCTCTCCAACAGAGTCCACAACGCGTGCTGGCAAAAGCCAACAAACTCCAGGTCTTTGTTAACAGATGCCTACGTCAAATCTTGAACATCAGATGGCCTGAAAAGATTCAGTATCCCATCAGTCAGGATGCTATGAAAAAAAAATATGGAACACACCAGGGAGGAGGAAAGTCGGAAGGCCTAAACAGACCTGGCAAAGATATGCCCAGTTGGGGGAAGTTGCCCAGAACAGAGTCCGTTGGTGTGAGATGGTTGAGGCCCTATGCTCCTTGGGAGCCAATAGGAATAATAATAATAATAATAATAATAATAATAATAATAATAATAACAATAATAATAATAATATGATTGTGATGTTATACTACTGTGCCATAAAGAATAACAAACAAGACAATCACCAAAAAACCTGGAAAGTCTTATATAAATGATTTAAAATGAAATAAGTAGAACCAGGATACCACTGCACACAATGACAACAATAATATATGGTAATCAATTGTGAATGACTTTATTATTTAAACAAAGCAAGGATCCAGAATAACTCCAATAGACTCGTGACAAAAAAAGGATATCCACCACCATAGAAGGAACAAAATCCAAATGCAGATTGAAATGTACCATTTTTCATTTTATTTCCTCCATTAATTTTTTTCTAGGGCAAGCAATATAGGTCTTGTTTTACAACATGATCTACAGGGAAATATGTATTATATGTTAATATATATACAAAGTATATCATATTATATCCCTTCTTGAAGAGGAAGGAGGGATGAGAGAAAGGGGAAAATAAAGAATAAGAAACAGATCTTTGGAAATAGCTAATGTGAGAAATTTTTTCTCTTGGATAAGTATATTTATTATGATTTATTACATACTTATACAAATATATGTATATATTATTGTTATATATTGTTATATCTAAGTATATATAAAATTTAAAAATAAATGGTAACAAAAAGGTTAAAAGTTCTCTAATGTATTAAAATATTAAATTTGATTAACAACCAAAATATGCTATTTTGCAAACAGTATACACAGAAAAGAGCACATGAATGAGAGCTATTTCAGAGGTAAATACCCTCAAAAGGACTTGGTAACCACTGCATGAAAGAAATGATGGAAAAGTCAAAGACAAAAACTTGCTGTTACATTCAGGAAAGTGAAGTAATGCTCACTGAGATAGAGACATCAAGAGAAGAATGAACTTTGGAAGAAAATCAGAATTTCCTCTTTAGGCATGTTGATTTTGATAATTCTTCATTTTCTTCTTAATTTAAGTGAATGCCTAAAGTTTTGGTTGAAAATACTTTAATCCAACCTGTATATTTTGATGGTTCTTCTTCTTTACAGAGGGCAAAACTGACTTGCCATTTATTACTTATATGAAAAAGATGGAAAGACCATTCACAAATAGGCAAATTAAAAATTATAGTATTGAATCCATTATTCAGATAATTTAGTTGAACATACTTAATGATTAGAGAAATTGAATAGTTAGCACATTTTTAAATTAACTCTTAATTAGGTAATAGCATAACTATAGGAATTATCACAGATATCTTGAAAACTAAGATTTTGACTGATGATTTCATCAAGGCAAAACTAGATTCACCAAATATTTGATTTAATTTAGTTAAGCAGAGAGAACTCTCCTACTCTTTGGGCCAGGTTATGTGGAGTATTGTGATAATTAGATTAAGTCTACACTGCCCATCTTTAGATTTAATCACCAAAGGTGAGAGTACCTTCCAATTCTGGGAGGTCCTATCCCATGTGTGCTAGAGTGAGTAACAAATCAGAATCAACCAACTACCCCCTATGTTTTCTATGAGAAAGCGTCTATTATGATTGGACACACAGGCTGGGGGAAGGCACTGGAAGTGACCCATATGTGACCTCTTTAAAAGAGGGAGTTGAGTGCGTGAGGCGGCTTCTGGTTTGGTGAAGGGGACCTGAGGGAGTTTTGCTGGTTCGTGACCGAGACTGTTCCACATGGTGAGTTTAAAGACTGAATCTTCTTGAACTTCTATTAAGAAACTTCCCTTTATAGACTCTGTGAATGAAGTTTGCTCCATTCACCTCCGGGCCTCAGGCCCTTTAACCCTTGGCTGAGGGTTAAGATATACCTGGACTAATCAGTGAGATAGATTCTTAATGTCTTTCTCTCTTCTTCTCTCATGTAAATAAACTTCCATAAAAGTCAATTTTGATTTGAGATTATTCTTAATTGAGGATTGATAATAGTTCAATCCTCTGGTGACCATCTTTAATATAAAAAAACCCATAAAGCCCCCTTTCCCCCCTTACAGTATACAATGAAGACTAGTACCTTTACTGTGAGGGCTTCCTGAGCCCTTTTCAGGGCTCCCTTCCCCTTTTGATATCCACATGCCACCCACCTCTCACCTGTGGCCCTAAGAACTTGTAACATGTTTAGGGGCCCCAACTGGGAAAACCATCTCAGCAGGTCAACTATATCAGGTTAAAGGGAGCCAACAGGCATCAAACCCATTAATGAGTTAAGGGGATGTCTAGCCCAGGCATATGAAGATGTCTGGTAACAAAAGGGGTGGATGAGAACAATTTGTTCCAATAGCCATGAAGGCCGTGGAAGCTTTGTCAAACCTCAGAGACATCAAGGTCTGCACCCTGGACCATTGCCAGTTGTCCAGACTTTTCTCCTGCTAGACTTTGATGATTCTAGAAGAGAGTGAGGTCCACAACTTTTTTGCAACTCTGCCTCTTTTAAATTTAATTCATGCCTCACCCCTGCCCCCACCTCCTGTCAAAAGACATCACCAGAGATACTATTTTGGTCCAGAGGACAATACTATGGGCCAAATAACTATAAGGAATTCCTGGCAGTTAGGAGGAAAGCAGGAGAACCCTCAACATGGAAAATTCACAACAGGATATCTTTTCCTCAATTCATTGAAAGCACTTTCTTCTTCATTAGACTTAAGTGTCATGAGTTCATAAGGACTCATCTTTCCTATTTGTGAGATGGACTTTTCATCAGAAAAAAATCGATATGGCATCACATGTACTTATTTGAGAAACCTGCAAAAAAATCAAATGAAATATCTTTACAGCTGCTCATGCTTCATGGGAAATTCTAGTTGTATCACTTTAATCTGAGATAGTTCAATAGCCCATCACAACATGTGGAAGACACTAAGGTTTCTGATTTTCTTTCACAGCAGAATCTATAAATGCTTAGATTAATAATCACATTGAAGAATACAACAAATTTAAGAGTTACCAAATTTAATGCACTATAATAAGCTTGACAAATTTCTTGGCAGCTTCATTTTCTGCTAACATTATGGAATCCTAATATTTTTTTAAAAAAAGAAATAATTTGTTTCCTTCTTTAAAATTAATCAGTTGAGTTCAATTTCTAGAGTAAGCATTAACCTTCAACATCACAGTCCATAGATGGAGTTTCTGTGTCATGAGGACAATTGTCTATTGTTCAGAAGAGCCGGGTTCGCTTACTTTTTTAAAATGTCTGAATATGACTTTTGGACCCTGAAATCAAGATAATAGTAACTTTTCATTACGAAAATCCAAGCTCAAATTGTAAATATGTTCTGTACTTATGATGTCTTTTGCCTAAGCAGTTAAAATACCTGGTGAAGTGGAAAGAGCACTAGATTTGGAGTCAATGTACCCAAGTATAGATGCTGACAGGATGACTTCCTACATATGTCATTAGTTAAGACACATAAACTTTGTGGCTTTCAGTTTCTTCATCTCTACAATGAAAGGACTATATAAGATGACCTCTGAAGTTCTTTCTAATTTGAGACTTAGAATCTGATTAATTTTTGTTACCATGTCTATAAATAGGTAAAAGTAGTAGGTAATGTAATTTTAACTATATATGTATGTGTCCATGGGTAGATTTGAGGGAAGCTTGTAAAGGAATAAATAACTATAACTTGAAATTTCTTATTCACTGTAATTATCCAATGTAAACTTCACACCTGCTATTTACACAATTTCTATGGAAAAATGATATCATTAGACCAAATTGTCAGTCAGCCTCATGTGCATGCTCATCACTGTTTGTCACTTTTACAAATTATGGCACAATGTCAAGCACTTGTTGTTGAACAAAATTTGAATAAAGCAAATGAAGAACAAGGTTTAAAAGTCTTAACTTCATGTTTATTACTCATTCTCCCCTCCCACCTCAGAAATGGATATTATAGATATGCAAAAATTTGCCATTCATCCTATCATGGTTAACAGGGAAAAAATAATTTTGAAAATAGATAGGTGGATGGAATCACAGTCTCACAGATTTAGAGCTGAAAGAGATAAGTCATCTATTTTAACCCACTTAGGAATCTGAGGCATAAAGAATTCACTCTACCATGAAGTTCAGAGAATTTGAATTGTTGTCCAATGTTTCCAAGGTTAGCAATGTTTCCCCCGTTTCTCTCCCTGCTTGCCTCAGTGGCAGTCTAATGATTTATCTTTTAACTTATATGGAAAAAATTAACTATCATCTACTTAAAGTTCACATTCGTTCTATGCAGCTCTGAGCAATTAACAATTCCTTCATTTGCATATTTGTAGTATTTCTTCATCTCTCATCAGGATTGAGTAAATTACAAAAAAAAGCAAGGAATATATACCCTCCCCATCTCTGTACCACTACTTTATAAAGTGCTCAGTATGATAAATGCTAATTGAATGACTAACTTTGCATGCTCAAAACTCCTACTGTTTCCACAACTTATTACTGTTCTAAAGCTAAAAAAAAATATTGCTCAGCATCCATAGTCTGTTGAAGAGTCCACCTGATAGTAGTTGAATAATTAGGTCTGTACAAGCTGTTTGTGAAAATATACTCAGTGAACTTCAGCCAGCTCTGTTCAAGGTCATCCAACCAATTCCAAACATCATTAGTTCAAGTCAAGTTTGTCATATCCAAATACAGATGGTTTCCAAGTTGCATATCAAAATTTTATTATTAATATCAAATGCTCATTATACGCTAAGGGTTCTGTAGGTGATACACAAATGTAACAATGGACAAGGGCCCTTCTGACAAGGGCTCAGGCTCTAAATTTGACAGAAAGACAAGCAAAACACAAACGAGTGAGTCACAAAAGGCAGATGACTCCCACCATCTGCTTCGCCTGCTCCTGCTCTCATTCTGCCAAAAGCCTTTAGAGAAGACATGGAATCATGCTGATGCCCTCCATCACAAGTTTTTTCTCTTCCTTCTGCTTTGTCCTCTTCATTGCTCAATGACATTACTTATGCTTCACCCTGATCTGTGATCAATGCTGGTACTCAAAAGGAGAACCTGCACAAGCAGGAGATGATCTTAGAGGAAGAGGAAGAGAACAGAGTGACCAGGCTGAAGTTCAGATGTGAAGGAAATGAAGGAGAAAGAAAACCATTGAACAATCCTTAATAACCAACTATAGAAGACCACACAAACTTTGGAGAATAAAGGAAATAAGTGGAAAACTACTTAGTGAGTTCTTAAGAGGGTAAGTTGATAAATATGATGAGTAAATAAAAAAATGTAGGATTTTAGAGTCAGATAATCTACATTTACATCCTGGCCCTTCAATTCACCTACAATCTGTGTTTGATTTGGGACATGTCATTTATTTCTCTCTGGCCCTTAGTTTTCTATCTGCAAAATGAAGGAATTGGACCAGATGACCTCTGAGCTTGCTCCAAATGTGAGTTTCTAATCATTCTGATGAGGAACTAGAGTTGAAATGGAGGAAAGAAGGTGAATAGAGTTACTGAGATTATTGCTAAGACTATTGATTGGTCGCTAAAAAGATCATGATTTAATCCAGTTTAACTGTGGTTATGATAGCACAGAATTTAGGGGTGGCAGTGTTTAGATATAAACCACAACCATGCTGGAAATAAATAAATCTTAACGGCAATGTACTTGCAATTCCCCCAGAAGCCACTGAGTACATACTCTTTTCCTTGAGCATACACTGAATTCATCTGTCAGATTTTCATATTTGTATTCCTTGTCAAATATTTGCCCACTTCTAAACAGGAAATGCTGAAAGCACCCCGCAGATCATGATAGTGGCTAGGTTGGCAGCCGCTGGATCCAGATTATTTGCTATCACTGTCTCTGATGCTATCTCTATAAGGTCAAATATACTGGAAGGATATTGCAGCTCTCACAGGGCCACCCCAGAGTGCTACAGTCATTCTCCTTTTGTTAAGATAACAAGTGTGGGCTCTCCTTGTCCTGCGATATAGACCACAGCATTACAAATGGCACCAGTTTAAATGCCTTGTACAACATTGCAGGGGGAAAAAGCTACAGGTTTTTCAGAGCTAAGAAAGAGCACTGTGTATCAGCTCATTATTAAAAAGGAAGAGTATGTTTCACAAAATATGGCCTTGTGGGCTAAACGCTGTCTTTCTTTGTTCCTTGGAATAGCGGAGAGTGGCTTTACATCCCAGGCCAATTATCCTCCACCGTTTTTCAGAAACTGACAAAACCCATAAAATGAGCAATGATATGAAGACAGCATACAATTCTACCGTTTACTTTGTACGCTGCATTTGCATCTGATTTTGGTCTACCACTACTGGGAGACAAAAAAAGAATCTTAGCATAGGGACCAAAGATTTCCCATTAGGAGAACAACAAGCAAAACAAATGCTCACTAATTCAGTATTCCTTCTTTCTCCATGCTGGACAGCTCCCTTGTAGTAGGGGTGCCCAATTCTGTCAATATCTGGCATTTAAATTTTTCCCTCTGATAATGGCGTTAGCTAGAAGCAAGGCTGTGCATCCTGCTATACTTAAAGAGAACTCACTCTACAAAAAGGGTTGAGGGACATAACCTCAGTTTTCACTTGGAACTACTGGAGCTTGACGTGCAAAACAAACCATCAGGGCATGTGGAGTGATTTCATACAGACTTGCTCTTGCCAGAGAAGAAGAGAAAGTAAGAGACAGAAATTAATCGTGACTCTCCATCAACAAGACACCATGGTTCTCTTCAGGTTAATGCTTGTTCTGGCCTTCAGAAGCCCCAGGAAGGCTAGAGACACTGTCCTGCAGGCTCTCATCAGGAGTAATCACCGCAGGGAATGTGATGCAGGATGTGCAGGTTAAGAATCAAAATGGGACTGAAGAAAAGACACAAAAAACCACTGGGTTGTTGTTGGGTTTTTTTTTTCCATTTCCACAACATATATAAAATTCACTTAGAATTCACCAATAATAAAAAGAAAAATGATCAGAGGAATGTAGGAATAGAGCCTGCTGAAAACTGATTTTTAGATATGCTGTAATGTTCTGCAAGAGAAAACATTGTGTCAAATGTGAATTAAATTTGAACAACAGCCTTTCAAATGCAAATCCGTTGGAAGGGATGTCATTGATATACAACCTCTAAAAACCTTTCAAAAGAAATAAAATGGGTAAATGTGATAATTAAGATCTCTATTTATAGGGAAATGATCAGATCACATTTGTTCTGGAATGTTTTTGTACCTGAGATGTGGAGGGCAGATATATAAAGTAAGGATCGATTTGAAATTTGAAGGTCAGAGGTGAGAATGGAATGACAGCTTGCCTGACAGAGGCTAGGATTTTCCTCTGGTATACTAAGACCCATTATTATGCACCTATAATTGCCTAAACCCTCAGTGACCTCTATTCACTCTTCAGTACTAGATCTCAGCATCACCTCCCCTCTCCAATCACACATGTAAGACATTCCCTACTTTGCCAGCACAGTACCCTGCACACAGCAAGCACTTGATGGGAATGATGGTTGAATTAAATTATTTTTGCTATCCCCAGTAATATTCTGCTCACCAATAATATCTAGGACAGCCTCACAGGATGGGCCTTAGCACTGTCACTGAATTGTGTGCGTGTGTGTGTGTGTGTGTGTGTGTGTGTGTGATATCTGTATACATATGACTGTTTGGCTATATATTGTAGTTGAAAGGATACTTGGAAAAAAATCTTTCAAATCTCTTGTACCGGTATTCACTTGCCCCAGGATTGACTAGATGAAAATCCCCAAGAGTCCTTCACTGGAGAGTTGTTCCTTTGGGTTAATGGGTTGTTCCTCTTAAAATTAAAACCTGAAAGGTGTTTCAAAAGCAATTGGTGACTTTAGAGAACAGATAGATCATATACCTGGCAAAAGGAGAATGGCATAGTAGTGGTGTATAGTGTGGTACAATTATGTCTCAGTCAAAAGCCAAAGAACTAATACTTGACTGGATTTAATGATAATCTCATCAGCCAAAAGGTGTAGGGAACAATGAACTAGTGAGTCTCATTAATGGATTTTGATTGTGAATCTTAGCAACTAGGAGAAATGTGTTCCTTAAAATCTCATCTTCTATGTGAACTTATTCCTTCCAGACTCATGTCAAATGCCATGAGCTGCAATGTTAATTACTTTCCCATCTTAGGATTTTGTATCTATATATCCTGCATATATCTTATCTATTTTTATTTTGTATGAGAGTAAGTATTGGTTTTATGCTCCTTTCCTCTTTTTTCTTTGGTATTCATAGAGCTTAGCACAATAAGGGTTAATTGATAAATGGGTGAACAAATGAAAACCTTTGGGGTAAACAATGGGATGTAATGACAATTATGTTTTTGAATTTTTGATGGATCAGGAGAGAAAAATGTAGATATAATTTGGTTCACATCATAGATGTGGGGAGAACAAATTTCAAAGTATATTGCTAGGTAGCACTTAATGATGGACTGTCAAGATGAAGATTCTGAAAATATAAGGAGAAATAATTCCAATGAAGATGAAAAGGAGTTGTCTTAAGAGTATTCATGTGAGGGGGCAGCTGGGTAGCTCAGTGGATTGAGAGTCAGGCCTAGAGATAGAAGGTCCTAGGTTCAAATTTGGCCTCAGACACTTCCCAGCTATGTGACCCTGGGCAAGTCACTTGACCCCCATTGCCTACACTTACCACTCTTCTGCCTAGGAGCCAATACACAGAAATTAAGGGTTTAAAAAAAAAAAAAGGAAAAACAAAGAGTTTTCACGTGGATGAATAAGGAACAAAGTTAAGGTTTTAAAAAACCTGCCTAGAAGTTTAAAAGATATCTTTCAGAAACCAGAGAAAGTTACAGAATAATAATAAAATTGCACTGCACAGTCATATAAACCTGTCAAGAGTACAGAATAAGGTGAGACTTTAAAAGAAAGTTGAGAACAATAGAAGGGGTGTGTTGTATGTGTATGTGTGTGTCTGTGTACGTGTGTGTGAGAACTAGATTAGAGAAAGAAGGGGATCATGGAAGTTTTTGGAAGGAACAGAAACATGTCTTTGGAGGATAACAATAACAATAATAGCTACCATTTATTTAGCACATAGTAAATGTGCCAGCCACTGGGTTGAATACTTTATAATTATTATCTCTTTTTTTTTTTTAAACCCTTGTACTTCGGTGTATTGTTTCATAGGTGGAAGATTGGTAAGGGTGGGCAATGGGGGTCAAGTGACTTGCCCAGGGTCACACAGCTGGGAAGTGGCTGAGGCCGGGTTTGAACCTAGGACCTCCTGTCTCTAGGCCTGACTCTTACTCCACTGAGCTACCCAGCTGTCCTATTATCTCTTTTGATCCACACAATAACCCAGAGAGTTAGGTGCTATTATTTCCCCCATTTTACAGATAAGGAAACTAAGGAAAACAGAGGTTGTGACTTGCCTAAGGTCACATAGGAAATATCTGAGGCTACATGCTGGAAAGTTGAAGTTGTTCCACTCATATTTGGTTTTAATTTTCTTTGCCAAAGTGAATGATAGTTGAGCTGTATAAGATAAATTAAAATAGATTACTATGAAGTGGATACTTAAGTAAGAGATAACAAGAAAGAACCTAATTTTTTTGACACTACATTATCAGATGAACCAGATTGAGTACAGTCCAGGGCAATGCAAAAAATGGTGAATATGATAACTGAGCCATTATGAGTGATCTTTGAAAGATGGTGGAGCATAGCTGAGACACTTCACGATTGAAGAAAGGCAAATGTGTCCTCAACTTTCAAAACAGGGAAGAAAGTGGAATGTATAAACTTTAAGCTTTAAATTTTACCTAGATTTCAATCCCCTGCAGTACTCAGTGAGCTATGATGCAAGGAATAGTTAGTGAAGATCCAATAAAGGAGTAAGTGATCACCAAAATCCAGCATAATTTACTCAAAAATATTAAATTTTTAAGTTTTTAATATTTAATAATAAGTACCAGAAGAATATGGAGAAGGAAATAGCAAATCACCAGAGTATCATTGCAAGGAAAACCCAATGGATAATATTGGCATGCTATGGTCCATGGCATCATGAAGAGTCAGACATAACTGAATAATTGAACAAAAGCAACCGGAAGAATAATAAGCATAGCAACTAAAACAATATAAATGGAAATATCACTAAAAGAAAGTCAAATTCTGAGTAATTAGAGAAATGAGTAATGGTTTCAGAAAAAAGAGAATGAAAGCCCTTGAAAAGGAAAAGTACTATAAGGTCAAGATATTGTATATATTTGCATGACATGTCATGTGTGGGTCACTTATTTGTTGTTTGTTGTTTTTACTTAAATTTTGTTTTTGTTATCATGATAAGATATAATCTGTGTGTAATTCTGGAAGTGGTAATATGTACCTAAACAATATGAAAACAAAAGCCATCAATGAAATAAATAATAAATTAGATGGGCCATTCCAAAAAAATCTCTTTTTAAAAAATATTTTCTTATGAGTCCAAGAGAACAAAGGTTGCAGAGATGGGCAATAGTTGCCTAAGAGGGAGTAATTTCCAAAATAATGCCATCTCTCAGAGAAGAATAGCATCACTCCTAAAACTATTCTACAAGTCAAGGATGAAATCCAAAACCAAACTAGGCTACACAGGAGATATGAATTTTGTCAGTTGTTTAGACTTATGATCAGAGGTGATTGTTGTGCCTTAATATATTGTGTAGAATATAATATCCTGGAAGGCAAAGACTCTTATATTTTGTATTTGTAGCCTTAGCACTTTGCATAGTGTTTGACATTTAGTAAATGCTTAATAAAATTTTTGGTTTCACTTTTAGTGAATCATTTGATAAAGCTTAACATGTTATTCTGGTTCAAAATTATATAGAGATATAGGCTAAGCAATAGTTCAATCAGATGGATTTAGAACTGGTCTCAGAGTATAGTCATTAATGGATCAACACCAATATGAAGGGGGGTATTTTATTGGAGTGACCCAGGGATATATCTTGCCTATTGATATTTAATATTTTTTGCCAGTGTTTAAAAGCATAGAAAGCTTACTTATCAAATTTGCATGTGTCACAAAGCTTGGAGGAATAACCACCATGCTTTGTTGACAGAATTAGCATCCAAGGGGCAGCTGGGTAGCTCAGTGGAGTGAGAGTCAGGCCTAGAGACAGGAGGTCCTAGGTTCAAACCCGGCCTCAGCCACTTCCCAGCTGTGTGACCCTGGGCAAGTCACTTGACCCCCATTGCCCACCCTTACCAATCTTCCACCTATGAGACAATACACCGAAGTACAAGGGTTTAAAAAAAAAAAAAAAAGAATTAGCATCCAAGATGGCTTTGATGAGACAGACTGATGGGATCCAGTGGGGAAAAATGTGATGTTTTGCACTTTAATTAATAAAATAAACATCATGACTACAAGATGGGAGTGGTATTACTTGAAGGCACTGCAATCTGAAAAAAAAAAAAAAGATCTGGATGTTTTAGTAAATTTGAACATAATACAAAGATGAGTCCCCAAAAACCTTAAGTAATTTTTAAAAGATTGAACAAGAGCAGGTTAATTAAAAAAGACATAGAAAGGCCTGTATGAATTTATGAACTATACAATGAGCAGAATCAAGAGAATATGATATACATCAAAAGAAATATCATTTGAAGAAAGACTTGTGTATATCTACATCCAAAGACAACTACTAAATAGAATAAGTGACATAATTTTATAATTACATATATCTTTTTGTCAAATGATGCCTTCTCTAATGGGTGAAAGGGAGTGAAGGAGTTACCTGGGTATTTTAATGTAACAAATGATTTTTTAAAAAAGAATTGAACAAGCATTGAACAAATTCAGTAAGAATTTATTAAACATCTACAAATGGAAAATAGTAGATGATGACTAGAATACTTCACATGGAGTTAACAAGTTCAAATCTTGACCCAGATACCCTCCAGTCGTATTAACTCTAGGTTAAGTTAATCCATCCCAGTTTCACCAGCAACCATGGTTCCTTCATCTGTAAATTCAGGACAATAATAGCACCTACTCCCAGTACTTATTACACTGCCTGGTACATAGTAAATGTTTAATAAATGCTTGTGGTGACTGAAAAAAAAAAAAGAAAAAAAAGCCAAGAAACAAAAACAAAAATAAACAAAAATAGTATCTACTCCAAGGGTCTGCTGTGAAAAACCAACAAGATAAAATATATAACATACTTTGAAAACCCTAAAGGGATACAAGCTGTTAGCTACTCTTATTGTCTCACACCTAAAAATGTAGAGAATGAAAACATAATTACATGTGAAAATGCCTCAGTATCATTTTTTTAAAACTTTACCTTTCTGTCTTAGAATCAATACTTGAATTGGTTCCAAGACAGGAGAGCACTAAAGACTAGGCAATGGAGGTTAAGTAACTTGCCCAGGAAGTGTCCAAGGTCAGATTTGAACCCAGGATCCTCCTCAATGGCTCTAAATCCACTGATCCACCTAGCCGCACCCGAGTCTCATTTTTCTAAAAAGGTACAAAACATGCCACAGGAATTGAAAATGTCTTGTGGTAAGAAGCATGGTTCCTTTTCACCATGTCTTAATATGGTATTAAATGTGATCTTAAGCTGTATTATGGAAGCCATGTCATATGAGTAGCCATTGAAGGAATTGGGGATACTTTCCTTGGAGAGAAGACGACTTAGAGTGCACTTAATAACTTTTAATAGTATCTGCATAATGTTTAAAGACTGGAACTGTCCTTTACATATGCCATTTTATTTGGTCCTAACAATTATCTTGTAAGATAGGTGCTATTATTATCTCTATTTTATAGTTCAGGAAATGAGTCTCAGAGAATGCAGTGCCTGGCCCAG
Source organism: Gracilinanus agilis (assembly GCF_016433145.1). Classification (NCBI taxonomy): domain Eukaryota; kingdom Metazoa; phylum Chordata; class Mammalia; order Didelphimorphia; family Didelphidae; genus Gracilinanus; species Gracilinanus agilis. Next base: position 372,128,876 of record NC_058131.1, read on the forward strand.
AGGTATGCATTTAGAACGTATCTTTGGCAAGTGATAAACTTAGATCTTTCTAACTCCAAATCTTGCATATCCAGCAGATGACAATACCACATAGATGCCTGCCAAATATTTGAAGGGTTATCAAGAAGAAGACAACTTCAATTTCTTCTCCTTGATCCTAAAGTGCAAAACTTTGAGAAATGTGTTGAAAGTGAAAAGAGGCAATTTGGGGTTTGATATAAGGAAAATCTTCTCACAAGCACAGGTATCCAATAGTAGAATATGCTGCCCTCTCATTGGAAGTCTTAAAGGAAAGAATGAATGATTAGAGTTTTTTGTTTGTCCATTTCTGTTTTCTTTTGGTTTTTGGTATATTGTAGAGGAGATTCATGTAGGTGACCTTTGAAATCCCTTCCAATTGAAAGAGTCAGTAATTTGTACAGGCTGAAGATAACAGCAAGTACTTTGGTAGTTGTGCACTGGGCATAATCTCATTCCTGAAAGAGAAGATGTTATAGAACAAATCTGAAGGATGGGATATGTGAATGGCGAGAAAGTCCAATGCTTCTAAACATGGAAACAAGTGTATGCTGTATGTTTGAATGAGTAAGAATTAGTGACTTTTGTGCCCAAGCAAGGAACATAAAATATTCTTAACATGACTGAGTCTTCCACTCATTTGAAGAGAAGGCCATGAAAGCCTTCCAGAAATTATGAGAACCCTTTTGGGGAGGCTACTCCTGTGTGTAGGAGGATGTGGGACAGGTCTGGGCCACAGTGAAGCTCACATGGAGAATAGCCATAGGAGAGAGAAAGCTGTCATCAGCTACTTCCTATCTTAAATAATTTTTCTTGCTAGGTTTTAAGCTCAGTTGTTTCTGAAAATGGTATCAAAGCCCTACTATATTTTAATACTCTGAGTCAAAGTCTTACTTGCCCCACATATTTAACATGTAATGTTATGGAAAGAAGGAGGTAGAATCTTCTACAAAACATAATCTGGTTGCTTCACAATTTTGCCTAGAATTAATTCTGAAATCTTACAAAAATATCAATGGTAGTGGGTAATTTGTATAATTATGACTTTGAATCTGACCTTTTCTCTCTGATAGGACCATGATACTGAGTCCAACTCTGCCCCTATCCTTCCATGATTAGAAAGGATAGGCATTTATTATGACCATGATCATGGATCTCTATGGTTTTGAGGGACAGCACCACTTTAAAAACTCCAAAGAACAATTTCTGTAATAACACATTTTCTTTCATGTACTTAATTATCAATGATCAATGAACTAAAAGCAGTCTAATTTTTATTTTTCCATCTCCTAACATAAGTAAGTATGGAGTATCAGAAAGAATACTGGCTCTGCAGTCACTCATCTAACTCTGATATGTATTGACTGTGTCTCTGGCCAAGTCATCTCTTCAATCTGTGCCTTGGTTTCCACATTTGTAAGTTGAAGGGGTTAGCCACATGATCTGTAAAGTTGCCTCCAAATCTAGCATGCTGTGAGCTATGATTAATAATTTGGGCTCCTATTTTACTTGCCACAAAGTCTTTCTCCCTCCCCACCCTAATGCTTTCTGTCTTGTTAGCAAATCATGGCCCCACATAAAGCAATCTGCTTTCAGATCCACATAAGGAGCACCTTGGACTGCTCCTTGTTTCTGCTGCACTAGCCAGCTTCCCTGCCAGCATTGGAGATTCAGGACTCTAAATGAAGTGGCCAAAAACAATCTGGAGAAGCATTTTGTTCTTATGAGATTTCTTTCAGCTGGCTCACTGTATTCATGAGGTTCAGAGGGTTTAGAAAATCATCTGAACTCTTGGGATTTTTTTTTGAACCAAACCCCAAACTTTGAACCTTTTGTAGTTTGCACATCACAAGCAAATGTGTCTCATGCCTTGATCTTATTCCCTCTGGTCCCCTCCTGACTCTTTGTCCCTCAAATCAAACTGAACAGTTAGTTGGAGAGCAAAACCCGATCCAAGGGTCACCTCCAATTGACAACCCTCTCTCTTCAACCACCACTTTAATTAAAGACCATGTCTACAAGAAACCGCTTTTGTTATGGTCCCTTGGTTGTGTTCTTAAGACGGATTTCAGTGTTACACAGCAGCTGAGTACCCTTGCTCTTAGCGGGAGCAAGTCCCAGAAGATCACAGATCTTAACCCCATGACAGGCCAACCTATTTATGCCTGCTACTAATAATGACTTATGTTTATAATAGCTCCATTCATCCCAAAGGAGCTCATAGCACTTCACAGACTATGTGTGCTCTTTCTCAACATCAGCCTGTGTATAAATACACCCACATATTGGGATTTTGTAGGAAGGTCTTGACTGCTGAGTCTGTAATCAGCCCTTTCTTCCCTTTGATTGGCTTAGAGGCCTGATTCCTGGGATAAGGGGAATCAGTGTGTCCACCTCCTCATCAATGGGAGGCAGAGTTGAACAACTGGGAGTCTGGCTCTTTCTCTGCTCTCCACTTTGTTGCTTATTAGGGTTTGTACACATCTGCCCCGACTCCAAAAAGTGAGTGGAGAAAGACCTTGCATAATACATATTTAATAGTAGAAACTCTCCTCCTATTTTGTCTCTTCCCCTTCTCTCCTTCCATTTAATGAACCAATTATTCCGACAAGGAAGAGAGTGCTCCCTCCCTAGCTTCCTCTCAGTTTGAGCCTTTATTCCCTGCATCGCTAAAGTGCTGCCTAATTTGGCATAAGACCCTATTGTAGGTTATTTTTACATTCACCATGGATTGTATAAAATTGTTTCAGTGCTTCAGAAATTTAACTTTTATGTTGGAGGTAGTTTAAAAAAAAATTCCACATGAGTGAGTGAGATGACACAGGAGCCAAAAGGGGGTCCGGGCACCTGGGTGCACACAATTGCTTTCACTTTAATAAGTAATAACACAGAGTTTGTTTTCCATAAAAAGATCAAACATAGAGATAAAACATAGACTATTTATTAATAAGTCCCCACTTCTATTTTCATGGAAACATTTAATATGAGCCAATTCCGCATTTCTAGCTGAAGATGACTTTTTAGCTATTCATTATTCCTGATGAAGGAGGATAGAATTTTATTAATTTTCATATCTACTTTATTTACTTGTATAAAAAGCTCTAACGATATCAGGAAAACACTGCTGGCCACCAAAGGTTTAGGGGGGGAAATGAAAGGAAGTTTTAGTAATGCAACTCATCTAACCCAGTTTAAGTAATGTGTTTTCTTCTGCTTTCTTTGCTGTACAGATTACAAAGTATCTAGCGGTCCTAAAAGCAGCACCTTTAATTTGGGTTAAGGGAGCTATTTGTGAAGGCTGATATGTAAGTAAACTCTCATCTTAAACAGATGAGTTGCTGGTCTGCTTTGGTAAAGGGACTTTCTATACTAGGAGTTCCTTATATGGATAAACTGGGTTTCAGACCAAAAAAAATAAAGAAATTGCAAACATGTTGCAAACATGAGCATGTTGGGCCATGGCCACAAACATAGCAAAAAGGTTCTAGGAACACAGGTAGTTATATTATTCTGAATAAAAGATGCTTGAATTTCTACAAAAAAAAGACAAGAAGTTTACATATTGCTGAACCTAGTCAGTAAGACCTGGTTTCTGTCTTAATTCAGATAAATACTAATTCTGGGGATAGCTAGGTGGCTCAGTGGATAGAGAGCCAGATCTAGAGATGGGAGGTCCTGGGTTCAAATTTAGACCTAGACACTTCCTAGCTGTGAGATCCTGGGTAAGTCACTTAATCCCAGTTGTTTAACCCATACTGATCTTCTGCCTTCATACAAATATTTAGCATTGATTCTAAGACAGAATAGTAAGGTTTTAAAAACATACCAATTCTGTTATCCTAGGCAAATTTCAAACCTTTCAGATTCTATTTCCTTATCTCTAAAATGGGGATTACAGCACTTATTATAGCACTCATCTCATAAGGATAAAAAAAATATAAGCAAGTATATTTAAAATTTTTTTAAATCTTTAAAATGCTAAGTAAATGTCTTATTATTGTGACCACATCTAAGTCTAGAGAAGCATGTATGAATCCAGATGAAAATGTATCTTCCAATTGAACTGCAAATCTCACACATAGCTTATGAAAATGTATGTTTAGGAAGAAAAAAAAACACCTAGACATACATGATTATATATGAATAACATATGTGCTTATATTTTATATATGAATGAGTGTGTCTATCTACTTAGCTAACTATCTATCTATCTATCTGTTATTCCTTTAACTCTCATAAACTTTGTCAACCAAACTGCCATATTAGTGTTAGTAACAAATATCTCCCAGAATTAGGGACAGAAGAATCTGGGGAGGTTAAATTAAATTAAATAAAAAAAAAAAACACAGAGAATGTTAGAACTGCAAAAGATCTAAGATCCTTCTTGTCCAAGTTCCTCATTTTAAGGAAAAAGCACAACCTGAAATAGATCTGTGAAAATTAACTAACTAATAGGTTATAGGACTGGTTTTTCAATCAAGTTTTCTGCTTTCTTCTACATCACACATTTACTTTGAGGGATCAGTTGTAGATCTACTGCAGTTCCTTCTATTGCTCCTGTAGCTATTCCAAAACATTATTTTCCCTAGAAGGTGTAGACCTCTGTTGACTATTTTTGAATTAGAAGATAAAAAAGCCCAGCAAGAAGCAACATTTCTGAGAAGACAGATGAATTAGGTGACATATCAAGATCTAACAGAAAGATCTTATTACTTCATAAGGCAATCTTTCTTCCTGTGTAGCATGTTTGACTCAATTTTTATAGATCCATGAGACTAGTTCAGGTTTTAGGGAAGCAATTAGGGTCAGAGGCTCAAAATTTGGATTTAGTAGGGACCTTACATGTCAATAAGTCAAACTCACTCCTTTATAGATGAAGACACTAAGGCTCAAAGAAATTCGGTGATACAAGTAGCAAATGGAAGAAGGGAATTTGAACCTATCTCTTTAGCCTCAAAATAAGGTATTTTTTTTTACCACTTATACAACACTGTCTATAGAGACTTGCCTGTTCCAAAGTCTTTAAGGTACATAGAAGCATTACATATAGCCTCACACAAAGCTCTGGGGAAAAAAAGGTTCAAAAATAAAGCAGTCACTACATTGGGAATTTTTTTCTTCTAGAAATCTCTTAAAGCTTATTTACATTGATATCTAGTAGCTTTCTTATAGCTATTCTTTCAAATTTCCAATTTTTAATTGGAAGAAGAGGAAAAATAAATCACACCACTATCTGAATAAACAACTCTATTCCAACAGAGTTTATTTTTCCTTGGGAAGGAGAACACAGGGAGTGACCAAAACTCCCTTGTGACTGCAATCTAATACTGTTTCTAAAAGTGATGCTGTTTCCCTATAAAACATAGAATCATAAGCAGTGAGGTGAAGTAGAAACAGCTGTGGCATGGGTTCATGGTGGACAAAGGTTTGATTTTTACCTTTTATGCTCAATTATTATGTGACCAGGGATCAGTCATTTAGCCTCTCTGATTCTTGGAATTTGTATCTTCAAAATTTTGTAAAATTTGTAGCTTCAGTGATGACCAAATTAAGTAATTCATGTTAAATTCATTGTAAACCTCTCTATATGTGTTAACTATTGAAATATCATAATATAAAAAGTCTTTATATTCATTTAATTTGATTTCAAGGTATGTATTTGTATGTTTACTTACAGACTATAAGAAGACAAATATATACAAAATAATGTAGTACTACAGAAACAAACCAGATCTCTGACCTAATGCTTTACACTGGTCATCTTCATGCTAGGTTGACTGCTGTTAACTTTGGCACTAAATGCCTTCCTTTCTCTTAGCCTAGAGAAAAACTGTTTCTCTCCCTTCCTTCTTTTCATCCTTCGTTCCTCCCATCCATCCTTCTTTCCTCCCTCCCTTCCTTCCTTCCTTCAACACAACAAAAACTGCCTTT
>NC_058131.1:372435140-372640668 GCF_016433145.1 Gracilinanus agilis
TTGGCTTGGGTTGTTTTGCAGATCTCTAACCACAGTATTTTAAGTGCTTCAGCAAAATTCATTTGTTGGTATTTTAAAGTGTGTGCTTGCTTTCATAATACAACCTATTTTTTCAGGTATGGTATGAAAAATTTACCTTGTCAGTCAGTCAGTCAAAAGCATTTATCAAGCCTTCACTATTTGCAGAATTGTTTACCAGGCACAGTGAGGCAATACAAAGGAAATAGAAACTAGTTATTGCCCTCAAGTAATTTAATGGAGAAAGATGGGACATTCATTCAATTAATCTAATCAACAAACATTTATTGAGTACCTTTATCGTGCATTTCAAATCTCCATATATTGTGATTTGTACCAAAGATGAGACATAACTAGCAGTTTTGGTGGCATTTTAGGATGGGGGTGGATTATGATCCAGGACATCTGATATGCTACATCTGCCTCTGATACTATCTTCTGTAGCATGGGTCCCTGGGAAAGGGAATATGTAAGCAGTACATCCAGGTATGGTACAATTGCAAGATGTCAGGAAAGGCAATTCCAGGAGAGGGGCATGATGGTAATGGAACCCTTGTTAGATATCATCCAAGAGTTAAGTAGCTTGGGAATTGCTCCCACATACAAACAACGATGATGACATACAGTACTTTTTTGAGGGGTGTTTCTTCACTTGTTTTCCTTTTTTTTTTTATCTTATGGTCCTCTTTCAGTCACAGGCAACATTGCTGCAGGATGGGATGTGTTCCCTGCCCAAGATGTCAGTGCCTAGGGGCAGCCTAGGTAGCTTTGATTTAATTATAGTTCTACTAGCATTTAGTCTTTTCCATGTGCCCAAAGAACCATAGCATCCACACATGCCAGATTCATCTGGCTCTTCTACAACTCCAAACACATTAGACCGACTCCCACTTCTGAACCTGTTCACTCTCTAATCTCAAGAACTACCTGGTCTGAAAATGTCACTCCCACACCCCAAATTCTTCTTCCTCCCTATTTACAGGATAAAAGATAAAGAACTGTGTTCATCTTATAAAGTCCTTCACAACCTGGCCCTAATCTCCCTTGCTAGCCACATTACACATTACTCCCTTCTTACACTGTTGTCTACTCAATCCAGTCTTTTTATTGTTCTTCACACTTGATTCTCTAATTCTCATTTCTATGATTTTGTATTAGTTGTCTGCTTGGCTAGAATCACGTTCACTCCTTACCTCTGCCTAGTGGAATCTCTTGCTTCCTTCAAGACTTAATTGATATACCATCTTGGACAATGAGGTCTTTCCTGATCTGTCCCCCTATAAAATGCTAGAGTCCTCTTTCTCTTTACCAAGTTATAGATGTATACATTATATATATGTGTATATATGTGTGTATATATGTATATATACACAGATAGATATAGATATACACTAACTCTATATCTATTTTGTGTAGGTGAGAGTATTCAGTAGTGAAAGGAAGAATATTTAATACTCTAAATTTTTCCAAATTTGACTTACCACTTGGAATCCAGGTTATCTATGTGAAGCTTTTTATCCTTCAAAGCATACAAATGTGTTGAGTTAAAATAATCATTTGAAGGTCATTTTATAGAGGAAAAGAAATCAGCCAAGGACAATGTGGATCCTGATAGGAATATTTGGAAAAGAAGAGCAAAGTCAAGCCTTGAGGGGCACATCTATAATCCTTGCTGAGACAGGTGCATCCCTGGAACTTTTGGGTTCTGAGTTTGCAGCAAAACTAAAACTCGGGGGCAGCTGGGTAGCTCAGTGGAGTGAGAGTCAGGCCTAGAGACAGGAGGTCCTAGGTTCAAACCCGGCCTCAGCCACTTCCCAGCTGTGTGACCCTGGGCAAGTCACTTGACCCCCATTGCCTACCCTTACCAATCTTCCACCTATGAGACAATACGCTGAAGTACAAGGGTTTAAAAAAAAACAAAACTAAAACTCATCGAATGTTTAAACAAATTCAAACACCAATATAGTAAGTCAGCTTCCAGTAGGGGTGGGGAAATGGAGCCTACACGCCTAAGGGGACAAATGGACCCAGCTTGGAGCAGATGAAAATTTTAATGTTAATAAGCAATGGGAGAGGGCCTTTGAATGGTCACTGTAATAGCCTGGGCAAAATAGGGAGATCTCATCTCTACAAAAGGTGGAGGAGAAGAAAAAGAAGTTAAAGAGAGCAGTCTAATTTTCAATCTAATGTCCAAAATTGAAAAGACTCACTCACAATGTAATAGATTCTCCATAATTGGAGGCCTTCATGGAAAGGCTGGATTACTAAAGGATTCAGCGATGTGATATTTCAGTGATGTGTTGAAATAAACTGCATCTGGAGTCCCCTTTGATTCTGAGATTTTGTAATTCATATTAGTGCTAACCTGACCAAAAAAATTAAACAAAACAAGAAGTACACATTTCCCAGGCATAAATTTTGTTGTTCAGTCATTTTCAGTCATGTTCAACTGGTCTCACACAGAGTTTTCTAGGCAAAAATACTGTAGTGGTTTGCCATTTCCTTTTCACGCTCATTTTACAGATGAGGAAACTGAGGAAATAAGGGTTTAGAGACTTGCCCAGGGTCAGACATCTAGACTATATTCAAACTTAGGAAGATGAGGATTCCTGACTATGTGCTTTGTTCTTTATCTACTATAATACCTACTTGCCTGATTGGCAAAAATAATCAATCCTATCACATACTTATTGTGTTAGGACAATGCTTAAATTTAATTTCCAAATAGAATCATATAATTTTATTGCCTAATATTAGTACTATGTCTAAGGTAGGAAGGAAAGAAATATGCATTTATTAAACACCTATATGTCATACACTATCATAAGAACTTCACAAGTATTATTTCATTTGATCTTTCCAATAATGCCGAGGAGGTGCTACTATTATTCTCATTTTACAGCTGATGAAGCTGAGGCAGACAGAGGTTAAGTGATTTGCCCAAGAAGACAGTTAGTGAGTGTCTGAGGCCAAATGTGAGGCTAGGTCTCCTTGACTCCTGGCACAGTACTCTATGCACTATACCTCACAGCTATTGTTGGGAATGTGATTGACTCAATGCTGACAAAGGAACTATTATCTTGGCATCATTCAGATGAATGTAGTCTATAAAAGAGGTTCTTCTCTCTATCCTCTGAATATTTCTTTGCTCCTATTATACCACTGTCTTGAAATACCCTTGCCTTATTTTTTCTTGTCTATTGAAACCCTCCCTGATCTTAAAAATCTAGGAGAAGTGCTGCCTTTTCTTTGATGTTTATTTCTATGTACACTGATTTATCCTTTATTGGTACTCCCATAACATTAATTAGCTGTACCAATTTATCACTTAATTAAATGTGTTATAATATTATCCTTTAATTATTATATATGTATTGCTCTTATCTTGACAGCTGGATTATTAACTCTTTCACAGAAGAAATAACAAAGATTAAAGGGTATGAGATATAAAGCCAGAAGGGCATTAGAGGTCAACCAGTTCAACCTTATCATTTGATAGAAGAAGGAATTGAGGCACAGATAAATTAAATAACATGACTAATTCATGTAGGTGGTAAATATACTGAGGTAGGATTTGAACCCATGTCTCCCTAATCACAAGTCTAGTGGCATTTACCATGCCATATTGCCTCTTTTTGTATAAACATTCTATGTTTCTTCATATGCTTCAAAGCATCTATCACAGAATTTTTAAATATAAAGTATTCTTTTTAGTTTTTTAATTTATTTTTTCCTCAGTCACATATAAAACAGTTTTCAACATTTTAGAAAGAATTATGAGTCTCAAATTCTCTACCCCTCCAATGAAATGGTAAGCAATTTCATATACATTTTACATATGCAATCATGTAAAACATTTTTTTTCCATATTAATTCTTTTTTGGAAGAAAACTTGACCAAAAAAGGAATTAAGAAAGTGAAAAAAGTTTACTTTGTATTGCTGGAACAAAGGGTATATACTGTTTTTTAGCTCTTTGGGTATCGGTCCAAATTGCTCTCCAGAATGGTTGAATCAGTTCAAAAATCCTTCAACTATTCATTAGTGTCTCAAAATTCCCACATTCTCTCTGAGTTTTGTCATTTTCCTTTTCTGTAATAAAAGTCAATCCAACTAGTGTGGGATGTTATCTCAGAGTTCTTTTAATTTGCATTTCTCCAATAAATAGTGATTTAGAACATTGCATGATCATAGAGAATTTTAGTTACTTAGAGAATTGCCTGTTCATATCCTGTGACCATTTATTAGTTGGTAAATGACTTTTATTCTTACACCTTTGATTCATTTCATTATGTATTTAATGAATGAAACCTTTTTAGAGAAACTTGTTAAATATTTTTGCACCATTATGGTTACTGTGTATTACTCTCCATCCTAATTCCCCCTGTTTAGTTTCTGATCACCACATCCTCTAATTTACTTTCTTTTCTATCAGCACCACCCCACCTTCCTCTTATCCCCTTCTCCTCCTACTTTTCTATAGGATAAGATAGCTTTCTATATTCCATTGGTTGTATATGTTCTTTCCTCTTTGAGTCAATTCTGAGGAGAGTAAGGTTCAAGTTCTTCCCTCCCTACCTCCCCCATCTTCCCCTTCACTATAATTTTTTTCATAACACTTTTATGTGCAATAATTTATCCCATTCTATATTTTCCTTTCCCCTTTTCCCAATGTATTCCTTTCTCAGGCCTTAATTTAATTTGATTTAATTATTTTAGATATCATCCCATTTTATTGAACTCATACCCTTTCCCTCTGTTTATGTATATACCCTCTAAATGCCCGGATAATGATAAAGTTCTTAACAGTTTCAAGAATCATCTTCTCATATAGCTATGTACACAACTTAACCTTATTGAATGTCTTTTGATTTCTCTTTCCTGTTTATCTTTTTATGATTCTTTTGAGTGTCATAAAATTTTCTTTTCAGCGTAGGTGTTTTCATTAGGAATGTTTGAAAGTCCTCTATTTCATTGAATATCCATTTTCTCCCTGAAGGATTTAATTTTGCTGGGTAAGGGATCCTTGGTTGAAGTTCTATCTCCTTTCCAGGCCCTCTGATACTTTAATATAAAAGCTGCTAAAGCTCTTTATCCTGACTGTAACTCCATGATATTTCAATTGTTTGTCTTTGGCTATTTACAATATTTTCTTCTTGATCTGGGAGTTGTGGAATATGGGCATAATATTCCTGTGATCTTTCCTTGTGAGTTCTCTTTTAGGACGTGATTGGTTCTTTCAATTTCTATTTTACCCACTGGTTTTACATTATTAGGACAGTTTCCTTTATAATTTCTTTACACATTGTTTTCAGGAAGTCCAGTAATTTTTAGTTTTTCTTTCCTGGATTTATTTCCCAGGTCAATTGTTTTTCCAAAGAGCAATTTCACATTTTTTCCTATTTTGTTCATTCTTTTGACTTTTTAAAAACTGTTTTTTTGTGTTTTATGGAGTCATTAGCTTCCACTTGTCCAATTCTAATTTTTTAGACATGATTTTCTTTAGTGAGCTTTTGTACCCTTTTTTCCATATAGCCAATTTTACTTTTTAAGAAATTCTTCTCTTCAATGGATTTCTTCAATGGATTTTGGTATCTCTTTTTACCAATGAGCCTATTCTGTTTTCTAAAATACTCATTTCTTTGATATTTTTTGTTCCTCCTTTACCAATTTGGTAACTCTTTTATTTTATCATTTTTCTGTTATATTCTCATCTCTTTCCCAGATTTTTCTTCTACCTCTCTTATTTGGTTTTTAAAATCCTTTTTGAGCTCTTCCACTAATTCCTTTTGGGCTTGAGAGTAATTCATATTTTTAGAGGCTTTGTATGTATTGATATTGATTTTTTTGTATACTTCTGAGTTTGTGTCTTGGTTTTCCCCAGCACCAAAATAACTTTTGCTCATTTTCAAGACCTTTTCTTTCCTTTTAGCTTAAAAAATATTAAAGTTGGGTTCTGTAACTGTGCTGAAGGGAATACTGTTCTAAGCTTCATGTTCTCTGTGCAACTGCCTTTAGAGTTAGCTCTGGGGATCTATCTGCTTTCCATACCTCCAAGGTGATATGATAAAAGGAGAGGTTTGTTTAATACCCTCTTGGTCTGTTTTCTTATCTATGAGTACCACACACACTCTTTTTATCTTGGAACTGGGTACAGAGCCACTACTCTCCTGTGTCTGCAAGGATTGGTATTTGTTAGTGCACCTTTTCAACCTGAAACCATGATTCAGGGCTACAACCTAGATCTTCAAATGAGCAAGGTGACAAGAGTCTAGCACCCAGAGAAAGTAATGGACTCTTGTAATCTTGTTCTGAGAAACTGTCAAGCCCCCATCCTTATCATCTGTGGCTAAGAGCTGCAGAGGACTTTGCTGCTGACTCAGCCACCCCCAAGGGGTGTTAACCACAGTAAGGCTGACTTGATGTTCTACTTTGTTCCCTGTTTCCACCTGAGTGCAATAGATCTTAAATGCTGGCCTTCTAAGTTGCTTTAGAGTGAAAATTTATTTCATCCAGTCTTTTTGTAGGTTATGCTACTTTAAAATTCATTTTGAGGAATTATGTCAAAGGTTTTTGGAAGGTAACATTGGTAGAGATCATGTGGGTCTCTTTGCCTTCTCCATTGTCATAGCTCCACACTTTGAAGACACTTTAACAATCCCCCCCCCCTTGATATTGGAAAAATAATTCCCACTATACTACATCTAGTCAGTAGTTAACCAACCTTTCCTTAAGGATCACCAGTGTGAGAAAAACCCATTCCTCTCTGAATGAGTCCATTCCACTTTGGGATATTTCACATTTTAGGAAAAATGTCCTTATATAAAGTCTAAATTTCTCAGTGTTCAAATAGAATATGTAAAATTATTTCCCCTTCATCCTGAAGTCATTTATCATATTCCACCCTTGATACACTTAATGTCTTTTCTTCACACTAAACATTTTGAGATACTTCAACTAATAATCCTCATATAGTATGATTTGGGGTCTTTCATAATCTAGGTTGGCCACCATTGGATGATCTCCAGTTTATTTATGTATACTTTAAATTAAAGCATCCAATCACAAGCCTGGTAACACAATAGGTTGTTCATAAATAATGATAACTGAATTATAACTTGAAACTTGAATATTTAAATTGAATTCCTCTTAGTATTTTAGCAACATAGAAATATTATATGCAGATAGAAGCCCAGGGCAGGCAGGAGAATAGCTGTATAACAAAAGGGTAGAGAGAATTATTACTTACAAAGGCAATGCCTAAGAAAACAGGCTGATCATCTGTGATTTTGCCTATAAAGTTATTCTTGAATAAAATCTTAATGAACCAGGGGGTCACATGTTTAAATTTGGTTGCATGTTTTAGTGTACAATAGCTATATGTTGCTGAAATTTAATAATAATAGTAATAATTAACATTTATATAGCACTTCAAGTTTTGCTACATGTTGACTCCTCTAAACAACCCTGTGTGGTAAATGCTATTCTTATCCCCCAAAAAGAGGTTAAATGGCTTGCTCAGGGTCACAAAGCTAGTATGTCTGAGGTAGGATTCAAACACAAATCTTCTGAGTCCTACTTTCTATTTACTTTGTCATCTCTTCGCCTTTTGAAAACAAAAGAAAATTAAACATGCATTTATCATTAAGGAACTAAAAAATAGTCATGTCCCGAAAGAATTTCTCTTTTCATAGTTAGTAAATATAAACCCTGGATCCCTAAGCAAAATATGTATAATCAAAACTCCTCTGCCATTTCTTAACCCAAACCAGAAGTTGTAGTTAAAAAAAATAATAATAACAATCTGAGAATGAAAATAGGGATTCATGTGAAAATATTGCCCCATGTTTTAGGGCAACATAATTGTTCAAAACCGTCAATAACTATGAAATCCTGCCTATAGTTTCAATCTGCCACAGGATTGGAGTGATGGAGATGAGATTGCCAATGAATCTTTAAAGTAAAATATATATTTCCCTAGTGGTTTTAAAGGGGGCACGTTTTAATACTAAGTACCTGTTCCAAGGCAGAAGAGTGGCTAAGGATCTCCCCTCTCCAGGCCTCACTTCTCTATCTACTGAGTCACCTAACTGCATCCAAAAGGAGTTCATATGAACTTTGAAGAATGTTTCTTTGAGTGTTGTCATTGATTTTGAATCACAAGTCCAAAAAGAGAACCAGGTGAGTAGACAGAGAGATCCAAGCATACCCTAACTGCTGTTAAAGTGACACATTTTCTCTCTGATTTTAGGTTTACCTAAGTAAATATTTAAATTTCTAAAAGGGATGGTGACTTACTTGACACACCTGTAACCATTTCCATAGTTCTCCCTCATTCTATAAAACCATCACACAATTATTTCCATTTAACAATCTTAATTCATCGAATGTAGAATCTCGGAATTGCATTACCAGCAATCTGATTCAGGTATCTCTTAAAAAATGTTCATTACATTTTTTCAGTACATCTGAACTCTTTCTAGAACAGACACCACAGAGAAGAGGTAATATTGTGGATCAACTGAACCCCCAAATGAGAAGCAATAAATGACAAGACAGAAACAAAATGTCCTTTAAGACGAAGTTTGCAAACTCTTCCTTGTTTTCTGTCTATTGCCTGTTTTTAAATAATGCACAAATCAACTTCAGTACCATGGAAATAATCAACATAGGATCAAAACCTGGAGCTTCTAGTGGAGCACAAATCAAAAGCCATAGGAATCCAACAGCTGGAGCCTGTCTCATTATTTCCCTGTGCTTTGATGTGCTTTTCAGCCAAGTATCTTAGAGAATTACTTGCAGATATGTCTATCTACAAATTCTACATTGCTTACATATTATAGTTTCCAGCAGAGATAAATACTGTAACTGAGTTCTCATTTTCAAAATAGAAATTTCCCTCCCTTTTTTTTTATCTACTATTAGGCACACAGTCTTGTAAATGACAGAATTGAAAATCAACTGCATCTAATAAGGGAATCAAGTTTGTTATTGACTCTGGGCTGCTAGTTTCCATTAGATCATTCATCATAGTTTTATTATGTGATCAACTGCCTAATTAATTTTGTACTGGGGTATTTAGACAGAATACTGAATGTTTCAATGGGGTTTTGCTATAATCCTGCACCTGCGGCCTCAGAGATTTCGATAGCCTCCTATCATAAGTTTATACTGTGCCTATAATCACTTCAGCTTTAGTAGGATTCCAGCTATTCAGTCCGCAGAAATACAGAGATATTTAATTTCAGAGGCATCAGAACATTTGCATCTGTGGTTATGTTTCTTTGGACTTTAATCAGATCAAAGTTACTGCAAGATATTAGGAGTGTTAGATACAATATTTTGCACAGATAGTTTTAGTGGATAAATCAGACAATTTTGATTTTTCGGCATTTCTCTGTTAATATGAACAGATGCAATCATGCTTTTGTGTAAAGTCTCTTGATTGCTAGCTGCATTTGATTTTGCAACCTTTCTGTAATGATAATTAAAGATAATCTTATATCCTATATAGCGATAAAGATAGCTTTGTGTTCTATATTGTACAAATGAATGCCACAGATTAAGAAATAGCTTTTCCCAGCTCAAAGTGCATTGGACATTTTAGGATGGCTAATTTAGAAGATTCTTAAAGAGAAAATTTGGGTGTAACAGGCAGTCAATAAGCCAAATCCTAGTTCATGTGACACATTTTGAATACCCTGACTTTTCTACTTCAGCTTTGGCCTTTATACAGTCAGCAGGAATCTATGTTGTATCTTAAGATAGTTATAAAACAAAAGACTAGTTAAAGGAAAATATTTAATTGTAAACACAATACAAAATACTTATTTTTTCTGGTAAGACAACTCTACTATATTTGATTAGGTAGAAAAAAAGTCCCTTTACCTGGTCCTATCTATGGAATTTTTTAATAAGTTTTAATTTTTCCCCAGATTGCATGTTCATATGATTTTTGACAGTTTGCTACCCATGTTCTCCCTCTTCTCCCAGATCTACCCTCTCCATGAGAGGACAGGTAATAGAATATGGGTTGTACATGTGTTTTTATGCAATACATATTTCCATGTTTCTCATGTTGTAAAAGAAGACATATTGATTATACTAGAGCAAAATTCAGGAAGGAAATAAAGTGAAAAATTGTATAGTTCAATCTAAAATTCTGACTTGGCCAGTTGCTTCTATAGCAGTGGATAGCCTTTTTTATCACAAATCCCTTTGAATTGTCCTTGTTCTTTGCATTGCTGATAATAATTAAGTCATTCACAGTTAATCATTGCATTTATTTCTGTTACTGTATACAAGGTTCTCCTGGTTCTGTTCACTTCACTTTGCATCACTTCATAGAAGTCTTTTTGTCACTTCTGATGATACAATAGCATTCCATTATAGCAATAAAGTATATAACTTGTTCAACCATTCCCAAACTAATAGACATCCCTTCAATTTCCAAGTCTTTGCTGACACAAAAACTTCTGCTATAAATATTTTTTACAAATATATCCTTTCCTCCTATCATTTATCTCTTTGGGATTCTGACCTAGTAGCAGTATTGCTGGGTCAAAATCTATGCACAGCAGTATGGCCCTTGGGGCATAGTTCCAAATTGCTCTCCAGAATTGTTGTATCAGTTCAGAGCTCAATAAAAGTGAATTCATGTTCCAATTTCTATCACTTCTAACATTTATAATTTTCCATTTTTGTCAAACTAGCTAGACTGATAGGTGTGAGAAGGTACCTCAGTGTTATTTTAATTTGCATTTCTCTAATATTGATTTGGAGCATTTCATATGAATAAAGATAGTATTAGTTTCTTCATTTCAGAATTGACCATTCATATCCTTTTACCACTTGTCACTGATGCCCCTGAATGTTAAACAATACTCTAGAATTGGAATGAATTTCTTTATGACATCCTCCAATGGCAAAACCTCAGGAGTAGAGTGTGCCATTAATTTGTCCCTTGTGGGATAAACTAAGTAGATGAGGAAATGTTCTTTTTGGGTCCATTGATTTTTTTTAAAGTATAACTTTAAGATAAAGTCAACAGAGGACTCCATTTTTTGACAACAATCTCAGGGGATAAAGAACCATAAGACATACTGCTACCCAGAGCTTCATGGTTCCTAAGCTATGTTAAGAGTTTGCTTGTTCTGGCAGAAAGGAGAACCTCTTAACAATTTGCTTCTGACTTTAAAGTAACGTAAATAGTTAATTACTGCCACCTAGGAGTTAGTAACAGAAAAAGAAATGTATAAGTGACAACCATATGACTTCTCTTGAGTTCCAGTCACCCTCTTTCCTTCAGTTGCCCCTCAACATCCATGAAGCATGGAATAAAACCAGGAAAATTAAATTGAATATAAATCATGGGCTCCTAATAGCTTCTTACAAATTTACCATGAAACTAAAAGCCTCCAGAACCTGGGTCTCTTTAACTTTTATTTCAAACCCATGAGCATATCCTCATATAAAAACTTCTCATTACTATAATCAAATTTTCACAAACTGTACCCCTCCTCCTGTCCTCCAGAATCACCCAGGTTCAAGTACTAACCTGACCAGAAACTGGTTGATATTTAGCATTTGATACAGAATATTGCCTGAAAGCTCTTTAAAAAAGCTCTCTCCCCTTCCATGTTGAAGTCTGCCCAACTTCTTCCAACCAACAGGACAGAAAACTTTAAGATCTGGATTACATAACAGTGGCTATAGTTCTCTCAGTTGCTAAGAGAAGGAGCTACAAGAATAGTGCTGTAGTTATTTTATTAATTTTAATCCTCTTTTTTAATTTTGAAATTATTACTTTTATCATAGAACTAGAATGTTACTTGCATTGACTCCTGAATTATGATTAAAACTCACAGCTAAGCCATGCAGATAAAATGATCAGCCTCATCTCAACATAAGAGATGAAATAGGGGAGGTCCTATCAGTTGGCTTTGTTCAACTGTTTCCATCTTCTCCATTTCTTCCTTTATTTTTTTTAACAAATTCTTCCCAATCAAGGGAATATGGGAAAATATATTCAGAAATGACTATAATTAAAAAATCAAAAGTAATTAGTCAAATATTTCTTAAAAGCCATAATATCTCAGCATGGAATTGGGAGGAAGAGTGTATTGCAAGCAATACAATGTCATATATATTTCTCTATTACTTAAGTATTTCCATTTAATAGTCTACTGTTTATAAACCACAAACCTCCAACATGCCTTTCAGTCTTCTCTCCTCACTGCCTGCCTCTCTGCTTGGAACACCTTCACTTAGTATGCACCTCAGTTCTCTACTAGTTAGATTTCTGCCTATTCTTCAAAACCTATCTCAAATGCTATCTTCTTCAGGAAGCTAATTCTCATTCTTGGCACCATAATGCCATGAACATCTGTCTTGCAACAAAGAATTTGCTTTCTATTATAGTTTCTATATGTTTCATCCTCCTTTCACGTCACCTCTCCCTCATAAGGTCTTTGAGGGCAAAGACTATATATTCCTCATCGTGCCTAACATAATTTACATCCCTTCTTGAGCTTCGCTGTATACAAAGTAGTTGCTTAATGAATATTTGGCAAAATTAATTTAATTTCTCCTCATGTTTTCTGCTAAGAAATTTAAAAAGATATAACAAAGAAATCAAAAAAAGATTCTGTAGCAATCTGCTTACTATTTCTCTATGAATTCCTAGGTGGTGAAGTGAATAGAGTGCTGTGTCTGGAGTCAGGAACACTCATCTTCCTGAGTTCAAATATGACCTTGGACACTCACTAGTTATGTGACTGGGAAAGTCACTTAACCCTATTGGCCTTGGTTTCTTTATCTGTAAAATGAATTAGAGAAGAAAATTGCAAATCACTTTAGAAACATTGTCAAGAAAACACCACATTGGGTCACAAAGAGTTGGAAATGCCTGAAAACAACTGAAGAGCCACAAATGAATTTCTACTCATTTTTTCCCATTTGTGAACTAAGTTGATAAATGTAAGAAAAGGAGAGGGAATAGAGCCTCTTTCCAAGCCTGAAGCTTATTCTTTTGCCTGAGGTATAAACATTCAAGTCCACAGCCAAGTATACAACTTATGCCTCTATTCCAAGGCATGGGATCCAGGAGTAAAGTGCTGAAGGTTAGCATTAATTCTTTCACTGCTAACAGCTTTGACACCTCACCTTTAACAATTAGCAGAGTCTTCCAAATTGAAAACAGTGACTCGCTGCTGAAGATCTCTCTGGATACTCATGAAGCTGAAACTAAGGCATGTTGCTATTTAGAGGTAGCAACACAGAAGCGGGGAAAGGAGGGGGCAGAAAGTAGAGATCTCTTTTTTCAACTAATAAAATATTTATTTGAACAATTTTGAAACAACTTCAGTTGAAAAGCTCATTTCACTCTCCGCCTCTCCCCTACCACTCCGTGTAAAAATTTGTTCAAAAGGACATATTATTTCAGCACCTACACAAATGATTCTCTTTCCTATTAGTTATCCTAGTTAGGAACTTTGATTCCTGCTTTTGCTTATGAGTGTTAAAAAAGAAGCACATGCTAGTTTTCCATGTTATGGTATGTTGCCTTTATTCAAATTCCATGCTGCAACATTAGTTACAATCACAGTGGAGGAATCAGCAAAGCTAAGAATCCAAGTTAGCCCACCAGTACATTCCACTCACTGAACTTTGCTTTTCCTAGTCATAAATGAAAGCAGCACTTGCAAGGGGACACTTCTATCTGTTTAAGAAGTGATGTGTGTCATGCATCCAAATGGGCCAATTAAAGTAATTCTTTTCTTGTGGTAAGCTGCTGACAATCTAGCAAGATATACCTGCTTTTTCTTGAATGTTTAAAAAAAAAACAGAAAGGAAAAGAGAAGTTCGCACACACTCTACTCTTATTCTGATCAGCTGGGGCTGGGGAATGCCTCTGTGTGTTTTAGTCCAAGAAAGTGAAATGATAATGGTGCTTCAGGTGCCCTGATCTTTGGGTAGGTCCCATGTCATAGGGAGAGATAAGTCCCTTCAAGTAAGAGAGCTCAGGAAGGAAGCATTTGTGCTGACAGGCTCCTGGTGACTTTTTATTCCAATTTACAAAGTAATAGGGTGAAGTGTTTTTATGACACCATGTGTGCCCTATTGGGGCGATAGCATAAGCCTTGATTAGCTCATCAGAGATCAAACTCCTTAACAAGTTACCGACAGATGCAGTTTTAAAACTAGGAACTAGGTCAGGTTTATTACCTACATCAATCCTTTTATATAGTAGGGCAGAGACAGAAAAGGAGAGGGAGAATGAGAGCAAATGTGTGCACGTGCACAGGATTGAGAATCTCACATTAAAATAATTCTGATTTTTTTCAAACTTGAAACTTCTTTGTTTTCTTCTTTAAATAAATTGTTATTACCCAAGATAGCAACCATTCAGATACCACTCTTACCTCTGACCTAAAACAGGCATGCTCACGTGCTCTATTTGCATACTTCCAGAAAACAATTCTTACCGATGGGATGCTTTTATCTAGAATAAATGAACATTGTTCTTTTGATGCTAAAACTTTGGTCAATGAGCTAAAGGAGGATGGGTGCTACTTTGGTTATTTTAAGGGGAAGCAGATCTCAATGTCCTTCTTTTACATTCTTTCTCATTTGGAGAAAATCTGGCTAACTGGAGGGGAAAAAAAACAACACAACTTCAGTACTTCAGTTACCATATAAACCATGGAAGTCCCCAAAGATTTGATGCTTGTCTGAACTTTTCAGGTAGATATTTCTATTAGGTCATCTACTATCTATTTCCTTTCTTTCCTGGCATTCTAGTACTTTTACTTCTTCTGATATCCTGGCAAGAGGATTGTAGATATAGATATACTGAAATTTTTCTCTGCCAAAATATGGCATTCCAAGGACTTAGGCTTTGCTATTGACAAAGAAAGGAATAAGGCTAAATGGTTGGAGAACAGTAACCTTTCCTCTTTGGCCTACTTTTTTTTCTGTTCAAGTTCATTTGCTGGGAGTATCAAACTATAGAAACTCTAAACTAGATAACTTGTCTGTAAGCATAAGGTTTCAATTTCTGTTCCAGACAGGTTAAAAAGGAAAGATTAACTCCTACCCTGGGGGCACTCTGCTTGGCTTTTGTTATTTGGATATGGTGACTGGTCAATCTGTCCTTTTAAAGTGAAAGTTTTAGCCACTCTACTGGACCTGACAGAAGCTAAGATGACTGAGCTAGCCCTAATCATAAGGGCTTGCCAGTTGAGAATCTTTCCAGTGATGAACAGCCCTAGTGACATATTCCTGGTAAAGAGCAAGCCTAGGGAGCCTGATCGAGCAAAATGCCCTGTAGAGTTACTCTTTCCAACTAGCAGCCAGTGCACCTTGACACCTTCTTCATTCTCTCTCCTTACCCTTTTACAATCCTGCTTCAAACCTTATTATTCCACTAAAACTGCTCTCTTCAAAGTTAGCCAATGATTTTAGTTTCCAAATCCAATGATCTTCTCTCAGTCCTTACTGTGTTCATCTCTCTGTGGTCCTTGATGCTGTTGTTCACTCTGTTCCTTGTTGATGTCTTTTCTTTAGTATCTCAGCATACTATCTTCTGGTTCTCTTCCTGTCTTTTTTGATGGCTCCTCCCTCATTCAGATCACATCTTCTAATTCTAGGTGTCCTACAGGGCTCTCTTATGCCCTCATTTCTTCTCCCTCTATACTACTTCACTTCGTTATCTAATTGGCTTCCATAGATTTAATAAACATCTCTCTGCTGATGATCCTGTCTTACCCCAAACTCTCTGTTGACCTTCAATCTCACAGGTGCAATTGCCATTTATATATGTCTTATGTTGGAAATCCAGTAGACAGCTTAGACTGAACAAGTTCAAAACAGAGCTCATTATCTTACTCCCCTAAATCCTCCTTTCTCCTACCTTTCCTATTATACTAGAAGGCAATACTATCCTCATGGACTCACAGCTTCCAGGCTCACAACTTCAGAGTCAGTCTGGATTCCTTGTTATCTTTCATCCCTATATTCAATCTGCTGCTGAGACCTGTTGATTTTACCTTTGAAACATCTCTCAAATATTCTTTCTCTCCTCTGACACTGCCAGGTCCTCATCATCTCATATCTGGACTGTTGGAATGGTCTCTTTGAGTCTTTACTGCATCAAGTCTCTCTCCTTTCTAATCCATCTTCCATTCAGCCATCAAAATGATTTTTCTAAATATTGGATGTGACCATGACATCCCCCATCACTCCCAACTCAGTAAACTCCAGTGACTCTGTTGCCACCAGGATCAAATATAAAATGCTCTAATTGGCATTCAAAACCCTTCATAACTAAGCCACTTCCTCCTACCTTTCTAGTCATCTTTTCTCTCATTACATACACTTTAATCCAGAGACAGGGCTCCTCCTCTGTTCCATAAACTAGACAATTTCTCAGTTCGGGACATTTTATTTGAATGTCCCCTCATGCCTGAAATTCTCTCCCCTGTTCTGCCTAATTACTTCCCTGGTTTCCTTTAAATTCCAACTAAAACCCCATTTTTTTGTAGGTAACCTTTCCCAATCTCACTTAATTTGAGTACTTTCTATTATTCTTTTCTATTTATCTTGCAAATATCTTGTTTTGTAGATACTTGTTTCCTTATTGTCTCCCCATTAGACTGGGAGTTTGGGGTGCAGGGTGTTGGGAGGAGACTCTCTTTCAACTCTTTTTGTATTCCCAGCACTTAGCACAGAGTCAGGCATATAGTAGGCACTTAATAAATGTCTATTGATTGATTAATGGATAACCTACATCTATAACAAGAAGAAATCAAGGGTCCTATCATATTAGAGGTGTGGTAGGCTCTTTATGCATGCTTAATTTTTCAGGTGGTGGTATTTCTATCTGGGTGAGTGCACCCTATGTTTACAAGGGGATGATATCATTATAAACTTTACTATTTAATTTAATTTATTTCTTTGAATTAATTATTATTTTACTAGAGAAAAAGTGGTGAGGGTGTGAGGTGCCAATCAGAATTTTTTTTCAGTGTATATAGACTAACATAATATCTTAAATCTGGTATACTCTTAAGAACTTCATCTATGAGGGAGTGATATTTCAGAAGCCAAAAAGAATTATAAAGGAAAATTAAACAGCCAAAACATTATATATTTTGGCTTTTAAATAGATGTGTACAAAATGCATACATAATTACAGAGATATGCACAAATGCATATATGTACATACAATCATATACTTTTATAGCTAAAGATATACATATGCACATATGAATTATACATATAAGGGAGAAGTCTAGTAGAGTAGATAAAGATCTCACCTTGGATCTGGAAAAGACGAGGTTCACGTCCAGCCTCGGTTTCCTATTATCTATGAGAACCTAGTAAGATGCTTAGCCTTTCAGTTATTCCAACATTTCTCTAAGGTTATAAATTACAGAATAGTTTCTGTTCTGCATTTATGGGGGGACTTCCCTCAGCATATTTCATGAGTGAAATTGCACCAAAAATGCATACAAATGTACACACATGCACATTCCCGGGTTTTGGAAGGAATTTTCTCTTACTTGAAACTGATTCATATAATATCTTCAGTTAAAAGTCAACTCTCTTGAATAGGTTAAAATGATAGTTATAGAAAAGCTAAAGGAAGAGGTGTTAATATAAATATTCTGTAAAAGTATATTCCTGAAATAAATTAACAAATTTCTATGTCTATCAAGCTTCCTCCAAAGACACATTTAATTCATCTGTATCACATACTAGGGGAGATTCATGGTCTGTCCAGAGGCACAGCTCTTGCCAGATTACAACTCAATAGATATCATCCCTTTAGAATAGTGACTGATAGCCAAGAGGGACAGAATAACTGTTAGAAGTAAAAAATATGGTATGTGTGTTGCTGGGGGGTGAGAGGACAGGGAGTCCTTAGCCCAAAGAAAGTCACCTTTCAGGATAACAAATGCTCTTCATTTGGGGTTTTCTTTGCATGTGTATGTGTATGGGTGTGCTGTGTTATTTTTTTCTTTTTGATTTCAGTTCCAAAGGAATTAAGAAATGAGATGAGCCTTTGTGTTTAGTGTGAAAGAAACCATGTGATGCTGAAACACTGACTTGCATTTTGACATTTCATCACACCAGCTAACTGGTGTTAGAGGAAATCCTTATATTATTCTCTACATTATTCAGGGTCTGATTGCCTAGGTCCTACTCTTAGATCAAATGGATCTCTATTTCCTTACTGATCACACTTCTGGGTCATTTCACAGCTCATTGACTCCTCTGCTGGCAAGCAGGCAGGCAAAACTGAGTAGGTGCAGGACAGATCAATTATTCTTGTTCCTGGGCAAAGTTTTGTGGAGGCAAAAGCAACTGACCAGATGAGGTCATATGTGATAAGCACAACATAAGAGTTTAGTGGTGCTTTGATTTCCCAGAAATTCTATATTAAAATTTAGGCACTAAATTTATTTTTTAATAAATGAATTATGCTATTGATAAATATTTCTATTCATAGTTGAAGAACAAATAGGTCTTCTACAAATGAACTAATTGCAAGTCAGTTCCTACACTGCCTTTCTATGCTTGGGTTATTAATATATTTCAACTACATATTTATCCCTGTTAAATTTTAAATTGTTGGTTTGGATTCTAGGATATGCCATATTATGTCCCCTATCTGGAAAGCCATTCATTTCCTCTCTGCTTATCTAGATTCTTTCTATATATCCTTCAAGATCTTTGATCAATTCCTAGCACCATAAGAATCCTTGCATAATCACATAGTTACCCACAATGATATCTCCCTTCTTTGATCTCTTATCACAATTATCTATATTAATCATTTGCAACTTGCTCAAATTAACAATGCTCTTTGGCATTGCTATTGAATTTCTCATTTATATCTTTCTTTGTCATTACACTGTTATCTTCTCAAGCATCAAAATGTGTCTCATTCTTCTTTGAAATGTCTACAAATAGCACGACTTTAGGATAGCAGTATGTAAAAAGTAAATATTTCTTGAGACAATGTGAAGGAAAGGATGATTGAATTAAGTAGGAAGCCTTTCTTGTCTTAAGAGAAGGTGGCCAGAGAGATAAGTCTTAATAATGGCACCAATATAATTATATTTGTATCTAAACAGTAATTCTTTATAAGAAAAAAAAGTAGTGTATTTTCATCAGAACTTTATCATTATAACTGGACTGGTCATCCAACATATCCTTTTGAGTGGCTTACCATTACAGAGAGTGTGCTCCACTTTTCATCCCTTGAGTACAGTGGCAAGGTAAGGAGAAGAAATGTGTAGTTTTAAAATAAAAGTGAGAGGTAAAAGACAAATCTCTCTGACCTAGTAAGGACATAAAATCCAAAGGGCACTGAAAAGAAAGGAAATAACTTCTTGAATTTTCTGTGTAACTAAATAAGGGATATAATTCTTAGTGAATTATTTTTATTGGAAATAGTCTCTACCCCTTTTTCCTCCCCACCACTTTACCCTTTAATCCACTCTATAAATAGTTGGTTAATTCACTTGCATCTTGCTTTCAGTTGATGAAAATCACACATAAATCACTTGTGCCTTGCCCAGCCCCTCCTGGATTTGACACTAAAGCTTTGGACTCTGTCCTATTCAGTAAGCAGCACTCCAGATGGGCCTGGGAACCCTGCCATAAGCCTCACTCACTATCCCAACATGATTTTATGGCCTTCTGTTGGAGCATTATATAGCACTATAGAGCCTATATGACTTTTTTAGTCAAAATAATAATGACATATGGCACTGCCAACATAACCTCTACCATTTGGGAGAAAACAATTTTCTACTTATTTTCTTAAAACACAGGGCTAAGTGACTGCTTCAGCCTCTGAAATGGACACTGAACACTAATGAGTGCTCTCCAATGGTGACCTATTCAAAATGGAAGTCTAACAGTGTGACATTCTGTTTAAGTGGCCTAAATGATGGGACATCAGTCACAGGAGTTTAAAGGTCCGACAGGATGGCAAAACATTATTAATTCAATATCTCTTTAATAGTAAAGTGTGGCCAGGGGTACCTTTGACAATTTTTTAGGATGTCAGAATGCCTAATTGGAGATTAATCCCTAACAACCTCTTAAAACTCTTCAGAAGTTTAAATGAAGCCTACAAAAGAAAGAGAGCACCAGTTCAGCTGTGTCATTTACTGCTAATGCTATGGAAAACAATTTGATTCATTACAGAGGCACAGGCACCCATTTCCATTTTTCCTCCTATCTCTAAGTAGCCAATTATACAGCAGTATTCCCTAATGGCTCGATTGGAAACTGGAATTCCTATGTCCTATATCCAGCTCCCTCTCAGTCTTTCTGTGAACAGTAGAAATTAAAAGTTTGATATTAAAATCTATGGTAAAACTAAAATGAAACTGAACACTGAATAATTTCAGTGCCTAATATTAGCTCCGGATAAGATATGAAGAAGCACTATTTTCTTTTTGGAAAAAGATGGACCACAAAATGTATGGAAGTTGCACATATAACATCAGATGAAGGGATTGCATTAATTAGTTTTGTTTAACCATTTTGTTTTGTTGTTATTATTACTATATGGAAGGTGTAACTATTTGTGGGGTAGAGAGGAATGGTATATATGCAGATGACTACAATGTAAAATAAAGAAGAATCAATAAAGTAATGGGTAGGATACTGGACCCAGAAGTAATACGACCTGGGATTTGATCCCACCTTAGACAGTTTTTTAGGTATGTGACTCTGTGAAGGTCAATTAAACTCTCTGGACCTCAATTTCCTAGAGGATTGACTCAATGACTTCTAAGTCTATGATCTATACTTCTAAAGTTATCTATGCTCCTGTGGTATAATAAAACTGATTAAAAGCAGGTATAAAAATAATAATTTGAAGAAATTATACTAGGAAAAATAAAACAAATATGTAGAATAAATTATCTCCCTTTTTCCTGTTTTGGTAGATAATTAAGTTAAATATATTATCTGTTAGTCTATATTTTAGAGGCTTGAAAACTTAGGAAATTGAAAAAAGCTTGTGCCTATGCACCTAAAGAAGGAGTTCCTTGGACAAAATATTATTAAATCCTGCTTATTGCAAGCAAAGGCAGAATAACTCAAAACATTCTGAAAAACTTTCTTGACTCATTCTACTCACTATGCCCAAAATTATCACCATTTGAGGCATTGATTCTGAATGGTCCCTCTTAAAATGCACACACATTATATAAGAAGAGACGTCATACTGAAACACAAACATTGCGAAAGGATTCATCAGAAAAAATAATGTAATAGAGCAGGACCTCGGGGGAAAAGGATATAAGACATGTAGGTGTTAATGTAAGTCAGGTATTGATGAAGTCACAAAGACTAGTTTAGAATGAGATGACCTGGGTGTTAGTCTTACCTTTGCCTCTAACTCATGGTGACCCTGATATGTCATTTCCCCAGATTGCATTTCAGTTTACTTATCTGTAAAAGGAACAAATTGACCTAGATAATGTTTAAGGCCCAATGTTAATATTTTATGAGTTCTATGAAAAGATCTAGAAGATTTTTATCTGTTAAGGAGAGGGTTAATGGGAGCTACCCAAGAACCCTAGATAAGTGGATATAGCATGGAAGAACATTTTCAGACTTAATGATAGAAATCTGTGGAGGAGAGAGAGAAAAGAGAAGAAGAGAAATGGGTTGTCGACAAAGTGAAAAATAGTGTCAAATGATGGGTGAAGAGAAATCAGAAGATACATTTATTTTGCTGGGGCCTTGCTTTGAACATGATGACTTTGTTAAGACCCCTTTTTTCAGACACTATTTTTTTTTGCTATATTTTTAACCAGGTATATTCCATTTAGTCAATAATCATCTACTTAATGAAATAAGAATTTTAAGAATACCAATGAGAAAGTCATTAAGATAAAGCTATTCCTCTCCTGGAGTCTGCACAAATTATTTTAAATAGTTTTCTATTATTAAGATTTCTACCAATTAATTCATGAATATTCATACTTTATCATGAAGTAGATCAATACTTAACATTTCATCTCTTTGGAGGACTTTAAAGAGAAGTTCATATTATAGCCAAACAGAGTAACTACAACAGGCCACATCCTCCAACATAGACCCAGAGGTCATTGAATGACAATTACATTTATGGCCTTGAGATTCTAGTTCACTTTTTGAATATTTGTGAAGATTTTTATAGGAATATGTAGAGAAATTGGGATATAACAGCTTGGGGTGAGGGACATGATAGTTAGGGTAAAACCTTTTCTTTTGCTAGTTTGTTTTGTGGGGTGGAGGGGTTTGTCATTTAGAAGTTATTTGGGGACAGCTGGGTAGCTCAGTGGATTAAGAGCCAGGTCTAGAGGTGGGAGGTTCTGAGTTCAAATCTACCCTCAGACACTTCCCAGCTGTGTGACCCTGGGCAAGTCACTTAACACCCATTGCCTAACCCTTACCACTCTTCTGCCTTGAGACCAAAAATACTATTGATTCTAAGGTGGAAGGTATGGGTTAAAAAAAGTTATTTAACTTTTTCTGCTTAGTCTCAGTAGGCAAAACTAGGAGCAATATGTAGAAGTTGTAAAACAGACAGATCTATGGCTTGCTTTAAAGACAATAATAATTAGAGGTAGACAAAGCAGAATGGACTGATCAGGAGAGGGTGGTTTCTTCTTCAGAGTTCCTTTGTCAAAAGCTGGATGACCATTTGCTGTGTGTATGAGAGAGAAGATTCTTGAGCTGGCATTGTTTGGACCAATCAGTTTATGAATGAGAATCCATTCCAACTTTGAATATATATGATTCTGTTGCCCTGCTTTTTGAAGAGTTAGCAATTTTCTTGCTTTGCTTTTTAAGTTGCATATACAATGCCCTATTAATTGGCTAATGAATTCCAATCCTGTGGTTGAATATCAGCAGGAAACCAAAATATTTTTGACATGTTGGTTTAAGCATTCGATAATCCAAAATGAATAATAAACATAATTAAAGTTTATTTGGATTTTGATTTTGGTAGAGGAGAAAAATTTATGAAAAAACATACATTAAATTTCATTGAGACAATTTACCTTGTTTCTGTTTCCAAATGAAGAAGAGTCTAAATAGTCATGTTACAGATTTTGAAGTTGATTCATTTCCCATTAAACTCAACTTTGTGTTTCTTTTCAGTCATTTTACTTGATATATATTTGGACTATTCTTCTACTAGTAGCTCTTTGTATAAGGTGCAATAAGAACTTTCAAGGCTGCATTTATTTAGTAATCTCTTTTATAATAATTTCTGAAAGATAATGGAGGAACTGGGAAACAATGGCTTTAGCGATTTATTTAGCTTTTCTTCCTTTCCCTCCTCTCTCTCCCCATTTCCCTACTCTCAGAGCTCCCAATATATATTTCACTTTTCTTGAAGAAACTATGAAAATATTAATGGAACACTTGGGCCTAAAAGACAGTCATGAAATTCAATACATCTAATGGATTGTTATCTGCATTTAACTCAAACACACAAAGTCAACAGAAATAAAGTCCTTGTGATATACTATACTGAAAATGCAACCCTTACAGTGATGTAACTTGGTTTAAATACCAATTATGATGCTCACTTCTTTTGGGACCTCTCAATTTCCTTGTCTATAAAAATTGGGCTTAAATTGTTTAAACCTTTTACCTTTAGGAAAACAAGTGGTAAACATTGAATTATTATATAAAATTGAATTAATAATAATAATATTGATTATCTAATATCTATAGAAACTGTAATATCCTATTTCAAAAGTATATAGTGTTATGGGTGGATAGCTTTATAGAGGTGTATAAATTACTGTTTTTCTTGTTCAGTTATTCTCAGTCCTGCACGAATCTTCTTAAATCCCTTTGGGGTTTTCTTGGCAAAGATACTGGAGTGGTTTGCTATTTCTTTCTGTAGCTCATTTTACAGATGAGGAAACTGAGACAATGAAAATTAAGTGACTTGCCCAGCTAATAAGTATCTGAGGCTGCATTTGATCTTAAAAAATTAGTCTGATTCCAGGCCTGGCACTTTATGTACTTCATCAAAGAGCTAACTCCTCATAGTTTCATCATCTATGAATCATCTATGAAGCATTTATTTACCACCTCCTATATTCCACACATTGCCCTAAGAACTCATTTTATATAAAAGGAAAACGATGTTCTAAATATCATACTAATCTTTCTTATCCCTCTTTCTTCCATCTAAAGTAGCACAAAAGTGTATGCACTGAAGTTCATGCATTTTAGAGGTGCTCCTTCGGTTCTTATTTGGAGCCAATTTGCTTTTATACATAATTCTAATAAGCTTCATTATCTGATTTCAAAATACTTTAGAAGCAAAAAAAGTGCAGGTACATGGGGGCAAGAGAAGAGATATCCTCTGAGAGACAATCATTTTGGTAGTAGCAAAGAGTAGCAATTGACAATCATAAAGTGAAGCAGGAATTATAGAAACTACAACAGGAAGGAATACCCAACTGCAAAGGCTAGCATCCTGGAATCATTTACAGAAAGGTAGAGAATTATACATTTCTAAATGGACTGAGATAACTGCTAACTTAAATTCTGAACAATACTGAACATTGATGATAATAACCATAATTTTAAATTACATGAATCCTTTTAAGAAGGAAGGAGGGACATATAACACAGTTTAGAATAATTCTCAGGGGAAAATGTTTAATTTTTGTCAAGCTTTTACTGTTTAAATAACAAATTTCATTTATGAGGATTCTTAGGTTTAAATGCTGCCTTTGGTATGTACTAGCTGTATAACCAAGAGGCAATTACTTTAATTCTCTGAGTGTCATTTGTAAAGCAGCCATGATAATACCTACAATATTGGCATTATATAGTTACCATGACTCTAAGTGAAATAATCAATGTAAAATATTTTGAGAACCTGGCCTTTAAAAATGTCATTATTATTATACAGAACATTCAATTATGTGGAACAACTCATCA
The DNA here is from genome assembly GCF_016433145.1 of Gracilinanus agilis. NCBI lineage: Eukaryota > Metazoa > Chordata > Mammalia > Didelphimorphia > Didelphidae > Gracilinanus > Gracilinanus agilis. The sequence continues at coordinate 372,460,147 of NC_058131.1, forward strand.
CTTGATGATGTCATGTACATGAACTATTAATGCATATAAAAATAAATGGTGACATTTGCCTCCTATGGATAACTGAAATCTCAAGATGACCAATAGTTACATTCTGGTAAAAGGTTGATACATTCTTCATTGATGCTAATTTGTACCAATATTTAGTTGGAAGGCGATGAGGTTAAAAGCTATTGATTAGATTATTCTTATAATTATTTCACTTATCATGATGATAAAGTCTTGAGAAAGTGATTCTGATATATAGATTTCATTGTTTCATATGGAAAATCCTATTTATCCTTTGGTAAACAATATTCTCTGGCCTTAGCATGGGGAAAAAGGACGTCCAGAAAATTTGTAAAGAACATTGACAATGGCATCACAGGTTGGTGGTATTTAGTCATTTTCAATTGTGTCTAACTCTTCATGATGCCAAATGAGGTTTTCTTGGCAAAGATATTGAAGTGGCTTGCCAATTTCTTCTCCAGTACATTTTACAGATGAGAAAACTGAGACCAACATAGTTAAGTATCTTAAGAGGGTCACAGAGCTAGGAAGTGTCCGAGGCCATATTTGAACTCAGGAAGATGAATCTTTCTGATCTTATACCCAGAACTCTATCCACTGTCCCTTACCTGTCCCAGAGTCCAAGGTAGAGGATTAGAATTCTGCCACTGATGTTTATTAGTTTTGTGACCTTTAGTCTTATTCAACCTCCATGGACCTCTGTTTCCTCATCTTAAAAAAATGAGGAAATTGGACTCAGTAGCTTTTGAGGTCCTTCTTAGCTCTGGTTCTATACTTTTATGATCTTATGATTGACCAAATTCAATGCTGCTCCCTCCTTCACCTCAACCTGTTACAGAAAGTTAGAATTCTCAGACTGATTTACTGAGAGCAAGAGAAAACCTCCAGATTCTACAAGTTCAATTGGGATGGTATATAATAAAGAATAACAAGGTAGTTGTCTCTAAGCATGTCAAGCACAGCCATATCAAAATGCCTTGTACCAGAATGGATGCTGCTGTGTAGATGAAAATAGATTAGGGATGTGGATGCTGTCAGGAGCACTGATTTTCCTTCAGAAGCCTATGTGCTGGGTAGATACTGTGGGACCTCGAGATGTAGTTTCTGGTAAAGTGTGAAAAATATGTCTTTTCAGTTTGAAGTGTCCTTGTTTCTGGTAGTAAAAGCTATGAGTTCAGGTTTCATTCTAATATCCACGTTTAGAGGGAAATATATAGTGACATGTGAAGTCTCTGCCCATTAGAAATGCTTTGGAATTGGCTGGCCCCTGTGAACAGATCACATATTCCTTTGGAGTAGAGTGATTTAAGTTTTAGTTGAAGCCTTGGATTCCAAAGGTTTCCCAATGCTCTGACATAATTCATTTTCTTATCCAGTATAGAAAAGCTACTATTTTCTTTATTATTTTTTATTTGTGATCCTGATCCTTTTCCCTGAGCTCCAGAGGGCACAAATTGAGGCTACTGAATGTACTAGGAGAGGAGGGGGCCATTCACTTATGTCTACCTTTCCTGCAAAAAGAGAATAATGGAGACAAGGAGGAAATGAATTCTTTCACAGCATGATTAAGGACCATTGAGGTATTTTATATCTTTACAATTTCACTGAACACTTAAAAAAAGTCATTTTAGGTCAATTTTAGAAACTGCCTCCCTCCTTTTTGGCTATGAGATGTGGGAGTAAATATGTATACATTTGTATACATCAACAGTTACATGTATGTAAATGATCCAGGAATTTCGATACCCTGATACTTTAAAAATATAACAACTCAGGTTTTAGATAGAATGGAAATAATCTAAAGTGATGATTTAAAATCAGTTTACTGCAGTTAACACATCTATATTAGACTGCTGAATGTAAGCTATCCTTAGTTCAGATGCTGTGACAATAGAAAAATGGCTAATATAGATGAAGAGGTAAACTTTTTGTGATTGGAAAAATTGAGGAGAGTATCAGCTGGAGAAGAAAATTCAATTTGCTTTAAAAATCTACATAGAGATTGTTTCTATGATACCTACAGCTTATTATGTCAATGCAAAAATACCTTCCTGTAGTTTTGACAATGTACAAAATCCTTAGGGAGGAAGTTCCACCCATTGATTCACCTTTCAATGAGTTTATAACTTATGTAATGTAAGGATTCAACAGAAGCTTTTGCTCTTGCAAAAGTCAACTGTAAACAGCCCTGGCAGTTAAGTCTTACAATCTTCACAAAAGTCAGTTGGAGTCTGAGGTTTGAAGAGAGCTGATATTCCAACTGAGGCTCTGCTTTTGGCTTTCGGCTTTGCCTTGGCCTGTGCTTTTGTCTCTGGACAATTTGAACCTGGCTGATTTCTCTGGACCTCTCCCTGACCTCTCCATATTATACCTCTGTTATCTTTCCTGAATTTCCCTTTGGGCTCTGGGAGGAAGGGTGGTTTTGGTTTTGGTTTAGACTTTGTGGGCTTTAGTTTTCTATAGGCAAGTAGGACATCCTTAAATCAAGCTATCCCTTATTTTATTGATCTAGTAAATACTTTACTTTAAGGCAGCCAAATCTTCCTGACTGTGAGAGCAGGTTCTCTCTCAGTCTATCCCTCTCCTGTGACCCTTCCCCCACCTTCAGCTTTCTCCCTAGCAGCTGTTACAAAACCCTAAACCCCTCTCTCCTTCTTATTAACCCTGGTATTAATAAATCCCCTTTGTTACCTACTCAAACCCTCTGGTGAATCATTGTGTTGAAGATTTAGGCAAGTGTTGAAGAGGGAAGTAATTATTTGATTTTATTTCTTGAGGGAACTTCAGGCATCCATCTTGGCAGGAAGTCCTTACCCGAGACTTCCTCCTGTCATCAGTTTCGCTGACAGGGAAGAGCCCTTTGACTCCTCCCTCAAGGGACTTTAGAAACTAAGGAGAAGCTCTCAAGGCAGATTTAAACATTTCTGAATGGCCCAACTCCTTTGTGTTTATAGAGATACCTTTCCTTGCCTCAAAGGGTTCAGCCTAACTCCCCCATTACCCTCTGTCTCTAGCCTCAGTGTCAAGCCTGTTTCAAGCTGCCTCTCCTGAGTACCCCATCTATTCCCTTACCATCCAATATACCACCTCATTCTTTCCTTCTCTACATTCAACCATCCCCTTCATTCCTCCTCCTAATACCTACCTCACCTTTATCCCTCCTTTTTAACCTAAGATTAAAGATTCACTCATTTCTCTATAACACTTAGTAAATGAATCCTAGGGAATTTTTGTTGACACAGGCAGGTTTAATTACTTGGCCAGGAACACACAATTAATAGAAAGTCAGAGACTGGATTTCAAGCTAATTATTCTTTCATCAAACCCTGAGTTATTAAAAATTAAAATTAAAGCATTCAGTTGCCACAAATAGCAAGAGGATTTTATGACAACTCTATATAGCTATATTCACTTAAACAATAAAAATTGATTCTTGCTCTGTTTAGCTTGTAGGTACTTTATTTCCAGTCCTTGGAAACCCTGAAGATTAAATTGTTTTTATATACTACAAAGCATGATGTCATGAAATATCAAACTTCTTAATAGAAATGTTGTCTTGCCTTTCTTGTCACCTTGCTCCTTTAACATTACTCCCTGTTTCATTAGGACGTAATTTTCAAACTTTTTAACAGTGGTTCTCTGTTGAAATTGGACCTAATGGCATATTACTTTCTAAAACAGGGATTCTTAACCTGACCTCCATTAAAATACATATATAAATACATACACACAAATGTATATTACATATATCACATACATATGTATATTCCATATATATGCTTATTCTGAGAAAGAGTCCACTGGCTTCACCTAAAAAGGATCAATCACATACACATACACACTATCTTTCTTTCTTTCTTTCTTCCTCTCTCTCTCTCTCTCTCTCTCTCTTTTTCTCACACACACATATGCACACAAGCTTAATAACACATTCTCTAAGACTAGTTTGTACATAGATAATACACTCTGTGTGACTCAAATATAATTATACATATATATATATATATTGGTTATCATATTTGAAATGAAACTCCTTGAAGGCAGAAATTGTTTTTATTGATTTTTGTGAATGTGTCAAGAGTGCTTAATACAGTAGTTTCCTTCAATTTGTATCTATAATTCCACTCTTAAGGAAAACTTTGCCTGATCTCTTATAGTGCTACTTACTTCCCCTCTATTTATTATCTCTAATTTGTTTGCACATAGAATTTTGTCTGCAGTTTCTCCTATTAGATTATGAGCCTCTAGAGAGCAGTCATTGTCTTTTACCTCTATTTGTAGGCCCAACTTTTAGTTTAGTGTCTTGCGCATACTAGGCTTCAAATAAATGCTTATTGCCAGATTTTAACATAGACACTGTCAGTAAATGTGTATTTCATGACTGATTGACTGGTTGTATCTATCTAAATGCTCAATGACATTTTAAAAAGTGAATTAAAATGATCTGATTTTGAATTTTCAGAATTTTTGACATGATAATTAGAAATAACCTTGTATGCCACAAAAGCAAAGTTGAGAGAATAAAAGCCCAATTGTGTCACCCGAGTTATCACTTTAAAAGATAGAAAATAGTGGATATATTTAAGATCCACATTTAGTTATGAACCACTTGGATATATTATTTTTGGACTCAGGCCAGCATAATCCTTCCTGGGCCCTCTGCAATGAAGCAAATACAGTAAAAGCCATTTGCTAATATTTTCAAGAGCTCAGTCTTTAATCTATTATGTGTTTTATTTCCCCACTTGTACTATTCTTTTGGGTACAGAGAGGATTTACATCCTGTTTTTTTCCCTGATCTTTTTTATTATTTCATCTAGACCTTTAGATACTGAAAGATCATATTATAATAGAATGAGGTTGAGATTTTGAGTCTGAGGACCTGGTTTTAAATTTCATCTGTTGCTGAATATCTGAGAAATTTTGAGCAAGATATTTCTCTTCCCTGGGCCTCAGTTTACTGTAAAGTGAGCACTGGAATACATGACCTCTAAGACCCCTTTCAGATATAAATCTAAATTTCTATGATGATATGAATCTAACATACAGGAAAGCTTTCATACCATTTAATATATTTATTCATAAACTCTGACCTGGTAGGTTCAAAGGGACAAGGTAAGGCAAACTCATGAAAAACAATTCTACATGGGTTACTTGAAGCTGAAAGAATTAGTTTTCCCGCACTCCACCAACAAGGGAGCAGTGAATGGACCCATTTTGCTTCCTTAATTATTTTAAAATTGATTAATGCTTGAACCAGAATGAGATAACTGAGGAGAATGGTTACTTGCCTGTTGCAGTTATTTCACTGAAATGCCATAATTCTAGAACTCATAAACATATAATGAACATCTCTACTGGATTTATATTCCAACATTTTTTCTATAATCTTGACCAGTTTTTGGACTCATCTTTCCTTCACCTTGAGCTTTAACTAAATTGAAATATTTCTTCTTCCATAAACCTACCTAGAACTAATTCCTTTCTAAAATGACTGCCACAATTTCTGTACATGTTCTCATGACATTATGAGTTAACAAGTAAAATTTCAAGCTATGCAGCACCTACCACCCACTCTTTTCCCTTCACTCCATCAGTGATTCTGCTTGCTGCAGCTTTGTGTGTGTGTGTGTGTGTGTGTGTGTGTGTGTATGTGTTTGCTTAAAGACCATGTTCTTATTAAATTCAGAGGTTACTCATTTCTTTCATATAATTGGCATACTTCTCATTAAAAAAAACTCTCCTGTTTATCCATGAGTAATTATTTAGTCCACCACATCTTTAACTATTGATCTTTTTGTCCTCAATATGTATCGTATCTTTATCTACTTACTATCTCTTGATTTGTACCTTCTTTCACAATTCCTGAAAAAGCTGTTTTTCAGTTAATGTACATCCACCCCCCTCTAATAATAAGAAAAAAACATGAAACACACACACATTTGCACACACCTATTCACTAAAGAATGCTACTTAGAAAGGTTTTTAATCACCACATGCTTGTTCTGAATTACATTGTTCTGCATTGTATCATGCTGCTAGATTAGAAGCTCCATGGGGCAACGTCTTTGTTTGCTGTGCCTTGACTATTGTTCAATGGAGTGCAAATTGATAGCTCTATAGGAAAAAAAAACAATGACTTTTTTCCATGTTTTTCCATTCTAATTGCAAAACGGGACTGGTAAAATAAAACATAATTCACACTTTATGAATTGAGCACATAGTCTTAAAAATTAGTAAAATACAAATATACAAATAGTATAAAATAGTAATATACAAATCCTATGGATCAAGTGTTCTGTCTCTGTCTCTCTGTCTCTGTCTCTGTCTCTTTTTCCCTCACTTTTTCTTACTTTCCTCTTTTGTCATTTTCCCCTTCAAATTAATTTGAAACTTAATTTTATTATTCCCTTGTTTCACTGGATTCAGAGAAAATATCTGGGCATTGACAAACACTGTGCTTAAAACAAGAGAGGTATATAAAGTGCATTTCACAAAACACTTTGTATTGACAGTACTATTCTTCAACAGACTATGATCAGCACCATGGATAGTATTCATCTATATATACATCTCTGCTCTTTTTACATATTTCTGTTAAAACACACACAAACATATATATATATTTATGTATATGTATATATATATATATTTACAGGCATTCTTATTAATAAATTCTTCTAATTTCAGGAAATTAAAAAACATAGTGACCACTGAAATTCTTCAGCTACCCAGTATTTCAACTGTATTTGCCTAACCATCAGGTGAAAGTATTTCATTTATTTTTTGTTTTGATAACTTACATAAAAGAGTTTTAATCACTGGCCATGTTTTTACATAGATTTTAGAAATCATGGATATTCCAATCTAAACATGTGTAAAGATTAATATGAGCATAATACAAAACAACATCAGTTAATAAATGGACTCAGGGAAACAGTCAAAACTTTTCAATATCACTTGAACATAGGATATATTTTCATCTCTATCGTGGCTAGTGACTTTAAGAAATACATGTTTTAGGATTTTATGTTTAAACTGTAGATGTACATTTTGAAAGGTAGCATGATTTAGTGAGAGCAATACATAAAACCAAAAGTAAAGTCAAACCCAGTTTTAGTCCTCCTTCCAATCAAATGAATGTGTGCCTAGAGCAAGTTGCTTCATCTTATTTGGTCTCAGTTTTCACCTCTGTAAAATGAGGCAACTGGACTAAATTATCTCTAAGGTCCTTTCTTGTTCTAAAATTCTGATTCTTAAAGTTGTGTTTACTTGTGTTTTCTTTTATTTTGTTTTCCCCAGGTCTTCTTAGCAGCTGTAAGGAATGAATTAAACTTGCTTACATGAAAGCACATACACACTTCATTGTTTCTGCAAGATCTATAACTCAGGGATGATTTCCCAACTGCACATCAACACATTTACAAAGATGCAGAAAAAAAAGCTTCCCTGAGCAAGGGTAGGGATAGGGAGCTGTAATAAGTAACAGTGTTTGACACAAAGATTAAATTAGGTCTCTTAAGACCACTGAATCTCTAAATAACTACCCCTGGCATGTCCCATAAACCCCTGGAGGTTCAAATAAATTGTTGCTAAGTTGATGCTATTGTTGTTTTTCACACAGGCTAATGGATGCTAATTCGGAAAGCAAATAGCTACCAAGGTATTAAGCATCTCCAATAACAATTGTAACTATTTCAGGAACTTACGAAGCTTACAAATTTATTTCATACTAAGTCATTTCCTTTCATTTTTTTCACAGAGAATTTTATATAACTTGTCCTTACCTATTTTACATATATGGCATTTTTCTTAGCATTAAAGTGATGTATTTAGAAAGGTTCCTTTAAAAGCCATTCTGAGGAACAGCCTGCCACATTCTCCTAGAAGCTGCTGGAAATGCACTGATGCTTGTTTTAATGTGGCTCTTCTAACAGCTTGTTGAGATAGGGAGCAGAGGAAAAGTGTAAACATTATTAAAAATAGTTTATAGTGCCAAGTGAAATGAAGCAAATGCCAACAATTCTCCAAAAGTAGCATAAAGTTCACAGAGAATGTGTACTGCAGTATTTACACTCTCTCTTTACTACTACTCATTAAGATTCCCACACAATCCATGTGATCTCTTCAACTGAGTTCCAAACGGTTACCTCTGTCTAGGAAATAACAACAGGCAAACCATATCAAATAATCTATCAAAAACAAATTGGTACGACCCACATGGTCAATCACTGACTATTTTGCTGGAGATATCGTGTTAATATGTTCCTTCACTTTTCCATTTATGAAAGGAACTACTTGTTTAAATAAGGTTGTCTTATGAAGGCCAATCCACTTTCCTTCCCCACTTCTGCATTATTTAATAGAATTTTAAAGAAATGCAATTAAGTCACAAAAAAGCAAGGGAAAAAAAACAACAGAATTTGATTGCAAATCCAACTTAACAAAAGCTTAAAGAAAAAAACTCAGCATGTTTTCTGTTTTTTGTGAAAGGAAGAGAAACATAAGAATTTCTGAGAAAACAGAACTGTTTAACTATTATCACTATCCCTATAATTTTTATCACTAGCTGCTTCCTGTCAGAAGGAGAACTGAGTCATTGTGCCATCTGCAACAACAGGTAAAGCCAAAGTCCTTGAGATTCTCTATTTGAATACTTTCTACAAAGCCATGTTGAGGAAACATTGAACCTTTGTTTCTGCTAACCATGAATTTCAATTTGTGCCCTCTGGCCTCTGGGAGGGTTGAAGTTATTGTATAGAGGAAGCAAGAATTCATCCTTTTACAGGGCATGAGAAGTGTCAGAGGTTGTTTTCCTTGTCAACGGGATTCATGTTTGCCCCCTCCAAGGAGAATAACCCTGCTTGAAAGCTGGTTTCTCAACGTTCAAATTGGTTTTCTCAGTGTTAATCCAGTGGCAGGCACTAATAGACAGTGACTGGAGGTGATTGAGCTATTTTGGTACTTCCCTTCTTACCACAGGATCCAAAAGATAAAAGAAAATTCCTGAGGTTGCAGATTATAAGTTTGGATAGCTCATTATAAAAACTCCATAGAGAAATAGGAAAACTTGCTCTCTGCATTTTTTTAACACTTCTTCATTTTTAAAACTAAAGGCATAGCTGCTTTAATTTGCTCAATACATATCCATCATATTCTGCTATCTCTAGCTGAAATAATGAGAAAGCATAGAAGTAATTTGATTATATGTTTCTTGAGGCCAGGAACCAAGTCCCAAATTTTTGTATTCTCCAGAGTGCCCAATACAATGCTGGACACAGAAATAAGAACTCAATAAATATTTGCTGATTAGTGAGGTTCAGGGTTTGAGAGACTGAGCTCTTCAGTATTCCATTGAATTCATGTTATTTTTTCTAAATTACATTAACTTCTTATTAATCTATCAACACATATGTATTGTTATGGTCAAGTCTAGATGATATTAGGAATAATGAGAAGTATTAAATGATCTCATATATGTGCATGTAATAAAATACAATAATTTTTTGTAAAAGACAGTCTTGAAAACAAAGAATATTATAAACTGAGTAATTTTTAAGCAAATTATGGTATGTTAGTACGGTAGCATTTTCTTATATTTTAAGATAAAAGTGTAAAGAATTCAGAAAATCTTGAGAAGACATTTTGATTTTCAATCCATTTGTATGTATGTATACATAATGTATACAAAATATATAATACAAAATAAATATGTATGTATACATGGTAATGGATCAAAGGATCAAATTTATGAACAATTTACTCATTTTTTCCTTGAAAAGTCTAAATTGTTTCTGAGACTATTTAGACTCATTCACAATAGCCTCTAACTATGAGATTGATTGATTCCGGGGCTGTCAGGAACTGTTTTCATAACATTCTTGATTTGATCCTTCTTAAACTAGTCTCCTCTTCAGGTTCTTGGACTCTTTGCTGCTAAACCTTTGATATCTGCCAGATTCCTCCTGCTTGGACAGGATTTTCTTTCTAAATTATTTTTCTTTGTTTTACTCCGTTGATGCTAGTACCTTGACATGATGCTTACAAATATGACACTGACTTTATGGGTCCTAACAGGAAGTTCTAAAGACTAAGATTATTACATACAGTAATTTAAGTTACCCATTAAACTGAAAAAAGCAAAATTAGATGACTTTAAGAACAAATCACTCACCACAACTAGAATTTCTGTGTCTCATTTTTATCCTGTATGAGATCTTATCAGTTCCCATGATGATGTGTTTAATACTGTGGTGGTCTTTAAAAAGCGAAGAATCATTCTCTGCTACTGTTAATAAATGGAGTTCTACCAAGTATAAAAAATTCAGGATGACACAATATGAAGTTCCCAATGTATTTCAATATATAGGGAGCGGTTTTAGTTGAAACTTTTCTAAAAACCCTTAAGATTTCACTGAACTCAATTATAACTGGATGATATCTTCATGTCCAATAACTTTCCATGCACTGATTCTCTGCATATAAGTGAATGTATATATAGGTAAAAGGCTGCATGAAGTGAGTTTTATTCAGGTTACTTAACGGTTGTTCATTTTAATTGAAATATCAATGATGAATTGGTTATGTAAGAAATAATATCTGACCTGTAGAGGAAAAGACCTATATGCCCACGGCGGTTACTGATATGAAAAATAAATCCCATATAAATAAAAAGTACTTGGTGTGGTAATAATGAATTAAAAACAAAGTAGATATCCATCAATTTTGAAGCAGCTGAATAAATTCTCTTAGATAAATATAGTTGAAAATAACTGTAATTGTGAGAAATTATGACTATAACTATTACAAGGAACTGTGTAAAAAGACTGAACTGATGCAGAGTGAAGAGCACAATATATACAATGACTACAACAATATAAATGGAAACAATAACTACCACTAGACAATTAAAATGGATACTGTGGTATTGAAACAAGGATAGAATCAAGGAAGAGGCACAAGAAGTCCACTCTCCCTCTCCTTTATAAAGGTGACAGACATATCATTGAGGAACATTAGATAAATGTTCAGATTATTTCTTTCCATTAGTTGATTTTGCCAATTTTCTTCTTTCTTGCTTTGATTGTAAAAAATATATATATCTTTCTTACATGTGATAGCTTTCTAGGAGGAGAGTGGGACAGGCACTGGGAGAAATTTAGTTAATTTAAAAGCAAAAATGTATCATACAAAATTATTTTAAGTGTTATATAAAATTTACCTATTATTACAAATGATATTTTAATATTTTTATTTATTCATTTATTTTTAGAATATTTTCCATGGTTACATAATTCATGTTCTCTCTCTCCCCTCCCTTCTTCCAGAGCTGACAAGCAATTCCCCTGGGTTATACATGTATTATCATTCACGACCTATTTCCATATTATTCATTTTTGAAACAGAGTAATCTTTAAAAACCAAAATCCCAAATCATATACCCATATATACAAGTGATAAATCATATGTTTTTCTTCTGCATTTGTTCTTTCTTTAGATGTGGAGAGCATTCTTTTTCATAAGTTCCTCAGGATTGTCCCGGATATTACACCGCTATCAGTAGCAGTCTATTACATTTGATTGCCCAAAAATGTTTCAATCACTGTGTACCATGTTCTCCTGGTTCTGCTCATTTTACTCTGCATCAGTTCATGTAGGTCTTTCTAGTTCTTTCTGAAATAATACATTTCATCATTCCTTATAGCACAATAATATTCCATTACCATCATATGCCACAATTTGTTCAGCCATTCCCCAAATCAAGGGACAAGCTCTCATTTTCCAAATTTTTCCCACCACAAAAAGAGCAGCTATAAATATTTTTGTACAAACAGATCCTTTCCCAATTTTTTTTTTATCGCTTTGGCATACAAACCTAGTAGTGGTATTACTGAATCAAAGGGCATGCATTCTTTTAAAGCCCTTTGGGCATACTTCCAAATTGCCTTTCAGAATGGTAGGATTAATTCACAAATTCCACCAGCAATACATTAATGTCCCAATTTTGTAACATCCCCTCCAACATTTATTATTTTCATTTACTGTCATATTGGTTGATCTGCTAGGCGTAAGGTAGTACCTCTGACAAATGACATTTTTAATGACACAGTTTACTTTAATTCTTCTTTACAATTCTTTAACTCTTGTTGAAATTTAGTTATATTCTCTATGTATTTCTTCATTGTATTCTAAAATAGTTATTTATCATTCTAAAATTATGATAGTGTTAAATGACACACAGGCACAAGAAAAAAACCACAGGTGGAATGCTGCTATTAAAATGCTGTGGTCCCATTTTAAAGATATGTTTGGAGTCACTTTGTAAATCCCTCAAGGTAATCATCAACCTCTTTAATCGTGTGCCCAACTAATCATCCATTTGCAGTTTATACACACATGAGCATACACACATTTTATGTCTATATGTATGCATATACATAGACTGATTGATGAGCTGTAAAGATTTTCTTTCTAACTGCATAATGTAATCTGGACCATATTTATTTTTTATCCTTTTACTGTTTTCAGTGTGGACAATTCGGTCAAACTCTGGTTAGTGGTTACAGAGGTTCTACAATGTTCTGGAGCATGATGAGGTCATAGAAAAACATGAACATCTGGAAATCTTCAACATTAATGGAAAATTCCACTCATTTGAGCTTTGTTCTGCATCTCCTTTATGACAAGGGCTACCTTTGGTTTTGATTATATTGGGTGGCTTTGATTATATTGGGACTTACACAGAACTTTCAATGACTAAACAGTAAAAATAGATGAGTGGTAAGTAAGGGTTTAAAATCATGAAAACCAAAACCTGTAATGATTCAGGAATGTTTACAACAAAAGGGAAATGGAGAAATGGATGATAAGCATAAACAAGGTGAATCATATTATCATCTGAACTGTATGTACAAGCAGAGTTAAATGTAAAAGATAACGACATGGACATTTATCACTAAAAAACATAATAAGGACAGCAAGTCTTCTCAAGAGTTAGGGATAACATATGGAAAGCTCAGTTGTTACAACTGTACTCATAAAATATTGAAAGTTCCTAGGGAACTCTACTATCAAGGTACACTGATGCTCTGGGAAGTATATATGGAGAGATATGGACAAAACAAGTAAAGTAGACTATGTGATTCATGCCTAGGGGGAAGAATGTTTTCTTTTCCTAACCTTTAGAGAAAATGTTTGTTGGTTCTTGTGAATAAGAAGAAAGGAAGGAAGACTGGCAGGCAGAAAGGCAGAAAGGGAGGAAGGAAGGAAGGGATGGAGGAGAGGAAAGAGGGGAAGGAGTGAAGGATAGAAAAAAATAGAAAGGATGAAAAATACACACTTGATATTCCTAAAACAAAAATCTAAATATATTACTTTTTGCCCAAGTAGCTTCAGGGTTTCTATTTTCCTTTATGATAAAATACAAACTCCATTATTTGCTATTTATAGTCATTCACAATACAACTGGCATGTCTTTGCAGACTGAATACACGCTATTCTCTTTCATGCTTCCACATTCCAGCCAAATTGTCCTACTTGCTATTCCCATATAGAATCGTATATTTTACTTCCTGTTTGCCTTTCCTATTTTCTATTTCTATAATATTCTCCCTCCTCACCTCCTCCTCTGAAGAACCCATCCTGTCTTTAAGAATCAGTTGAAATGCTACCTTCATCAAGCATTTTTGTCACCCCTCCATTGTTATCATCTTCTATTCCTTTAAATGGACAATTATTTTGTAGGAATTCTATATTTCCTTATTTGTGGACACATTGTATCTTCATAGTAGACTATTAACACCTTGAGGGTGAGTGCCTTGCTTGTGTATAATAAACACATTGTCTAGCACTATGCCTGTAACAGGGTATTTAATAAAGCCTCATTGGTTGAAACAAGGAAGAAAAAAGAAAAGACAAAGTGGGGGGAATAAAAAAGAGAAGATGAGAAAAATTTAAAAATAGTAAAAAGAAAGAGCTGTTTCTAAATATGTATTATCAACCTAAAGGAAATTCTAATTTGTCCTTGTTAAAAATTATTTGAAAGTGTCCATTGATCATGCAATACCTATAATTTTCTAATTACTACAATAACACTGTTCCTAATTGCACCATTTAATCACTTAGTAATCTAAAATTTATTGATAACTGATAATATGAAGTAGCTCAGAAGACTTTTTAAACATGGACATAGCTTGGAGCTGTAATAGGTTGTATTAACTCTAGCAGGTTAGCTGTACTGGGTACAGCATAATGCTTGAAAGGATACATTTTCAAGTGAATTCCCATTTCAACAATTAACTTCATTCTATTCCATGAATATTGATGTCACTATTCCCTCCAGCCAGTCATATCACAAGCATGTGCTATTCATCTCAATGGGACCAATGATAGAATTTAGATGATTTGTGTAAATCCATCCTCACCCTCAGGGAGAAAAAAAACAATAACCCTCAGATCTTATTCTTTCCTGATTCATGGGTCAGCAGCACTTCCCACAGACCTTATATAGAAAAACCAACCAAACAAACCATGTTCAGTAACCAATTTTACTACTTCACCATAATAGCTTATAATTATCATAACGATGGTTATCATTTATGTAACACTTTAAAGTTTACTAAATCTTTTCCCTAGTAGTCAACATCAAAGATTTACTAAGTGATTACTATATGCCAGGTACTATGTTAAGCATTAGAGACACAAAGAAAGGCAAAATAATGATGTCTACACTGTAAGAACACTCGAGGATTTCTTATTCAAATATTACCTCTATGAGCTATATATACTACCTGTTCATATATGGAAACTGAAGAAGAGATATATGATTATCATCTGCCTAGTTTCCCTAAGTTAAAAGCATTTACTATATTATTTCCAACCCTCTTAGCTAGAGGTAATTTCTTTTCGACCACATGCACCTAATTCATAAAACTAGGAAGAGTGAGCATGTACTTCATCAACCTTGCTTTTTTGAGAACTTTCATAAGAATTTGAAAGTTCAGAAGTAAAAATTACCTTAGGAATCATCTAATCTACCCTATTTGTTGAATAGATGGGGAAATAGAAACCCACAAAGGTTAAGGGACTTATTCAAACTGACATAGCTTACAATTTGTAAATTTGCAAAACAGAGATCCAAATCCATTTCTTCTAAATTCATAACTAATGTCTGATCACTCTATGCTCTGTTATTTGTCTACCAAAAATCTCAAAGACCTTTGATCTTTAAGAAAAAGACCTTTTGCCCATTCTTGTTGTTATTATTCACTCATAAGTTAGTCTCCCAAATTTCTCAGTCTTTCTTTGAACCTCATATTTCATTATAATATTCAGAGAGAAGATGTCAACAATCAGGTTGTCAATCCCTGACCAACACTTCATCAAATTCCCAAAAAAATCTTTCTTTAGTTCATGATAACCATGTAACCAACATGATGGACACATCTTAACCTTTATCATTTCTTGTAATTTCATCACATAAAAGAGTTGAACATTTAAATTATGATGTCCAAGGACAAACATTTTATATTTATATTTTTTTACTTTTAATCTAACTCTATTTTTCAGCCTTATCATGATCCTTTAAACTTTGGCATACCCCTGGTTAACATTTCCATATTCCTAAACATTACCTCCCTTTCCTCTTACTTTGTCTTGACCACATTATCTGCTTCCTTGGCTCTTTGTCCTTCAATCCCTTGATCCTTGACATTTCCTCCTATCAAACTGCAAATGTTTATCCCTGGGAAATAGCCAACATGTGATTGATCTGTTCCCACTCCAGTACTGCTAAACATGACTGGAGAATATCACATCATTAAATGTAACTGATGTTACACACTACCAGCATATGGTAACCTCATTGGTGCCTTCACTGCTGCTACGCAAGCTATCTACTCTACTTTCATTTCCTTCTGAGTTCATTCTCCACAGTGAGGGTTCCATTACTTTTCTTCTTTTCTCTAGCTCCTTCTTGTGGTCCTCACTTGAATCACAGAGAACAGATGCTTTATCTTTTATTTCACTAAGTATGTAAACAGACAATGAGAACTGCATCAAAACTATTATTCCCAACCACCTCCACTTCTCAGTTTCATTAATCACTGTCTCTTTCCTCAGATTACAGATAAGGAATTTTTTTTCTCTTTTCTAAATCTAATCCCTCGGTATCATTTGTCCTTTTTTCCCTCCTGCCTCTTTCAAAAGATTGGTCAAACAGTCATCTCTTATTGTTTCATGAATTTCAATATCTTCCTTTCCAGTGGCTCCTTCCCTTCTGCTAGTAAATCAGTTTGTGTTAAAGTAATTTGTGTCCCTAATTCTAAAATAAAATGAAACAACATGAACAACCACAACTATCTACCTTTCTTTAATCTATTGTCATTAAATCACAGTTGAATCTTTCTCCTTACCTTAATTGCAAAGTTCTTTATATCCAGTGCCTCAGCTTCTTCACTATCATCTTTTCCTCAAACACTTTGAAATCTTACTTCTTACCCCAGTGCTAATGAAATGACCTGGCTAATCCAAAGATAGTCTTCTTCCCTCCTTGATTTCTCTGCAATTTTAAGTACTGATTAGTGTCTACCCTGATATACTTCTACTGAGAGGAGAAAATATATACAAAATGTACATACAATAAATATAGAGTGTATCATAGAAGGCTCTAACTACAGAGGAAATCAGAAAAAAAATGGAGGTGGCATTTGAGCTGAGTATTGATAGTTGCATGGCAAGAGGAGATATATTCTAGGTGTAGAAGATAGTCCATGCAAAAGTAAAGTAGGGAGATGGAATGTTGTGATTGAGAAATAGTAAAAAGGGCAGTTTGGCTGAAATATAAAGTGTGTGAGAGGGAATAATCTAGAATCAATCATTTGTTAAGTTGGGTTGGAATGAAACTAAAGAAGTCTTTAAATGCCCAGTGGAGGAATTTGTATTTTACCTTAGATTTAACAAGGAACCACCAAAACTTCTCGAGTTAGGGTGAAGCATGTGACCATGGTTTAAGGATAACCATTTGACTGCTGTGCTGAGAATGTTTTGGAAAGAAGAGAGGCTGGCTAGAGACTAATTTGAAGTAATTCAATAGGTCATGTGAGAGCAAATGGGAGCATAATTTAGGATTTAAAGAAGGGGAAAAATGTAAGCCTTTTTTATGTTTTTTCAGTCATATCCAATTCTTCCTGACACTATTTAGAGTTTTCTTGGCAAAGATCTGAAGTATTTTGCCATTTCCTTCTCCAGATCATTTTATAATGGAGGAAACTGAGGCAGACACAGTTAAGTGATTTGCCCAGAATCACAAAGCTAAAACATGTCTGAGGCTGGATTTGAACTCAGTTCTTTCTGACTCCAGGCTTTGCACTTCATCCATAGTACCACTTAACTGCCCTGTGAGAGGTATAGGTCTGAGCAAATGATTGTTTATATATAGAAAGGAGTGAATTATAGTGCTGAATGGATGCCTGCAAGAAAACTGAAAGTGATTCCCTTGTATTGAATAATTAAAATAAGAGGAGGGATAGAATTAGGAAGGGAGAAAATCAATTCTGTTTGAGATATGTTAAGTTTGAGATACCTAATGCACTCCAGCGAAGTTGTCTTACAAGCAGTTGAAATGTGTGAAAGCTCAGGAGAAATATGAAAGTTACATATATAGATGTTGGAATCATTTGCATGAAGATGATAACTGAATCCATGAGAGCTGGTGAGATCATCAAATGACAGAGTATAGAGAATGAACAAAAGCAAATCATTATTGAATGCCATAAATTGAAGATGGGGCCTGTAGGATCACTGTGAAAGGAAGACTGAGAAAGATTGGTACGATGAACAGGAAGAGAACCAAAAGAGAAGGGTCACAGAAAACCCGGGAGGGGAGATTTTTCAAAAGGAGATGGTGTTCAATGATGCTGAATATTACAGGAGGTCAAGACAGATGGAGACTAAGAAAAGGTTTTTGTATTTATCAATAAAGATGTTTAGTTACCTTGAACATAGGAAGTATTAGGAATGGAGATGAGGCTAAAAGGAGTAGAAAAATGAGTGGGAGATAAGAGGGTAGAAGCAATAGGTATACCACACCTCCACCAGATTTTAGCTATAAAAAGAAAGAAGGAATAATAAAATAGTTTGAGGGAATGGTGGGATTAAGTGAAGTTGTTTGTTTATTTGTTTTGTTCTTGTTTTTCTTTCTTTTTTTTAGAATAAGAGATTTGTGAATATGTTTGAGCAATAGATAAGGAGTTAGTAGATAAGATATTTTGAAAAAATTATGTAAGTTGGCTTTAAGAAAACAGACTACCCTCTCCTCTATTTCTAAGCTATTAGGCCAAGCTTTTTCCATATTTAGAGAGCCTTCTAGAATTTTTGCTCTTCTAGAAAAGTCTAAAAGACTACAGGGTGACCTTAGTTTCACAATGAGGCATTGGGGTAAAAATTTAATAGAGATTGGATTAACATATGAATCTTAAATAATACAATAGGTTATATTCTTTATGAATTTACCATTATTACAAAGGAAATTAAATAAGATATGATTTTATAACTCCAATGGATCTGAATCCTTATCAATGTGAACATTCCCTCTCTGTCAGATAGCAACCCATTCATGCCAGCACAAATTGTGACTTTTTTCTTTGTCTTTCTATTAGTGTGCCATACAAAGCCTGCCCCAGTGAGTGGTAGCTTCCGCAAGTTATCTTCACACCACGAATACCAATGTAACAGGCTTTTACTGGTTATCCCTTGCTGCCCCTGAATAAAAGTCCCATTTTCATTTTTATCAAATGCTTCTTCATTGAAACCACTTAAATTTCTCTTGTATAATTCCTTAATTGTAATGTGTCATGGCTAGCTCATACCCACCATGATCCTCTCCTTTATTGCTAAATGCGGTCCTCAACTATGTTTCTTTAGAGACTATGGTAGTTTTAAAAAAGAATTATCAATACTTCAGAGTTTAATAAATCTAACCCTCTTTTCATCCCTGAACTCAAAAATCACCAGTTACTTATTGGATATTATAATCTGGATGGCCTAAAGACATTTCAAGCTTAACATGTGTAAAACAGAACTCATTATCTTTCATCTTAAAACTCATCCTTCTTCTAAACTTCTCTTTTCCTTTTGAGGCACCACACGTCTTCCATTTTCTTAGGTTTCTAGTAACAGCTTTATCCTTAATTCCTCACTAAGTTTCAGGCCACATAGCCAGTTTTCACATCTGGTCATTTCAACCTCTAACCTCTTGAACATCTATCTGACTCCTTCCCTTTAATCACATAGCTAACACTTTTATTCAGGACCTTATCATTTGTTGCTTAGGCTGTTTTAACAGACTCCTAATGAGTCTCCCTAATCTTGTCTTAACTTTTTCATTGATACTAAAATAACTTTGATTAAATGCAAATCTGACCAAGGCAAACCCATGCACAATCTTCTTCATTGAGTACTCATTGTCACTAGAATAAAATATGTCTCTGTTTAGCTCTGAAAGTTTTTCACACTCTGACTCAATTTATTTTCCAGTCTTATTGGATATCACCCGTTTCCTCATATAATAATCCACATGCTACAAAACAGCCAAAAGAGCCTTTCCTCTTTTTTCTTATACATACCACTCCATCACCTCTCATACTTCCCTAACATCCCTGCTCATCTCGACTTTCTAGTTCCTCTTTTTTCCTTCTGAAACAACCCAAGTACCCTCTTCTACATATATCTTTTTCTACTACCCCCAAACATAGTGATCTCTCTCTCTCAAACTATTTTATATTTAACTACTTTTTATTTTATTTTTAATTATTGTTTTTGTATCCCACATTGGAATGTAAGCACCCTGAGGTATGGAAAGTTTTATATCTTGTATCTGCTCAGTTGCCTAGAAAATAATAGGTGTAGAATACATGTTTATCCGTTGATTAATTCTATAAATCAAAAAGGACATCACTGAGAGACAAATGCAACATTAGTTTGAAAAAGAAAGGCCTTACTTTCAAGAAAAGCTAAATCATTAAAATTATTATCTTTTTTTTTTTATTATAGGCAATGGGGGTTAATTGACTTGCCCAGGGTCACACAGCTAGGGAACATTTAAGACCAGATTTGAACCTGGGATTGGAGTCCCATCTCTAAATCCACTGAGCTACCAAGCTGCTCCCAAAATTATTATCATTAAAAAAAAAATAAACAAGTCTTCTCTACTCTTCCAGTCAAATTCTGGATTCAGCTCATTCTCCATTTCTAATATCAATTTTAGTTACATACAACTGTCAGTTATTATGTCTACTCTAAGGATTTTTCATTCACTTAGGTTTTTTTTTGTTGTTGTTGTTGCTGTTAATTAGGCCTGTTTGAGTGGATGCCACTCACTGTTTACAGAACAATGACATTAATATACAGAAATATGTGGAGGATTTCTGTATCTTTAAGGAACCACTCTTTCACCTGGACTGTTGGCTGTATCTTCTTATTGACTGTGGCAAATACAGTAAAACATATTTTTGTCATTATGCAATTGATTGAAAAATGTAGATAGTAGTAGATCTTTGTCTATTTCTTC
Source organism: Gracilinanus agilis (assembly GCF_016433145.1). Classification (NCBI taxonomy): domain Eukaryota; kingdom Metazoa; phylum Chordata; class Mammalia; order Didelphimorphia; family Didelphidae; genus Gracilinanus; species Gracilinanus agilis. The sequence continues at coordinate 372,480,731 of NC_058131.1, forward strand.
TTGACTATATAAGAAATTATTTGATTCAGGAGAGCTGGCTTAAAAGCTTTCTTTTAAAAAAAACCTGTTTTAGGTCAAAATTATATAATTTTGTTTGAAAAAATGAAAATTCTGTTTGACAACTCTGATTATCAACCTTAAGATGTCATAATTAAAAAAACCTAATAATTAAGATAATTCTTTCTTGGTTTCTAGTAAACCTAAAATCTTTTTTTTAATGGAATATTTTTTTCAACCAGTTATCTATATACATACAAATCACCAAGTGTCTATATGTAAACTCTTAGCTAGTTGAAGTAATTCAAATATCCCATTCCATGTCACCCTACCATGACTACTGAATGTTCACATCTCATCTGGTAAATTTACTAACCTTTCCAGTTCTCTCTGATATTTTGGCACCATAGAGGCATAGCTCATGGTACGTTACTTGGCTGTGAAATGGATCACTGGTAGCAGCAATTATGAAAATAATTAGGGGTAGCAAATGCCAAAATATAAAAGAGTCGAATTTCTGTGTTCTAAACCAGTGAGAATGACGGTACAAAGGCTATCCACACTATTGTCCTGCAATCCTTAGGCATAGAAGAAAAATATTTCAGAACTCGTAAGTACAGGATATTAAGGATATGTGCTAAAAAAAGAAAAGAGGGAAAAAGTCTGACTATATATTATTCACAAAAACTCACATGGATATCCTCCTCCAGGAAGATAGTTCAACTGCTTAGTAAAGATTTGAGTCCACGAGTCATTGACATCTCAATAGAATCAAGGTAATTGTTTTCCCATCCCTACTGATAGCAGACCGTGGTTGAACAGCTGGTTATCAGTGGGGACCCTGCGCAAAATAGCATTGCTAGGAAAGAGGAATCTTGTCTCTCCTACATCTATAACACATTATACCATGATCTCTTGAGTACCTGATACTAAGGGTTTCAAAAAGACGACACTGCCGCGAATGCACAATGGGAATGGAGAGATTTCAATAGTAAATTTGTGTGAAGTTTTCCTCATACAGTACAGGGCTGCTATTATAGGGTATGCAATAGATGAAGGCATTGTAAAGCCAATCCTTTGTTCTACCTGGCTTCCAAACTACTCATGCTTAGTCATTAAGTTACTGCATGATACCTGGAAACCAACACTGTAAAATATCCAACACCACTAATGCAAAGCAAGGGAAAGATTTCTGGCTACGAGTGATGGAAAGCTATTTGCTATCATTATATCAAGCAGAAGCTCTATTTTTCCTCTTCTCTCTATTTCTGTTGCATACTTTTAAAAACAAAGGAAAGCTGAGCATTTTTTAAAAGATCAGAAGCTGAAATGTGTGTGTGTGTGTACATGTAATAAAATTATCTTATTTAAATAGTACTTTTTAAAAGGCAACATTGCACAGTGTTGGATAAAAAGCTGCCTCAGAACCAGGAAGACCTGGGATCAAGTCATACCTCTTGACACTTACTAGCTTTGTGACCCTGGACAAATAATTTAACCTCTTAGTTTTATAAAACAGTGGTGTCAAAATCACGTAAAACTTCAGTCCTCTAACACATAGTCACTTACTTTTAAAGTGTAATGTTATCTACGTGTTCTTGGATTTTTATTTTGTTAAATAATTCCAATTACATATTAATCTGATTCAAACGTCACTCAGGCATGTTTTGAGCTACAAGCAGCCGAATGGTCAGCGTGTATCTAACACCTCAGATCTAAGAAACTCTTTTTTGTCTCTTAAATTGTAGAAGCACTGATTTGTTTCGGTAAAAAGAATTTGCTCACAAGGGAGTTCCTTATACCAGTGAAATAATGAGTCCAGACCTAATCTCTAGTCTCTATAGTGCTTTAAAGTTTTCAAGTGGTCTTCTGCAAAATCACTCTACACATGATATTGGTGGTAAGAGTATTATAATCATCATTTTTCAAACAAGGCAACTGAATTTCAGAGAAGTGACTAACTCATCAATACACAGCTAGTAATTTTCTATCTTTATAACATATTTCTCTAATTTTTTTGTGAGCTTGTCAAAAATCAAATATGAACATTCAAACATATAAACATTGGGTAGGAGTTGGATCTATTATTTCACCGATAAAGGAAATATCCATTTGTCAATGCACATCAGCATCTGCTCTACAATTATAGTATAGTCTTTGAGCCTTGCCTATAGTATTAAAAGGTTCCGTTATTCAACCAGAGTAACATAGCCAACATGTGTAAAAGGCATAGCTTAGACCCAAGTCTTCTCAGCTTCATGTCTAGCCCCCTGACCACCAAACAATGTAAAGATGGAGAAGAAGAACAAAAAGAATTCATATTTGTGTGAAATCTAAGGAATGCCTGTTATGGATACTTTTAAGGTATATATTAAATTTAATATGGTACTATCCTCATTTTTCTGTGTATGTGTGTCTTTCTGAACTTATAAAATTTTTACAGACCCATAGACTCTTAGAAATGGATTAGAGAATATTTAGTTCAACCTATATCTTTAGGAATATCACCTCAATAACCCTTCAAAGGTGTTTATCACTTGTTTATTGGTCTTTTCTAGTCATCTCTTAAGTAAAAATACAATACCTCCAAAAGCATCATATTCCAATGTTAAGTAACTCTAATTGTTTCTCTTTTTTATGTAGCCTTACTTTAAATTCTTAAAGTCAGTCTTAAAATGGAAACTTTGGGAGAGAAAAAAGGTTTTTTAATTTTATTTTTATCAAATGCTGAACAAAGGTACTGAATACCAAAGAAGACAATATTAACTGAAGAGGGTAAAAAGTGAATCCTCTTTACATTTCTAAGATAGTTAATTGAGTGTTTTTTAGTGCTGATGGTTCAAATCTAAATGATGGAGTAATGAATGATCACTATTATTCTAGCATCAAATTAGAGTCACTTCATCATTAAATTTTATTTTTTAATGTGAATGACAAAGTTTTGAGGCTCCTAAACATTGATTCTTATTGTGATTTTCTTGCCCTGGATTCTTAAAAACTATGCCAACTGAGTACCTGCTCTGACAGTCCTATCCCTAATATAAGGGTTAATATATTTGGGGGGTGTGTGTGTGTGTGTGTGTGTGTGTGTAAATAGGTGATTAATTCCAAATTCTTCTTATCAGATACCAAAATTCCATTCTAATATGACTTTGATGTGGGGACAGAAATGACTTAAGACAAACACACAATACAAACCAGGATTTGGACAATGTGGGGCAACCATAAGGATTTTGGTGGGAGTGATGGCAGTAAATATTCAGTATTCAGGACCCAGACCTCTAGGGATACCGGACCAGGAAAAAAGAACATATATTAGAAGTCCAAAACAAGAAGTCTTTAGAGATGAGCCCTAGGGCATTGTCAATGAGACAATTTCCAATTTTCTCACTGTTTCAACAGGAACCAAAGACTGAAAATCTCAAACTGGGATATTTCAAACATAAATGGAGTCTGTTAGTCTATGTGGCAATTCCCAATAACTAACCTCTAGAAATTCTTTCCTCTTGAATATTATAACTCGTTAGATCAAGCTGGAGCTGGGAGCCAAGGGAGGATGTATGCATAGTGGGCACAGTAAGGACATTTTTTTGAGAATGATATAATAAACAGATAAGTAAAGATATGGAGATAGAAAAGTGCATGTTTGCAGAAACTGTAAACACACAAAAGGACTCCTTACCACCACCATGAACCATTGTATATGCCTGTTAATGTATCCTTTTATTTATAATAGGGGGTGGCATACAGAACTTTTAATGGATAGGCAACATGAAAATATGTAAAAGCAATAGGATTTGTCAGATCAATGATGTGAGGCAGAATGAAAGGAGAAAACTCTTTACCTGACTTTTAAAAGTGGGGATTTATTTAAAATAAGTGTATAAAACAAAAGCAATAAAGCATAAGGTGCATACAGTACAAATTACATCATTTCTGAATAGTGTGTTCCATTTGTATTTACAGGACTAGAATATTATGATCAAACACCCCCACCCCCAAAGAGCTTTGCAATCATATTTTGTTGTTGTTGTTGTTGCCAAGGTCTCCAATTAATCTCATTAGAAGCTTACAGTTTTTAAGTGCTCATCCTCTCTCTTCAACACTGTTTAATGTATAATCCAGACAACCTCAGATGATTTCTTTTTTTAAAAATAAATTTATAATGCAGTTATTGCTATTAGGGCACATTAAAACTAAAAGATTAAGCCAGTTAAAACAGAAACAATTACCAAATCTCTTTCAGCCAGATGCTCCAATAGTATGTGCACTCTTTGGTTCTAGACAATAGTGAAGATGATGAGAGGGTGACCTCTCTACATTTCCTGTTTATTTCAAACACGCACATACACAGTATCTTCCCAAGGAAGATCTAGAGAATATTGTTTGACAAGAAGCTCATCTCCTGTTTCCTCTTCAAATGCCTTCATGTAAACCGATTATCCCCTTTTAGCTTTACAACAGGTCGTTCTTCTATTAGCTAGACTGACTGGATATTTTTTAATATTTTATTTTTTAGAAAAGTTTCCATGGTTCCATGATTCATGTTTTTACTTTCCCCTTCACCCCCCTATAACCGACACACATTTCCACTGGCTTTAACATGTGTCATCAATCAAGACCTATTTCCATATTATTGATAGTTGTATTGGTGTAGTCATTTCAAGTCTACATCCCCAATCATGTCCTCATCAACTCATGTGTTCAAGCAGTTGTTTTTCTTCTGTGTTTCCACTCCTGCAGTTCTTCCTCTGAATGAGAATAGTGTTCTTTTCCATAAATCCCTCAGAGCTGTCCTGGGTCATTGCATTGCTGCTAGTACAGAAGTCCATTATATTCGATTTTACCACAGTGTATCAGTCTCTGTGTACAATGTTCTTCTGGCTTTGCTCCTTTCACTCTGCATCAATTCCCAGAGGTCTTTCCAGCTCACATGGAATTCCTACAGTTTATTATTCCTTTGAGCACAATAGTATTCCATCACTAGCATATACCACAATTTGTTCAGCCATTCCCCAATTGCTGGGCATACCCTCATTTTCCATTTTTTTGCCACCACAAACTGTGCAGCTACAAATATTTTTGCACAAGTCTTTTTATCTATGATCTCATTGGGATACAAACCCAGCAATCCTATTGCTGGATCGAAGGGCAGGCAGTCTTTTAGAGCTCTTTGGGCATAGTTCGAAATTGTCATCCAGAATCTGACCCAATATTTTGATAAACCATTCCTTTAATTCACCATTGACTGGATGGATTTCTAGGGAAAGCTCATGTCTGAGATCAATGTCTCTACCTCAAGATCACTTCTACATTCAACTTCTACCCACTCCAAGTATTAACATTTTTATTCTCTTTCCTAACCAGATTTCTTCTATTTCACTGAGCAACTATTACCAAAGTTAAATGAATTATATGGCTTAAAAGGTCATAAATCCTGCTGGAGAATCAGTTCAATGGGGAATTTTAATAAGGACAATTGCAAGATGAAAATTTGGGGTTAGAGGATATTAAAATGCTGTGTTTGTCCTTTTAGACATTAGCATTTTCCATCTTGAAGTAAAAGAAGGAAAAAAGGGCTGGCCTGGACTAAAGGGCTCTAGTAATTATGCATCTGATCATGCCCCATTTTCTTCAGGATGCTGATTGAATAGTTATCTTACCAGTATTTAGCCTGTTTTATTGGGTAAGTCCTAGCATAGGAATAGTGGAAGGAAGATTAGAAAGCTCTATAATGTGAATACTTGTCCTTCAGGTGGAAATAAAGCATCTCTCACTAATTTTATTTGAATTCTTCCCATTAAAAAAAAGACTTCCTAGATTTAGACTTTCCAGACTTCTATGATATTTCAGTTTTTAAAAAACCTCCATTCAGTATTCATAAGAGGAACTGTAATCTATAAGCCTGTATTAGGAATACTCTGGGGGTCACAGCAAATTTGAAGGCATGTTTTGTGTCTTCAAGGATCTTACATTCTAGTTAGGTAGAATGAATTTAATGAATCCTTTATTAGTTGCTAGAGGGGAAAAAAAACTAAAACGGGGAAAATAGTCCCTGTCCTCAAGGACAATAGTTTCTTTTCTATAAGCTACAGATGAAACATATGAGTGAGGAAATAATGGCAAGTGAAGAGCACAGAGAAGCTATGCCAAAAATTTTGTGAGAAGTTCTGTACCTTGAATCTAACCTAAATGATGCTTGTTGTAATTTCTTTCCTTTCAATTCAGCTGGGGAACTGAGTAGATTATCATTTCATGTCCAGGGAGGCAATTACTGAGAAAGACTTTTCTTAAGCTTAAATCATTTTAGTTCTTTAAACTTTTTTTTCCCCCACTGTGCCCATAAATGAAGAGTTTGTCTATTTTATCCATCAGAGTTCCATATGCTTGGTGACCTTTGTTTTTGTAGTGTGAAAATGACAGAGCTCCTTTGTTTGTTTGTTTGTTGAAGGCCCTGTAGAGACAGGTATTAGAGAAATCCTGTAATAGTCTTTCAATTAAAAACTAAAAAAATCGATTAGAACTTTCTTTCCAAATTGTAGTTCTTTCCATGAAGAAGTCATGGTGGTTTTCAGTCCATTGGGGATTTTGGTTGGGTGAGACTCATGAAATTCCACTTACCTACTGGAGTATAAAAATAAAACTTGTTATATCTGTCAATACATTTTTCAGTTTTTTTTCCTCAGGCACATTTAAAACTTGTTATCTGTTGGGTTAAAATTGCGCTTGATTTTTAACTTCATGAAGAATTTTAGTATAGAGTCTGATGACATTTTCCCCTTCACTTGGAAAAATGAATATTCAAAAATAGTAGTTTCATTTTCTTTGTTGCTTTCAAAATACCTTTGAAATGTTTTATTTGATCATTCTCTGTGTGTATATATGTGTGTATGTGTATGTTTTCCCTAGGAAAAAAAATACACCAATGTTGTCAAGGATAATGTGATCAAGAAATGTTTGAATTTTGAAAATAGAAACCTGATTATTCATTCTAATAAATGGAAACACTAATGATTGATCCAAAAGAGGTTAATTTTTTCCATTAGCACCTTATCTTGGTTTTAACCTTGAAATTCTAAGTCTTCTATAATGATTTGAGGATGGTTGAATGCTTGTCAGCAAATTCTGAAGTGCTCTAATTTACTGTATATTTTATAAGCTTACTATAACTTACTCTATTTTTATGTAACTATTCATGGATTTTTCAGGATTTTATTGTGGATTTTTTGTCTTTTCCTAAAAAATGTGGTGGCATTTTTCTCTTCTTTTCTATTTTCTGGGGGGAAGGGGTAAAGTATTAATAAAAAAAACAAGCACCCACAAAGATAATGATATCACATTACATTTGACCATGTTATAGGTTTTTACCACATAAAGAGCAACTTTACATGAATTATCTCAGTTGATGCCTATAAAAACCCTATGAAAAGATCAAGTAAAACGTTCAGAAATGTTGAGTGATTTGAGAACTTAGTTCTCTGGATTTTCCATTGTGCTAGTTTACCTGCACTTGGTAGTCAGATTAATTGTCTAGAAGAATAAAGAAACTTGTGGTTATTTTTCCAGTACCTATAAAGGGCTTGTAGAATTTTTCATTAACTTGTATAAAGAGCTTAAAGTTTATCTTTTTTACCAGGAATACATAACTGCTAATTATATTCAAAGTGTAAGTTAGTTTCCTTCATATGTCAGAAAGTAAAGGGACTCAAGAATGTCTCTTCTCTTTCCAGGTTATTGGGGGGGGGCAAAGTATGTAGTAAGAAAGTAGAAGGGGCATAACTCATAAAAAAAGAAGCTAAAATATCTGAAATAATGATAGAGAAATCTGACATCTGAAAGCTGTAGAGAACATGACAGAGGAAAAAAGGGAATACACTTTATTTGGAGCTAAATGCTAGATATAGGCTTCCTTCCACAAGAGAAGTGAGCTAGGTCCTTCAAAGTAGGAAGAACTTCTTCTATTCCAAAAAATGAAGATGTATTCTAGAGTTTATTTTAAGAAAGACATTATCCAGTAAGAGGCAGAGGAAAAAAAGACAAATAATGGTGACCAGTGACTCCACAATGAAATGTATTATCAATATGGCATTAACAACATGTAAATATGTTGTCTCTCCAGATGTGATTCATCAAGGAGGAATGGACAATTTTCCAAGTCTTCTCAAACCTGATGACTACTCTTCACTTCACAGACAAATGATGCTACCAGAAGGAACTTAGAAAACATTGATAACAGTTATGAATCTCTGGAAGGAAGGAAGGAAGGAAGGAAGGAAGGAAGGAAGGAAGGAAAAAGACAGATTTATAGGAGGAGCTTTCATCTCAGAGACCAAGAAAATCTAAGAGTCTCAAGAGAAAGCTAAGTTTGGAAAGTAAACCACTGGTTAAAAAGATGGAACCTGAGCATGAAAATTGGTCAGTTATTGATAGGCCTACCTGACATCTTAGTTCTCTCCTTTCCATTTTCTTGATTCTAAGTAATATTTTTCTCATGCCCTAATTCAGATATGAAAATTTTGTAACTATCTTTTCTTGGTTAGACAATTAACAAGCATTTATCAAGTAGCTAATCTATGACAGGCACTGTGATAGTCACTGGGATTTGTTTTCTCTTCTCTCTCTCTACTAGTACTATTTTCAACCCTATACAGATGATTTTCAGATTGATTTGTTTCTCCTTAATCCCTTTCCTGACCTCTGTTCTCACATCTTCAAATGCCTGTTGGAAATCTAAAACTGAAAGTTAAGTTCAGCATATCTGAAATTGAACTCATTATAGTCCCATCTTCCTCCTCCCAAAATCTCCACTTCCTAACTTTGTTATATTTGGGTACAGCAACCTCTCAATCACCCAGTGTCATTCTTGTCACTCTTGTTACTTACCCAAGGTTTCTTTTTAGTCACCAATTCCTGCCATTTCTACACTCCTATATGCCCCCTTTTCTTTTCTCACACTGAAACCACCTTGAATGTAGGCCCACATCATCTCAAGACTGTAGGTTTGTAACAGCCTTAGTTCAGTTTGTCTACTTCAAGTCTCTTTCCACTCTAGTACACCCTAATCAGCAGTCAAATTGATCTTTTTTATTTAATTTTAAAATATTTTATTGATTAATTAATTTAGAATATTTTCCCAGGATTACATGATTCATGTTCTTTCCTTCCCCCCTGCTGGAACCAATGAGCAGTTCCACTGGGTTTTACATGTATCATTTACATGTATCATTGTTAAAAACCTATTTCCATATTATTAATATTTGCGATAGAATGATCATTTAAAGTCAACATCCCCAATCATATCTCCATCAGACCATGGGATTGATCATGTTTTTCCTTCTGTATTTCTACTCTCACAGTTTTCTCTGGATGTAGATAGAGTTCTTTCTCATAAGTTCCTCTGGATTGTCCTGGGTCATTGTATTGCTGCTAGTAGTCCATTACATTCAATTGTGCCATAATGTATCAGTCTCTGTGTACAACATTCTCCTGGTTCTGTTCCTTTCACTCTGCATCAGTTCCTGGAGGTCTTTCTAGTTCACATGGAATTCCTCCAGTTTATTATTCCTTTGAGCACAATAGTATTCCATCACCAACAGATACCACAATTTGTTCAGCCATTTCCCAATCGAAGGACATTCCCTCATTTTACAGTTTTTTGCCACTACAAAGAGCACAAGTATGAATATCTTTGTACATGTATTTTTCCCTATTATCTCTTTGCAATACAAACTCAGCTGTGGTATGGCTGGGTCAAAGGGCAGGCATTCTTTTAAAGCCCTTTGCTTATATTTCCAAATTGCCTTCTAGAATGGTTGGATCAATACACAACTCGACCAACAATGTATTAGTATCCCAATTTTGCCACAAAACTCCAACATTTATTATTTTCCTTTACTATCATATTGACTAACCTGCTATGTGTGAGGTGGTACCTCAGAGTTGCTTTGATTTGCATTTCTGTAATTATGAGAGATTCAGAACACTTATTCATTTGCTTACTGATAGTTTTATTTCTTTATCTGAAAACTACCTATTCATATCCCTTGCCCATTTATCAGTTGGGGAATGGTTAGATTTTTTGAATAATTGACTTAGCTCCTTATAAATTTGAGAAATTAGACTTTTGTCAGAGGTTTTTGTTATAAAGATTTTCTCCCAATTTGTTGTTTCCCTTCTAGTTTTGGTTGCTTTGGTTTTGTTTGTAAATTTTTTTCAATTTAATATAATCAAAATTATTCATTTTACATTTTGTAATCCTCTCTATCTCTTGCTTGGTTTCAAATCAGTCTTCTTAAAGCAAAAATATGACCATGTCACTCCCCTAAACATGCCCCAGATTCAATAAGCTCAAAAAATTATGTTTAGCATCAAATATAAAATCCTGTTTAGTTTATAAAGCTCTCAATAGCCTAGCCCCTTCCTAACTTTCCAGTCATTTTAAAATCTACACATCCCAACATACTCTGCAAAATGATGATCCTGATCTCTTTGATATTCCTTGTATAAGGCAATTCTTTTTTTACAATTATCAAAATATGTTTTTTCCTTCAATTATTTAATTTTTAAAATTTTTTCTATATAACATGTTGATACAATTTTCAATAATCATTTTCTAACATTCTGTGTTCTCCCACCTTTCCCCTCTTCTTAGGAGAGCAGGTAATATGATATAGATTGTACATATATTATACTATACATATCTCCATGTTCGTCCTGTTGTGAAGGAAGACATATTACTTTTACTAGAGAAAAATTCATGGAAGAAATAAAGTGAAGAATGCCCTACTTAAATCTGTGTTCAGATTCTATCAGTTCTTTCTATATCACAGATAGCCTTTTTTTGCCATGGGTAACTTAAGAGTAGTCCTGGACCCCCTGTGTTACTGAGAATAGTGAAGTCTTTCACAGTTGATTTTATTAATTACCTCTGTTACTAGGTATTATAATTATCTTCTGACTCAGAGTATTTTCCTTAGTTGTCCACTATGTCAAAAACTCTTTCTTCCTCTCTATTCCCTTCCTTCCCTAGCATCCTTAAAGTCTCAGCTTCAGTATTTTCTGCAAGAAACCTTCCCAACCCTTCTTGATGCTAGGGCTTTCCCTTTCCTGATCCTCCTAATTCGTAGTCTAATGAAGTGGTTCCCAAACTTTTTTGGCCTACCTCCCCCTTTCCAGAAAAAATATTACTTAGCCCCCTAGAAATTAATTTTAAAAAATTTAATAGCTATTAATAGGAAAGATAATTGCACCTGTGGCCATCACCACCTCCCTGGATCACTGCAGTACCCACCAGGGGGTGGTGGTGCCCACTTTGGGAATCACTGGTCTAATGTATTCAGGATTTTTACCACTGTTATGTGACATTGGTGGCATTCAAAGATTTTAAAAATTGCACCTCCAGATCTGGAGAGAGATTAAAAAATAATAATTCTAGTGGATGAAGTTGACAGAGGCCAAGAAAATATTTTCCACCACACTATCAACTGTGTACTGAATTAAGCATCTGTTCCTAATAAAGTTTCCTTGAGACAAAGGAAGTCTGTTACTATGAAGATAGTGGATTTGTTCTTTCATTATTTCAGTAGTGTTCAACTCTTCAAGAACCCTTTTGAGTTTTTCTAACCAAAGATAATGGAGGTTTGCTATTATAAGCTCTAGCTTATTTTACAGATAGTGAAACAGAGGCAAATAGGGTTAAGTGACTTGCCCAGGACCATATATTTAATAATTGTCTGAGACAAGATTTTAACTCAGGAAGAGCCATCTTTCTGACTCCTGACTTACCACTCTATTCACTGTGCCACCTCACTGCCTTCTTTCCTTATTAATTTATTCTTATCAAAGAGTATAGACTGTCCTTTATCAGAAGAGCATAGACTGTCCTTTATCAGAGGTGTTCTTTCTTCCAGATTCTAAATTCTCCTTTAAAAAAATCTTTCCCACTTCCCAACTCCCAGGAACTAGAAATTCCCACACTTTGTCAATTGATTCCTACCTACCATTTGCCCCTTCTACCTGTCCATTCTCAAAACATGCAATCTGAAACCATATCATATCATTTTTCATATAACAGATGTAGAGGCTATCTAATCCAACCAAAGTCCTTTCATATACAGTATAAGGAAACTGAGTCTAACAAAGTTCATTTTCTTATGTCACAGCATTATTAAGTCAATCATTTATTTTCTTTGTGTCAATTTAAAACTATGTTATTAGCCCTTAGAGATGCAGCCTTGCATAGTAGATAGAGAATTCTATCTTAGTGGTAGAAAGACTTAGATTCAAATTCCAGATCTGATCCTCACTGGCTATATGGACTGGTAAGTCAATTAAATTTTCAGGGATTGAGGCAACTCCTTTAAGACTATATATTGCAGAAAAAGTTACTGACACATTGGTTGAATGAATGTGCTGTTCTAATTTACGTACTAATCAAATTATAGGTTTGCTGTCCAACCCTTTTTCATTAGTTCTTTTGAGGTTATTTTAAAAACAGGGATATGGCCCAAAATAAAATGATCATGACCTTAGGGGAGGAGCATTGGAAGGGGGAAGGGAAAATAAATATATATTAAAAATTAGTAACCAATGCTAATCACATTTACTGAGTCAAAGAATCTGAGAGATGGAAGAAATCTTGCAACTATATAGTTGAATTCATTCCCTAAAGAAATTTAATCTTCTATCTGTCCTTTCTCTTGTCAGGTGTAAATCCCCAAGAGTATTGTTTAAAGAATGAAAGCATTGTAAAATATATATCCAATTTTCTGACTTGAAAAATAACAAATAAAATATCTAATTTCATTTTCCTTATGACCTTTATTACTGTTTCTGGTTTCTAGGGCCCATTTCATGCCTACATATTTCCTCCAAAATATATTAGTTTACATTTTCCTATCTTTCACTTTTTGAAACTTCTTCAGGTCAAATTGTATTATTTTCTTGTCCTTTGCTGATGTTAGCAACACCTCTTAATGTAACAGCTATCCAAGATAAAAGAACTATATAGTCTTTTCTGCTGCATACTTTGCTCAAAGATTAAACAAGTTAGACTTGTACAGCGTTTCATAGTCAAACTAACTTCTCTATAATAAAATATTTTCTAAAAATTCATAGAATTGTCCAGATATCATCCATGAAAAAGCCTATTGTGGTTCATTTAAAGGTAGAGGTAGAATTAATTTATACATATAAATATTAATTCTAAATTAGTTAACATTTGTCAAGTGACCTATCATTTGAAAGATTATATAGAATATATGAATTATAGAGAACGATATTTTATTGGAGAAACAGATATAAACAGATGTAAATATTATAGTTATATATGTTATGTGTATATGATTAGAGAATTGGATTGTGTATATATGCATATTATTCACATATACATGTAAGTGTGTGTATGTGAATATCTTCAAGGCATGGAAGGAATGGTATGTATTGTTGTGTGCTCTACTCAAACTAAAAAAAATAACAGGTGTTTCAAAAAAATCATGTATACATATTTGCATGCATATATGTACACTATAGATATATATACACATGTGCATGTATATAGGCACATAACTACATTTTTCCTTTTTTCTTGTGGGTGTAAGACCAGTTAAGTCACTGGGAAAGGGAACAACTGAAAATCTACAACTTCTCTGCAAATTAATATACTTAGAGAGTAGCCCAAAGATGCCCATCACTGATATTTATACATGTGTTTTTACATGTCATTTATATTTTACATATGTCATTACATGTGTTACCTCATTTGATAGGTTTGACTGATGGGTACAAAGTTAGCATTCATCAAAGGCATGACTTGAACTCAGTTTTTTTTTTTTAATTCAAGGCCTTATGGATTCTGACTTAATGGTTCTATTAACATCACAATGCCCTTTCCAGGATCACCACCAGCCCACACATATCCAAATGCACACATGGAAAATTTAAGGAAAAGGATAACAGAATTTTAGTGCAAAAATAGATCTTAGCAGTTATCTAGTTCAATACCCTTATTTTAGAGATGAAAAATCTCAGGTCCAACTAGAACATTACAGCCTCTAACTATATATGCATTGTTATATGCATAAACATACACAAAATATAGTATCATAGAAATTATCTAATCCAACGCCTTTAATTTGCAAGTGAAGAAACTGTAGTTCAGCTGCAAAATTATTTTCTATAAGTTAGAAATAATCGTTCAGTAATTTTGGGGTCTAAAATAAAACATTGGACTTAATGAGTGATTTATAAATTGGCATTCTTTATAGAAAGAGATGATGTCACTATAGAATTCACAAGATATAAAGATTTTATAGAAACTGATTTAAACAAGTTCCATAGAAACGGATATTTTAGATCCAGAAAATAAAACATTTAGAGCTCTTAAACACCTTGGAAGTCAGTTAGTACAACATTATCATTTTTTAAACGAGGAAACTAAGGCTCTGAAATACTAATGGTGATATAGTAATAGTAGCAGAGGTGGTAGTAGTTAGTATTTGCGAAAAATTTTTAGGTTTGAAAAACACCAGCCCTGAGAAGTAGGTGCTTTTATTATCCCTATTTCACAGATGAAGAAATTGAGAAAGAGAGAGGTCAAGTAATTTGCCCAGAGGCACTCAGTAAGTAATTGATGGAGGATTTGAATTCACATCTTGACTCCAAGATCAGCACTCTATCCACTTTCTTACCTGAGATCATCCACAGTGACACCTAAGAGACTTATCTAAGGTTACATATCTATGATAATCCAGAGGGAGAATTTGAATCCAGGTTCCATAGACTAAAAATGAAATACTCCTCAAATGTCAGTTTTGACAATGTAATCAGAATTAATCTGAATTAAGAAGAAAAATGGGATATATGCAAAAGATATGACGCTACTATATGAGAATATCTGATTAGCTCATTTTAAATGGCCCCAAATGAAAGATGGAAGGAGGGTCATATTGTCTAGTTCAAATACAAAACAAGATCATGAAGCTGAAAAAATTATGTAACAAAGAGCTTTGTAAAATGTGTTCAGAACAAGAAAAAAGGAATAAAATGCCCATCATTTTTCAAATAGTGAAATGTTAACAACTGACAGAAAACAGAAAGCTTCTCTTTTCCTCCCTTGCTTCCTTTTTGCTCTATGAAGAATTTCTTTCCCCCAAACTGAAAAGGGTAAAACAAACATATTTAAGAAGAAATTGAAGTCTAAGATAACTAAAGAAATAGCAAATGTGCACCTAGATGTTTTCAATTAATTTGAGTCTTCAGGACGGGATCACTGAAAAAGCTGAATTCTAGAAATGGCAGGTTAGGAACCCTAACCAAACCTAAACAATTCAAGCAAGACTTTCAGTTATTCTCTATTATTAGTTATTAGTTTGTGAGAAATACGAAATGATCATGAGGAGCCAGCCTGGGTTACCTAAGCCCCAATCATGCCACACTAATTTCACTGCATTTTAAAAATTGCAGACACAAAAAAAAAAATTGCACAAGGGACAGAATGTCACTCGGGAAGTTGTGAGGGTACAGTGGAAAGAGTAATGGACCTGGGTTCAAATGGTTACTCTGCAACTACTTCTGTGCCTATGGATTAATTAGTTACTTAACCCATCTGTGCCTCTTTTTCTCATGTATAAAATGAGATAGTTGGAATAAGGTGGTAACTAACGTCCTTTTTTTGTAAATCTAGGATCTTGAGAAACATTTATGTGGTACAATGGGTGCAATGTTGCTCCTGGAGTCGGGGAAACCTGAGTTCAAATAAGCATTGTTACTATGTTTATGGATTCATACATAACTAACTAGCTATATATCATTTAATCATTTAATCTTTTTTTGCTTCAGTTTTTTTCTCTGTAAAATGTAGGTTGTAATAGTGCCTTCCTTTCAGAATTGTTGTAAAAATCAAAGGAACTATTTGTAAAGTTTATAGTCAAGTACCTGGCACAAAATAGGCACCATAAAAAGTTAGGTGTGATGATAATGATCCTATAAAAAAGTCAACATAAAAAGATGCTAAAGAGTTTGAGTTGCCTACAGATTACATTTGAATAAAAAAAATTATGTGACCTTCAAAAAAGAAAAACAAATTGTTTATGGTCCAACAAAGAGATTTAATTTCTTTAGCATGGGGATGTAAGATACAGAAATTCAGAGCAACAAAGAAAACCATGGTTCTTAATACTCTGTTACTCAAACAGAGATGCCTAAGAAACTGAGAGGTTAAGACACTTGCCCAGGCTTGCATGGCCAGTACATTTCAAAGATTAAATCTGAAACCAAAAGTTCTCAAGTACTTTAAGCAGACATAATCACTATGACATGCTCCCTCTACTATCAATGCTCTTCCTCACCACTACACACTCCAATCCATTGAGAAATAATTCATCAGTGTCATAGCAGGTGGTATAGTGTCATATGGTAGTTCTGAATAGTTGATATATAAATAAAATAACTACAAGGATTTCCTATTTTTTTTCCTTTTTATCTAGATTGCTTAGGCGAATAGTTACTGATAAAATTAAAATCACGTTAACAAAAAAGAAATTAACCTTAATAAAAATGCTACTTTGAGTATAATGTTTTATACATGTCATTTTATACTATATACTTAATTTAATGGTATAAATTACATAATTAATTTTATTTAGATGATGTTACATATAAGATAACAACAAAAGAAAACTGCTGACATTTTATCTAAGCTTTTTTTTTTCCTGACATCTTGATCTGAAAAGTACAAAGTAGCTGCTGGTTTTCTATCCTATCTGAAGTCACTGATTTGGTCTTCTTGGCTATTTCTGCTTCACTAAATAATAGTCTTTCAGAAATGGAAGTGGAAGGGGCTTGCTTGACCCATACCAGTGTGCCATCAGAAAAGAAAAAGAAAAAAATTCCAAATCAAAAAGAGTGAGAGAAAAATATTCTATTAATACAATGATGCCATTCACCCTATTCAGTGACTATCTACCTTTTTTGGCATATGGGCTGGATATTGTTAAAGCAGAACCAAATATAGTTCCTTTTCTCAAGGAGTTTACTAGTCATTAAACTAATAAGCAGAAAGAATGTAAACAGCAACTTTGTCTTCTAATTATTATAGTGAATTCTTTCACAGTATATTATACACATAAACACATACCTATTCACACCCATAAAGTAATAATAATTTTCTCTATTATAGTTTCCCGTAAGTCACTTACCTGTGTAAAGCATGTAAACTGAAATACTCTCAATTAAAGGAGATCTATATTTTTAATTGAATAATCAATCAACTAATGAGCATTTATTTAGAGTTTCTTATTTGCCAGCCAGTCATTGGGAGAAGTATTAAAGATAGAAGACAAAAACAAAAAAAATGGGAAAAAAAGAAAAATAATAGCAACAAATGTGTATACTATATAGTGGTATCTATAGGAGAGTCCTAATGATTTTGTTCTTTCTATTGTTCTTTCATTTGAGTATGTATATCCAAATGAATATATATATATATGCATATATACATACACATATGAATTGAATAGTTATTTTGGGAACACTCAGGTATCATCAAAAAGTTTTTTAATAACACAAGCTTAAGACTGAAGTTTGGGGACAGAGAGAAGGTTTAGTATCAGCTGTGGTGAAAGACTTCAGATAGGAACACAGATTAAGTACACGAAGGGTCAAATGAAAGTCCTGGTCACATGAACAATACTAGGAAGGTTAGCAGAATGGCGTTTACAGAAATTGGTAACCATATTCAATTGACACCAAGTGAAATGAGAGAATAAAAGAACTTAGGCTAAAAAAGAAATGGGAATAACGTGTTGGAAACGGAACAGATTTAAAAGAATGCAAAGAATTTCCTAGATATTCATTCTCAGGGTGCTGAATACTCCTGAAGTCTTTTAAGGCTTAGTATGTCTGGGATAGTCATGTCTGCCTAGTTCTCCTGAATGAGCCCCTTCTTCACACTGTTCACATGCATCTTTCTTGCCTTTGGAATGGGAGGCAATTCTTTTAAGTCTGATAGAGACACAGAGACAAAAAATGAAATGGGGAAAACAACAACTATGGAGCTAAATCAAGAAGAACAAAAGTCACAGAGTATTTAAAAACATGTAAAAGAGGTTCTCTTAAGGTTGCTGGTATAGTAACTGGAAATATTCACTGGAGTAGGAATTCAGAAACTGGGATTATGTTCAAGTTGTAATGTTACTGTTTGTCCTTTATAATTTTCAAAGAAGACTAATAACATCAAAATTGAGTGATATTGTGAGTTTCCTGTGAAATAAATCTTAGTGAGTCAGAATTGTGCAAAATCATCATCCTCAGTCTCTCTTCCAGAGTCATCAAAGTCCAGTGGAAAGACAAAATTCAGGATGACTGACAATGCCCTGGGATGCAGTGCCTGATTTTGGTGTCTTCACTATCTGAGCAAGCTCTAAGCTCTATATAGCCTATTTGGGTGGTCTTCATAGCCCTTGGAATAAATTTGGTCTCATTTGTCCATTCTACCCAGGAAGTTTTCACATACTTGGGTAAGACATTCCCCTAAATCACCAAAAGGTTTAAAATTTGTCAGCTACACTCAGCCTAAGTTAGTGTCTCTTCTGAGTCAATTTTACTGGAATGGGGTCACAGGTGAGAGCTGAAAGATAATAGGTAGATATCAAAAGTGGCTGAGCAAACCTGAAAAAGTTTTAGTAAGCTCTCTCACTGGAGGTGCTTATCTTCCCTGGACACCTCATACACCCTAAGTTGTGACAATAACTACCTTTATGACCTTAAGCATTCCATTTGACCCATGCAAATTTCAGTTTAACACAGTGATTCCCAAAGTGGGCGCTACCGCCCCCTGGTGGGTGCTGCAGTAATTCAGGGAGGTGGTGATGGCCACAGGTGCATTTATCTTTCCTATTAATTGCTATTAAAATTTTAAAAAAGTAATGTCCAGGAGTGCTAAGTAATATTTTTTCTGGAAAGGGGGCGGTAGGCCAAAAAGTTTGGGAACCACTGGTTTAATGCGTTAATAAAATGAGGTTG
Organism: Gracilinanus agilis; assembly: GCF_016433145.1. NCBI lineage: Eukaryota > Metazoa > Chordata > Mammalia > Didelphimorphia > Didelphidae > Gracilinanus > Gracilinanus agilis. The sequence continues at coordinate 372,499,748 of NC_058131.1, forward strand.
GATTATCATATCTCCAAGGTACCCCCCCTGCTTCTCCCCTTCTAGGAATCCATGAATGAGATGAGCACATTAAGATTTTTTTTCTGTTTAAATAAAAGATCAAGAGTCTAGAAAGCTAGTCAACATACATAGCAAAAGGGAGTGAAAGAATATTTGAGAAATTCTAATCTGTAGAGAAGAAGCCTATTTTAGATTTTTAAAATCATTTCTGTAATATGAGGAACTAAATGATTTCTTCAGTTTGGACTGCTCTTGCTCTTGTAATTCACTGAAATTGATTCAATTCAGTTGGAACTGATGGGGAAGGCGTCATTTGTGTCCTCAAAATGAGCACAAAACATGTAAAATTACCCTAAACCTTCCTGCTCAACTCAAGCCAAGCTAGATATTAACTCTATGCCTAGCACCAATACTAAGCACAGTTGAGTTATATATTCCTTGAAATTAATATAAAAAAAGGCATTTATTAAGTATCTGGTATGTACCAGGCACAATGCTAGGTGCCGTCCTATAGCTCTGAGACTGGGATTATGTATATAATCAATACAAGGTATAGTGTCCATTAGCATCTAGAGGCATCAAAAACATTCCTATAGAAAATGTCTCATGAGGGCAGCTAGGAGGCCTAGTCCTGGGTTTGAATCTAGCCTCAGATATGTCCTAGCTGTGTGACCCTGGGAAAGTCTTAACCCTGATTGCCCAGTCCTAAGCACTCTTCTGCCATGGAATTAATACTTACTATTGATCCTAAGACAGAAGGTAACAGTTCACCAAAAAAAAAAAAAAGTCTCATGAGCTTTTTTGAACAAAACTAGGAATTCACAGTTCATGAATTTTATTGTGAATTAAAATGTTAACAATGTAAATATTATATCATGATATTTGTAACATGATAGTATATATAATAAAATGCTTCACTGTGTAATATATAACTACTAGAATGAGAACCCCAGGAGGTCAGAGACTCTTAACTTATTTGGTTTTTGTATTTCTGTCAGCAGGTCACTAAACACACATGGTCCTTGGGAAATGTTTGTCCATGTTAACCCAGTAAGAACTATAAAGATATTTTTGGAGAATTCCACAGACAATACTAAGGCAAAGGAATAAAAAGAAGAGATAAGAAGGGCATTACTTAAGTTTCCTATATGTTATAATCATTAGTGACATTGTTCTTTCAATAAGTAGTTATATCAAACCACTTCCTTTGGGTCTATGATGACAAAATTCTATTGGTTTCCAAGCCTATGCACATAGAGAAATAAATAGAAAAAAATTTATAGCCTCTGTGGTCATATTTTTGTTTTAAAGAAAGGACTCAAAACATCCTAGTCTGGTCCAAGTACTCCTGGTTCTAATCTAGAGCTGTTCTGGCCATTTCAAATGTGGTTTGGGAGCATGTGCTCACATGCCACCAGGCACTTCTCCTGTTGACAATTTTGACCTTTATTAATTCAAGCCTGTTCAATCTTCACAACTGATCTGTCAATGCTGACACCTTGTCACACTCTGATTTTGCAGGGAGAATTCTGAAAGAGTTCACAGGCCATCATACTGAATTGGCTTGATACCAAAGGAAGAAAAAACAACAACAAAAAAAAAAACAAAAAAAAACAAACCCAACAACAAGACCCAAGACCAAACACTCTCTTCCTTTTATTTAAACTGTTGATCCTCTCAGAGTTATACTGTAGATCACTAAAGTGTCCCCCAGAGTTCACAAGATGAACACTAGGCTATTCATATGCTTGTATAAATTGGCTTCCATGAACAAATTTCCCGGTTTGCCCTTTTCTATTGAAATATGTCCCTGGTTGTGGGAAAATGCAATAAAGCAATGCAGTGTGTTTTTTTAATCTGTGAAAAGTTGAAAAGGTTACATGCTGTGTGTGAGTTTTCTATTCTCAGAATATACATACACTTTCCATAAAACAAAAGAAATCAGCATAATTTAACAGATTCCTGTGTCTCTTACTGCCCCAGTATAGTAGTATCTGGCAAAGAACACAAAAAAGTAACTTCTCAGAAAAACAGCAGTTAGTTTGGCTTAATTTCATTTGGCAATTGTGACCTTAGCTCTGTGTTCTCTATATAGACACATTAATAATGAATGGTGTGACCCCTTGGAGAATAAGTTGCTAAAGCACAATATTCAGACATGGTTGTATTTAACTTATAACATTAACCTTAAATTAATGAAATTTATTTACTTTTTAGCTCTTTCTCCCCTTCTCCCCCTGCCTCACTCTCTCATCTCTTCTCTCTCTCTGCTTCTTCACTTTGTCTTTTCCCCTATCTTTGTATCTGACTCTTTTCCTAGTTAAATTCAACAGAAATTTATTAAGACTTTTACAATGTTTAAAGTCTGATGAAAAAAAGAAGGAAAAGTGTCTATTCTCTGCACTCAAGGAATTCTCCCCTCAAATTGACAAGGACTGGGGTGGGAGATGGAGGAATTAAGATGTGCACAAATTAGGATGCTATAAGGTATTATATTACATGATCATAAATGACTGAGAATGGGAGACTCACATATCTGGAATATGTTTCTGCTTATTGTCTCCCTCCTTCCTTCAAAACAAAAATGGGGCCTCTGCCTACATAAAACCTGTATACTTTGTGTATACTTATTAACACAGTATATTCCATTCCCCTCTAAAGACAAAATAATAAAACAAATAAAAAGCAACCAAAAATGTATTAAAGGTAAAAGGATAAAGTTTTAGTAGTCCCATTACTTACTCTGATATTCTTAATAATTGTTTGCAGAATTAAATTCAAAGGAATTTAGAGTAATACTCTTGTTAACACTAAAATAACACAAAATTAGTCACAGTTCAAATATTACAAAATAAAATGCTAGTCTTCCGATGTAGAAGCCAATTATTTATCAATAGTGGATGTTTTGAGTTATTTTCCAGTACCAAGAATGAGTCTGAATTGATACATCATCTGTGATCCTTAACCTAGTTTTTCTTATAATCAGCAGCCTACATACATAACATTGCTGGAACCCTAAAACTAATGAACAGAATGTATTTCTTTATTCAAAGTTAACTAATTATAAATCAATTGGATCAAAAGACTTCAGAAGAGTAATGACATGACTGAACAATGTATATTTTACCAGAAAGAAAAATGGCTCAGAGAGAACAAAGAATCATAAAATTCCAGAACTAGGTAGGAACATAACAATAATCTAATTTTCCCTCTAAGATAATGAGGTTCCGTGATATTCTGGTGCTTGAGAACATTAACCAAGTTAGTAACAAGCACTGGACTTAGAACTCAAATGTCATGAGTGTTTGATCATTGTTCCACCCATTATACAACAAAAGCTCTCATCTTAACCTTAACCTTATTAGCATCTTGTCTGTTGTTGTTCAGTTGTGCCATCTGACTCTTTGAAATCCCATGGCTCACACTGTCCATGATGTTTTCTTGACAGAGATACTAGAGTGGTTTGCCATTTCTTTCTTCAATGAAGGAAGGCAAACAGAGGGTAAGTGACTTGTCTAGGATCACATAGTATCTGAGGCTGGATTTTATTTAACTCAAGTCTTCCTGAATCTAGGGCCAAGGGCTCTATCACTGAGCCACCTAGCTGCCTACAATGATTCATATTTATATAGACTAGGAAAGCATCTTCCTCTCAATAATTTTATGAGGTAAGCAATGCAGGGTTAGCATAGTCATTTTATAGAGGAACCAATTGAGGCTTAGACACTCTTGTCCATTATAAAGCAGATAGAAAAAAGTCTGAAGCAGGATTCAAACCCATGTCTTCTAAATCATATTCCAAAGCTCAGTACAGTACACAGTACTTTAGTCTTATAAAATAATTGACATGGACTAAAATTAAATATGTTAGGAAACTAAGATTATTGTATAATTGGTCATTTAACTGCATTGAACTTTGAGTTGCCTTTCTAAACAAAATATAGCCTTGAAATCACTTTGTTTCTCTCATAAAAGTAGGGCATGGGATGAAAATATAGGGTATGATGGAAAGAATTGATAAATTGAGACAGAATTGATAAATCCCCATTCCATACTACAACTACATGTAATAACAAACTTCTACAGAAATTTTCCAAAATTATATGATCCACATTGTCTCCCTCTTTCTTTCTCTCCCTCCCCCCCAGAGGTAACAAACAATTTGATCTGGGTTATACATATCTTTCTACTCTCCACTGCCAATAATGGGTGACTTTGATCAAGTCACCTACATTTAAACTTTCATAAGTTTTGCACTCATTAATTTAGAATTGTTACTTTCCTTCCCCACACCCAGCTTAGTAGAAATTTAATGTTGCTAAGAATCAGTAAACAAACTGTGAGTGTAAATTGTTGGAACGTAAAAAGCAGCCAAAGAAATGGAAAAAGCCACCCAGAAAGACAGATGGGAAGTGTGGGAGAACAGCTCAGCTAGCCTTCCTGTACTCCTTCATTCTTTATCCTTATATGTGGGCATTAGGAAATGGGGAATCATTTGAGCCAACTGAAAAACAAAGGGAGCAACCTCATGGCTTTCCATAAATCATTCAAATCGTATGCATGATGAAAAGGGAAGGAATATGGGAATTTGGGCTTCAGTGGTAAAGATGGGAGAAGTCATAATAATATATCTTGCCTAAAAACACAAGATAATTGTAATGACAAATAGAATTATATTTGGTATGACATATGTTGTAGAAATATGTTTTCACCATGCATATTGATTTGAATACAGGTATAAAAATGTATGTGACACTTAGAGAAGAGCTCCATACACACAATGGCAAAAGAAAAACTGGAGTTTGGGCTCCTCTTCCTTGTGTTCTTAGATGTGCTATTTAACCTTTCAAAAGAAACTCTCCCAAAAGTGAAGGTACCGGAGGGATTTCTAATATAAGCAAAATTGGGGAACAAGAAAACTTAAACTACTATTTAAGAGAAGGTAGAATTTTAAACCCTCCTCAAGAAGTTTCAAATCCCCCATTTCTAAAAAAAGTATTTGAAATGCTAATAAGAAATCATTAATGAAAGCAAGCAAGTCCCCCTAAGGATACAACATTTTGTTTAGCCTGTTTTTAGGTGGAATAAGCAATTGATCCAGGGGTTATTGCACACACCTGAAATCCTTCATACAGGGGCTCTGAGGCTAGTGGATCTTTTGAGCTCAGAAAGTTCAGAACTGTAATGGGCTATGCTGAATAGAGGTCCTCAGAGAATCAAGCATTAATAAGATAAGCCTCCAGAATGAAAGGGCCATCAGCTTATTAAAAAAAAAAGCGGAAAAAAAAACCATTTTTTTTTAAAAACCCAAAGAAGGTCAAACCTTATGTATGGATGAGAGTGGGACTGAGTTTATGAATAGCTGCTCCACTTCTAGCCAGGGCAAGATAGACAGACCAAGTCTTATAATAGCAACAAAATAATTTATTCAATTCAAGTCAGTGAGTTTGCATTCAAAGCTGAAATGTACAAAGTTCTCCATATAGCTGAAGACCTATAAAATTCAAATAAAATATGGTCAAATTAAGACAATACTGACTGAAGAAAATACAAAAAAAGAAGGAAATTTTTCCTGATATTAGAGAAGAGGCATTCTATGTAAGGTAATTAGAAGAAAAAAAAAACATTAACAAATGTGAGGTCTGGAAAAAGCATCCTACAAATGGTAAGTTTTGAAGCCATTCCTGAAGGAAGTCAGGGAAATTTAAAAATCGAAGGTGAAAGGATAGAGCCTTCTAGTCATGGGAGAGAGACAATAAGAAGGCAGAAAGATGAATAATGAAGGGTCAAGTTTGAGGAACTGAGAGTAGGCCAGTGTAGCTAATAGGATTAAAGTGTAAGAAGATTGGATAGATGCGAAGGTGCTAGGTTATGAAAAGTATCAAATGCCAGATTGAAGAATTTTGGAGGTAATTTGGGAACCAATGGAAATCAATGAGCAAGAAGAAGATATGCTCCAATCTGTCAGAGAAAAGTTACCTGGGCAGTGGAGTAGTTGATAAAAGAAGGGAGGGAGGGAGGGAGGGAGGGAGGAAAGGAAATGAAGAGGAGGGGCTGAGGGAAAAGGAAGGAAGAGAAGAGGAAGGGAGGTAAGGGGAAAGGAGAGGATGCCTGAAGGGAAAGGGAGAGGGGAAGGAAGGTTAGAAAAGGGAAGGGGAAAGGAGGGAAGGGAAGAGAAGGAAACGTAAGGGAAAGGGAAAGAAACGTAAAGGAAAGGGAAGGGAAAGGAAGGGGAGAAAATGGAAGGGGAGGGGAGAGAAGAGGGAAAGGAAGGAAATGGGAAAGGAGGTAAAAGAAGGGAAGGGGAGGGGAGGAGAGGGAAAAGAAAAGGAAAGAAGAGGAAAGAAGAGCAGGAAAAGTGAGGGGAAAGAAGGAAAGATTTGTTGTGTCTTTTGTGTATCAGTCACTGTGCTAAGTATGTGGGTTTTAAAAGATGGAGCATGCCAGGGAACTACGTCTCCCAGGATGCCCCAGGGGTCCCTTACCTCTACTTCCTGGTGTGAGATTGGTCCATGCTAGGGGCAGGACCACGCCCCCCCCCAATTTACTAGCATGGGATTGGTCCTGAATAAAACCAATCCTGCGCCTGGGAGAGGCGTTTCAATCTGAGAAGATTGGGGGTGTGTGGCTCTAGTGAATTTCAGCTAGGGAATTCCTGTGTATTTTTTTTTCTTTTAGTAAAGTTTTAAAATGAGATCAGAGGTCAGATAGTTTTTCTTTTCAGTCCTCACAAGTGTCTTACAAATATCATCTCATTTTATTTTCTCTATAATCCTGGGAGGTAGGTACTATTATTACCCTCATTTCACAAATGAAGAAACCGAGTCAGATAGGGGTTAAGAGACTTGCCCAGGATCATATACCTTCAAGTAATTATCTGAGGTAGAGTTCGAACTCAGGCCCAATGGTTCATCCACTGCGCCACCTAGCTGCCTCAATTAAAAGGCCACTGGGACAGTCCAGGATAGATGTGATTAGACCCTCCAATAGGGTTGTGGCTTTGTGAGTGGAGAAAAGTTTGCATTATACAAGAGATGCTGCTAACATAGAAATGTGCCATGATTTTGCAGCAGTCTGGATATGTACAGTAAATGAGACTGATGATACCAAGGGTTGTACATCTGTGTGCCTGGGACATTAGAGGAACTCTAGACGCTTTTACAAAATTCTTGCCATGTGTCAAGTACTTGCGGGGGCGGGGGCGGGGGTGGGGGTGAGGGTGGGTGTAAGTGCTGGGAATACAGAGAAGAGCAAAATTCTGTCCCTGTTCTTCAGGAGCTCACTCTAATGGAAAAGATGATATGCAAACAACTACAAAGAAAACATTATGGGGGAAAATGAGAGATCAGCAGCAGAGAGAAGGCAGTGGTATTAAGCAATACTGAGAAAAACTTCTTGTAGAAGCTTTGACCTTATCTCCATTTTGAAGAAAGCAGGGAAGGGTAAGAAGCAGAGATGAGGAGAAAGAATATCAGGCCTGGGGACAGCCAGGGAAAATGCAGAGTCAGGAGATGGAATCTCTCTGGTGAGGAACAGCAAGTAGGTTAGTGTCACTGCATCTCAGAACCTGTGATAGGAAATCAGGAGTAAGAAGGCTTGAAAGTTAGGAGGGGACAGAGTATGAAGTTCTTTGAATACTGAACAGAAGACATCTTTATTTGATCTTGGAAGGGATAGAACCATTGGACTTGACTGAATTGGGGACTAAGTCGGTGATATAGAAAAATCTGCTCTTTATGAAAATCAATTTAATGACTGAGTGGAGGATGAATTAGAATGGGGAGAGTTGAAGCAGGGAAACCAGGGAAGTTCAGAAAAGGAGAGGGGCTGGAGGGTAATATAATGAGTTGTATTTTAGACATTGAATTTGGAGTGTCCATATGACATCCATTAAAGGATGTTCAAGAGGCAGTTAGAAATTATAAGACCACACAGCTCAGAAACAAAACTAAGGTTAGATCTATAGAGCTCAGAATCATCTTCATAAAGATGATAATTGAATCCATGTGAATTGATGAAATCACAAAGTGATGTAATATAGAGGTGGAAGAGTAATCTACTTCCTTACTGAACTCTCCAACCTTAGCTAGTTTAGACCTCAAATGAAAGGTAAAGGGCTCCAACACTGGTTCTATGCTCAAAATATTCCCAGCAAACTTTAGCTTTCAGTCAGAAGTGTTTTGACTTTGGACTCAAAGAACCTGGGTAAAAAAAAAAAAAAGTCTGTGTAAAACCGAACATATTGCTTACCTTCTATCCACTTAAGTTTCTTCATCAGTAAAATGAGAGGGCTAAAACATGATTTTGGAGGTACCTTCAAGTTTTAAATTCATAACCTCATACTTTTATTTAAAAGCACTTGGAAAAATAATTGTAAATTCAGCTTTTCACAGTATTTTACCTTAACTGTTTGCCAGCTACCATTATACAAAGTAGCTTGGTAGAGTCAAAACAAAAGCAAACACAAATATAAACAACAACAACAAAAAACACCACATCTGAAATCACAAGAACTGAGTTTGAATCTCAATTCTTCTGTACACTGAGCTCAGGCAAGCTTTTATACCTCTGAAGGTTTCAGTTTCCTCATCTGCAAATAGGTATAAAAATTCTTGTATTACCTTCCTGGTAAGAGCAAAATGAGAAAATGGACCTTTTTTAAAAAAGGATAACAAATAATCTAAATAATAATGATTTTAATAAGTATTTGAGTGTTGTGACCTTCAGGATTTATTTTTCTAATTGGTCTTTAATGCCAGTTCAAAGAAAAACAAATTAAAATGACATGATCATGACTGAACATGACATGTTGTCTTTTCTTATTTACTCAAAGGATAATTCCTCTGAGATGTGCCCTGTACTGATGGAATGTTCTACACACAGTGGAGTTCAACAACTGCAACCCAATGGCCTAAACATTGAAAGCATCTTAATTTGTTATTTTCCTCCTGGACATCAGCATTTCTTTAAAAAAGAATTTTATGGCATGATCTATATGTAGAAAAGACAAATGAAACTTAAGGTATTAAACACACCCACATGACTATTTCTATGTATTATACAAATGATAAGAGGTGTTAGAAGCAGGGCTGTCTAAAGATAGAAGATGGACTAGGCCTTTCAAACCTCATGATGCTATAAACTCACATTCCCTTTTGTTAACTTTTGGCTGTAGCTGAAACAATGAAAGGCAAAGCCACAAGAAATAAGCTCCAAACCTGTTTTCTTTCATCTCATAATTATTCATTAAATTCTTAATTATTTTGTGAAACAGGGTGAGAAGTAGAAATTTTCTTTAAGTAATTCATGAAAGGTGTCCATATATCATCAAAGTCATCTGTCCTGCCCTGAATTCTGTACATTACCCTTTAGCATGCTGCTGAACAAGACATTAATAATAATGTCTAATTAATGGATATCTATCCATTTTGTTAAGGAAAGTTGTGTGGCACTTTCCCAATGTCTTATGAGTGCCCTTTTAGAACAATGAGGACAAGTTTCAATTTTTTAAAACCAAAGACTGGGTTGGCCATATCTGTAACGTACTGAACTTTAGAAGTTTCTTATGAATTCTACCTCTTCTATCCTCATAGAGTTTTTTTTTTCAACATGTTCTAAATTGTATCATATTTCTCTTTATACATATCTTAATCATGACTACTAGAAGATAATCTACCTTTAGCACGCAGACTATGTTTTTACTTTTGTGCCTAGGGTGGTGTATTTTGCATGGTATGTATAAACAATTAAGGAAAGGCAATATAATCTCATAATCAGCATCAGTTGGAAAGATCTGAGTTCAAGTCTTGCCTCTGATTTTTACTGGTAGTGAGACACTAGATAAGTTATTTAAAATTTCAGTGCTTCAGGCAACTATTTGTAGGTGGCAGAGTAGTTATGATTCACAGCTTCCTCTGTGAAGTTCCCTACGCAGATGAAATTCCAGCTCAGGTCTACCCCTCATTTCCTAAAAAAGGTTTTAGATCTGGAAAAAAATCTTGGTTTTTACCTAATTAAATTTGTTTTATAGACAAAGAAACAATCATAAGCTCAATGTGGCAGTAAAACACAGGAATGATTTGAATCCAGAACTTTTGACTCCTTTCTTGCTTTCCTCCCCAGCCAATAAGCATTTAATAAATGTGTGTTGGGTTGTCAGATAGGCAGATACCTATATATTTCAAAAAGAGAAAAGGAAAATTGCTTTGGGGCCTATACAAAAATACAGTACCAGATTTTGACAGAAAATATAAGGGAAAGCTGCTTTTCTTTTCTTTCTTTCTGTTTTTTTAATATGTGAGGAAAAACTAGAGTCTTACATTACAATTGGGTAAATTTGATTGTCAAACTTCCCACCCAGTTGTCTTCACAGGTTTTGCAGTCTCCTCCAGGTAGGATAATCAGGTGTTAATATGGTTCATTGGAGAGATAAATTAGATGATGCATTCATATGGAAATATGGGGTCAAAAGCCATTGCTGAGGGAATGGAGAAGTATGCAAAAATTAAACAGGCACAGTCATTTTGCCTACAAAGTTCCCATTGTGAACCAATATACAGTGTGTGCCTGAAAAAGTAGGTTTCTTTCTTCTTTCTTTCTCTCTTTCTCTCTCTCTTTCTTTTTCTTTCTCTTTCTCACTCACACACACACACACACACACACACACAATTCCTCTTAATTCTCCCTCTACAAAAAAAAAATAGACACGCAACACTAGAAAAATTAAAAAGACAAAAAAGGAATAAAATGAAATTTTAAATTAAGTTTAACCTTAATAAGATCTGTATTTATACTTTTTGGTCCTATGGATTTTCTTTTTTGATTGTTGTATTTTCACAAAAGCTAGCTTGATGCCATATGAAGTGTTAGAGCTTCATGATACAAGAATATAGAATCATAGATTTAGAGTTAGAAAGGACTGATGAATTAATTTAGTGCAGCTTGCTCATTTTAGAGATTAGGACTTGCCTAAGATCACACAAGAAGTAAAAGTAGCAGAGCTGAGATTCAGGAGAATTCAGCTTCTCTGCTTCTAGATGTGATGCTTTTAAAGCTAATCATACTTCATCTGCTAACTCTCACATACCCATAGAATTTGGGAATGAGATCTTTAATAAAATTAGAACACTTCAGCACTGAAAAGTACCTTGGAGATTATAGTCTAATATCTCCATTTTCTAGATGAAGAAACTGAGGCCATGCAGAGTTCTATAAATTATTCAAGGTCACAGAACTAGAACCAGATCTCCAGACATCCATTCTTTTGCCAACTTTAGCACTGGGAAAATGATTATATTATACATCTATTCTAGACTTTCATGGAATTACAATCTACTTAACACATTAGATGGAACAGAAAATGTTTTTCTTTGTTTGACAGGTCACAAGACATTTACAATGGTTGAGTCATCATTGACAGAATTATTACACATTTCAGTTCCTGCCTTTAATGTTGTCTTTTTTTAAAGACTGTCCCACTATTAGATCTAGGTTAGAAATGTAGTAGCTACATATGATGGGATCCTATTACTCTTTGGCATAGGTGGTTTGACCTATTTTATTTCTAACCTGTAAGGATTAGTTCCATCCTGAACCCAATTGGTGTCTCCCCTCCTCCTTTGAGCCCCATTTTACTGATGACAGGCTTATCTTGAGCCCCCAATTGATTCAGCCCTTTGCAGCTCCAGAGTTGAGTTGATTCACCAGCCTCAGCTCTAATGATAGAGATTGTCCATATACACAATCATACCAAGCACAAATGTTGATTTCTGAATAAGATACAATCCTGACATCATTTTGTTTTTTTCATAGTAACAGAGAATGAAATCAAGGCAGTAGGATGCAATGGAAACGACCCTAGATTAATGTTCATAATCCTGTGCCCAGGTCTGCTGCTGAGTCTGCCACTAGCACCCTGTTATGAGATGTGAATTAAACATGGAAGTATCACATAGGACTAAGTGCTGGCAAAGACCTTTTATAGATCAAGTCCATATCCCTAACTTAGCAGAAAAGGAAACTAAGGTTCAGAGCAATTAAGTACCTCATCCAAGGTCAAATGGGTAATGAGAAGTAGCACTAGAATAATAATAATAATAATAAAGATTTAAAAGCAAGTTTGCATATGATCAGGCAACTTGGCATCATGAAAGAGAACTCACCTAGGAAACAGGAGACAGTTCTATTCCCAGTTCTGCTACAAATTAGCTGGGCAACTTTGGATAAATCACTTTACCTATCTGAACTTTTTAAAGTTCTTCCATTACAAAACTGTAAAGGAGTTTGACTAGATGATCTCATAAATCCGTTCTGGCTCTAACATTGAATGATTCTACGGAAGCTCTATATCTTAGTGCCTTCTGCAAAACCTTAAATATATTCATCATGTCTAGGTTGCATTTTATTTCTTGTCCTTTTACTTTATAGTTGGCTATCACTTCTAAGGTATTTAACAGAAACCCTAAAATATCTAAGGAAGAACAAATGCAAACTTTCACAAACAGTAGTGCTTATTCATTGACAGTAACTGACAACCAAAATAAAATTAAAGGAATCTGGATTGGGAAGGGGTGGGGATCATAAAAAATGATCCACCATGGAGAGTTCAAATTTGTCAGAAAACTTAAAAAAATAAATTAAAAAGGCTATCTTATCTCTTGCCAAAAAAATAAAAAATAAATAAAATCGTAATTACCCAGTAAGATAAAAGCTGTTGAATTTGTAGCAATGGAAATATTAAGACAAATTAAACACCAAGCTTATCTCTGCTCTGTGCTATCAATATTTTATACTAAACATCTGTTCCTTGTATCTCATCTCAGAAACACTTCCACACTTTATCAGGGCAAGCACAGCTTTCAAAGCAAATTAAGCTAAACCGTTTTCACTTAATCACCAATTGATCACAACATTCCGAATGACACATATTGATCTGTAAGAGCCCCATTTTTCCCAATTCAGGAGAGCATATTGGAGGAAACACTTGATTTGCAGTCTGAGCAAACTTGTTAGGCACACAGTTCAGACGTATTTTAAGTAGGATGCATTTCAGGGATTAAAAGAATAAAGAGAGATCTATTTTCAATGAGAGTTCTGAGTGTATAATTTCCAGCCTTTGTTCATAGAAGCATGGGCCTAGGAAAGAGTTTCAAAATCATCAGGCTAACCCCCTCACTTCACAATTGAGAAAAATGAGGTCCAGAGAGGTCAACTTGTCTAAGGTCACAAGGTTAGTGAAAAGCAGAGCTGGACTGAGAACTTCAGTTTCCTGATTTCCAGCCCAGTGATCTCTCTCTACCACACATGCTACTGCCTTTCTATTGTCCTAACTCAGTCTGATTTTTCTATTTCAGGTTTAGACTGTGTACTGAAATAAATCTATGATGAATAGTCCTGAAAATTTTACAGTAATTCTTCTTTCCTCCCTCTGTTAATATTACTCCTACTAATCCACATTTACAGAGTGTTTCAAAATTTATAGATCATTTTCCTCACAATTATCTTGTAAGGAAGTTAGTGAAAATATTCTTCCCATTTTACAGATGAAGAGTGTGAATCTCAGGAGAGTAATGTGACTGTTATAAGGAAATCATAGAGAGGAAGCAGGAAGGACAAAGCAGAGGCAGAGGGAGAATTCCAGAACTCTGGAGACAGTGACTCTGAGGGGACATTTGGTTTGGGCTCTCTCTGGAGGAAGAGACCAACCAGCAAGGGACAGAGATGAGAGCTGAACCTAGCTCTTCTGATTGCCAACTCTGCTACTTATTACTTGTGTGACCTCTCTTTCCTCATCCAGAAAATGAAGGTGATAGAACAGGTGAATTCTAAAGTTTCAGCTCCAAATATGTGACCCTCAGACTCCAAATCCAATAATCTTTCAATTCCATCATATTAAACCCAATGTTAGAAGGGTTCAGAGGGCAATCAGAATTTGTCCTATGGTTTCCATTGCTGGTGGTGTTCTCTTCTATTTGTTGCAGTCTATAAAAAGGTCAGTATTTTTTCTCAGTTCATAGGGTCAGAGAGATAGAAGGGACCTCAGAAACCACCTAGTCTAGCCTTTTCATTTTACACATGAGAGAACTTAGACCTAAGGAGATTGAATAACTTGCCAAGGACAAACCATCAGCAAATACCTGAAGCAAAATCTGAACCCAAGTGTTTTTTTTCATTTTTTTTATTCCACAGCTAATTTTTTCCACTATGTCAATATGCTCATGAATACTATCATTCGTATTATAAAGTAGAAGGAAATAGAACTCAGAGAAACTAAGTGACTTGCTCTGATCATTTGTTGTTGAACTGTTTCAAGCATGTCTGTCTCTTCATGCCCCTTTTTGTGGTCTCCTTGGTAGAGATCCTGGAATGGTTTCCCATTTCCTTCACCTATTCATTTTACAGAAAAGAAACTGAGGCAAAGAGAGTTAAGTGACCTACCCAGAGTAAAACAGCTGGTATGTGTCTGAGGCTATATTTGAATTCAGGTCTTCCTTACTCAGGGTGCAGAGCTCTACTGACTGCACCATCTCACTGCCCAGCTATGGTCATACACGTGGTAAGTATTGAAGGTGGCATTTGAACTTGATCTCCTTGATTACAACCCTGTCTTGTCTATTTCAAATTTTCCCACTCTAACTAGACTATAAAACACCACAGTCTCTAAACTTCTTTCCAAAAAACTTAGAAGAATATGATTTCTAGTTATTTCTGGGATGAGGCTGAGGGACTTAAAAAAATCCTTTAGGAAGTTGAGGTTACAAATCTCTTACTCATTTTATTCTGAGGCCCAGAGAATCTATTTGTGCTCAGAGTTCCAAATGACTTCCAAAGAAAGTCTATAATCATAGGGGCTTATTGAAAAGATGAAGCAAGAATAAAATTGCTCCAATGTGAATTAGATAGAAAAGGCAGGAACCTAACTTCATTTACTCAAGAAGCTAATGCTCAAATTAAAACCTTTATAAGCCATCTGTAGTTTATTGAGAATTTTGATTTTCTACCAACCAGTTGCCCAAAGAAATTACACAAACACACTATGGCGATAAATTGTGAATACCTTTTATTTTACTATTCTAAAATGATCGCTCCAGCATATGTACTTAACTTCATTTTTTTTCTATAATGAATTAAAGGCTGATTTCCTCCCCCTCTTCCTTTACTTGCTTAAGGGATCTAGAGTAAGTCTTTAGTATATTTTTCCCTTTCTAAAATAAAGGCTGCCTTTGAAGCAGGGGATCTCTGAAATGAGGCATTGCAAATGTCCTTTGATGAATCAGTCTGTGTGAAGGAGAAAGGAAGAATGAGAAAAGAGAAAGAGATTGATTGCAGCTAATGTGCCTATCATGCAGTGTCTTTTTAATCTTACCAGAATGACCACAGATAATCAAGAGGTCAATCATGAATCAATCACTGGCTTCATATGTCAGAGCAGTTTCCAAACTGTGAAAGACCTGGGTAAAAGCAAGCCTCTTAAAGAGAATCATCACAGTAAGGCAGATCACAGAAGAGACTTGGAATCTAGCTCTAAGGAAGGGGAAAAAAGGATAAGGGGTGCTGGGCTCAGGAGAAAGAACATGTTTATCTGCTCTCAGAGAATATGTATTACAAAGGTGAACTTCTAGAATAATCTATATTAAATAATAATTTAATTTTATGAGATTTTCAGAAATGACTTTAGCATCTTCTAGTTCCATAAATGAATCAATAAGCAAATCAATCTGCTCTTTAAAAAAAATGTAGGAGATATTAGAGGAATGGTATAATAAAGTAATTTCCATAAAGAGTGAGAGAAAGAGTTTTAAAGCTCATTTGCGGTAAAAGAACTGCAAGAGTTCTTACAAGTTGTAACCTCTGTTGAATGACACTCAGATAGCAGTTTAGCTGGTTCTGCTAAAAATTCCCTCAGGGATTTCATTCCTCTAGGGGCCCTCTGTCTAAAAGAGGGAAAGAATGAGTTCAGGAGCTGAGAAGGAATAGCTTACTAAGGAATCCATGATGGCTGTGAAGTCCATTCAGTACAAGCCTGGAGATTTTTGCAAGCTCATTGTCTTCCCTAGAGGTACCAAGCAGCTTTCTTCAGAAAGAAAATACACGTGTTTCCTCTCAATTCTCCCCCAAGAAATCCCCCAATTTCAGAATGCAATACTTTGGGGATGAGATATCAAATGAAATGACAATTAATTGATATACTTAAATTCTCCTATTGTCAGTCCTGAATAATAATAATTAATAATAATAATTCATTAAAATAATAGCTAACATTTATATAGTATCTACTCTGTGGTAGGCACTTTGCAAAATAATTTTAAAATATTATTTCACTTGATTCTCATAACCACCTTTTGAGATAAGGGCTATTGTTATCCCCATTTTGTAGCTGAGGAAAAAACAGAAACTAAATGACATTCTCAAGGTCATATAGAAAGTGAATGTCTGAAGCTAAATTTGAACTCAGGTCTTCCTAAGTATAAGTTCAGTGTTCTATCCACTGTCCCATCTAGCTATCCCTGTGGATTTCTGGAAAACAAAGTGACTCAGATCTAGGTCATTTTCATTTTTTTTTTAAATTTTAGTTCTTTTGCTGGTTAATCAACTCTCACTCTTTTGGGTGAGTTCTACCCCTAATTATTTGAGCCCCATTATTTTCAAAATCAATAGTACTGTTTCTTATAATAAAGAGATTTACAAGATCAAATATTGCTATTATTATCCTGCATTTTTTGAGGGGGAAAATAAACTTTGATTTGAAATTATATATACAGAGGAAAGATTATTTTTATTTTTAAAAAGTCCTTAACTTCTTTCTTAGAATTGATACTAAGTACTAGTTCTAGAGCCGAAGAATAGTTAAGGATCAGGTAATTGAGGTTAAGTGACTTGCCAAAGGTCACATAGCTGGTAAGTGTATGAAATCACATTTTAACTCAGAACCTCCAGGCTCCAGGCCTGGCACTCTATCCATGGAGCCCTAGTTGCCTCTGAAATATTATATTAAATGTTACTCAATCATTGGAAAAAACAAAATAAAATAAAACTATACCATCAAACTCCATTAAAACACAAATATTTGAAAAATAAAAACTTATTTATGTATCTTCAGAGATTAGATTCATGATAGAAACAATATGTTCTCAGACATCTTTCCTTTTCTAAGCATACGTACATGAGATGTACCTATCTCAAATAAGGATGTCTGCATATGAAGGTGGTTTGTTTGTTTTTTTTTAGCCTAGAACATTCAGTGAGCTTCTAAAGAAACTCTGGAATTACACATGAATGAAGTCTAGATATAAGCCCTGACATTATTCAATTATGCAACAATGGACTATTGACTTCACCTCAGTTTCCTCATCTGTAGAATGGACAATTTGTATGAATAATCTCAAAGAACTGTTCAAAATCGGGCAGTTCTGGTTCTCTTGTAAGTTGAACAACAATTCTTTGTGCTAATGGGAATAATAAAGGAGATACAAGGAGGTACATGTTACTCTGAAAAAATACTTACAGCCTAAATATGGGCTAATTAAGCTGTGGACATAAGTAAAAGAAACATTTAATTTAAGCAGAAAAAAGTTATAAAGTTGAATGGGAGAGGTAAGGTATGAGATACAGGTAGAACTAGACAGTAAAACTGTCGCTTGGAAAGTTACTCTAGAAATAATAATAATATGTTATAAATAAAACTTAATCTGGAGGATTATTGCTAGATTTATAAACATTTATTAGGAGAGAGAAACAGAGAGAAAATAAAATAAAGTAAAAAAAGATTTCAACCTTTCTAATTAAAGGTAAAAATCTAGTCCCCCATTGAAGTCAGCATGGCTTGCCAGAGATGGCCAGATGAGATAAGCCACTTGCTCAGAGAGAGCAAGCCCAAAGACAGAGTTAGTTGAAGTCTTGAAGCAAAACAGAACTCCTCAATTTCCTGAGCCGGCTTTTCAAATCTCAGCTCCTCCCTGTCAGTCCCAGAGATTTCCTTGGCCAATGGCTTTCAAAAGTCATGCAGTCTGTCTCCATGGTGACATTACACCAGGACTAACACCAGTACAGCAAGGGGATGCTGGCATCAGGCAGTCATACATGTGACTCTGTGACTCCTATGTTGAGTCTTTCCAAGATGGATTGAGTCAGACCATAAATATTTACCTCACACGAACATATTTCTATAGCACTTAAAATTTATAAAGCACTTTGCCCCAGTTTAGAATTATGCACTCAGAGATACCAAAAAAAGGCATTCTTTTGACCTAGTTATACCATTATTACTACTATATTCTCAAAGAATTCTTCTTAAAAAGGAAAGGAACTCATGTACAAAAATATTCAAAAGTAAAATTTTGAGGGTTTTGGTCAAAGAAAAATATCTTTGAAATTTTTTAGAACTCTGGTTACTATAGAACACTGACCAACCACACACACAGTTCCACAGGTCTGAGATGATCTGTGTTGCCCATTTCCTCGAAGAGGGGCAATGTGGCTGCAGGTGCAGAATAAGAATTTTTTTTGACATGACTAATATAGAAATTTGTTTTGCTTGACTATGTCTTGGTTATGGTTTTGTTTTTCTTTTCTTTCTTTCTTTTCTACCAAAGGAGGGTGAGAAAATAGATTGTTAATTGAAAAAAAATAAATTTCTTTACAGTCCTGGCAGGTATGGGATTCAAGTTTCGGTATCTCTGTTTTACAGATGATGAAAATGGTTTAGTTACATAGTAAGTGACAGGATCAGGATGTGAATTGCAGTCTCTAGCACACTAAACCATTTCCACTACAGCACTGAGAGAAAAAAGAGAGAGAGAATAAGAGAGAAGAGAAGAGAAAAGAAGAGAAGGAATGCAGAAGAAAGAAAAAGAAAAATGAAAATGAGGGGGAAATATGCTAATGTTGCTAGGACTCAAAAAAGTTTAATAGCTAAATCCAAATGGGGCACTTTTCTATTTTTTGTTTTTCTTCTGGCCATTATGATCTAATATTTAATTTGTCAAAGACCGAGTGGATCTTTTAGTTTACTTTAGTTTATGTTCCTTGGATCTATTAAGCCCAGTTTTCACTTATTTAAACAAGAAAGTTAACCCAAGTTTACCTGACCTGCTACACAAACTGCAGTTATAACCTCTACCTCTGAATGTTGCTGGGAAAGAGAGCAACTTCTGTTTTCATGTTGTCAGTTGGCCTCATTTCTCCCCTCTGTGGACTTTAGGGTGGAAGGGATACAATGGAAGGTGTCCTTGTTGCATGAAAGGACCTGCATTACAAGCTGTTATTTTCAAGTTTGATCAATCATTTCCAACTCATTTCCTATTTTTTTTCTTTAAAAAAAAACACAACAAATCCGCCAAGAATTCCAATAGCAGAGAGTAAAATAATTTGGGCAGCTGACAAGCAATTCAATTTCCTGGCAGATTTTTAGGTAATCAGACACCCAGGAGAAACTTGTAAATTTGTTTTATTCATGGTCAATTTGCTATGGCACATTTTTCTCTACCAGCTCTACTCAACTTTTTACTCAACAGGAAAGTGTAGCATCATTATGTAGCAGCACAACTGGCTTAGGTGGTTAAACACCCACAGATCATCACTTCTACAAACAAGCCCTCCTCCTGCTTCCTGCTTTCTTAAATAATTTGAGCCCAGGATTTTGTTCATCCATTAAGAAGCTTGTACCAGACTCATGGGGCCAGACACTCGAGGGAAAAAATAAAAATTAAAAAAAAAAAAAAAGAAAGAAAGTGAAAGAGATCGAAAAAGAAACCTAGACTCGAGATAATCCTTCTTATCTTCTGAGCCTCTCTGTGGTTATTGGCTCACTGAGCCAATTATTAACAAGGAGACATTGCTTTGGAGATGCTTGATTAAGTGACCAATTGAACCAAGGGTCAAATGAAGTTAGGGAGCTCAGGCAGAACCAAATATAAGTACTTTGTTAAACAAACTGTGTATGTGATGTGAGTAATAGTTCCAGGGTAAAGAAGAACATATTTACTGAAAAGGATACTTACCATACTACTATGCTTTGCTAACAAAGCATAAAAAAAATGACAGTCTGAGTAATGTTGGATAACATAAATAAAAACACAGAGGCAGAAAAGATTTTGTGCTTTTACCTCAGCCAGTTCCACTGCTTTTAATTTGGTCTATCTCTCAATTGTCTTGAGAAATAAGAATCAATTTTATTTTCAATGGCCTCCAAAAAGGAAGGTATATTTCTCAATAGCTCATTCAACATATGGATTCAATTACTGGAAGTTTTTATTTTTAAAATAATAGATATTATTTATATTTTTGGATATTTTTTCTGTAATTGAAACTTTTTTCTTCTTCTTCTATGTATAATGCTCCTCCCAGAGGCCAAATACCACATATGTTTAGTGGGTACCCAGATCAGCAGGATGTTACCTTCTGAATCATTATTGCATTTTTATCATTAATTATTCAATTCTTAGTCTTCTCTCTTCCAAAACAGATGATTCCAATAGCTGAAACATAGCTCTTCTAGGCCACAGGTTTCACTTATACTCAACAAATCAAATACTGTGATTTTCAGTTGATAGTCCTACCCATGTATATGTTTCCCCCTTTTCCTTTTTCTTCTCCATTTCATCTGTTTCACTTCCCTTCTTTTTTTCCCTTGCCTCAGCCATGCCAATGCCTTCATTCCTCTAGTGAGACCCATGGTCATACTGTTATTCTTCTATTAAATAAATTAATCTCTAACACCCATATCTCAGAAGTCTTAATGAGCAACTGCTCTCAATTTTAGTATTTCTCATTTTCCAGGTTCTTTATTTCTCCATTTTTTTAGTAATTTGATTACTGCCATCTCTTTTTTGGAAACCATTTTTCTTGTACATAAATCTGCTTACTTGCTTAAGTTTTTCAGAATCATGGTTATAAGGTGTGAAACACAGAAGACCCAATTCTAAATCTACCCCGATCACTATGAATAAGTTAAATCATATAGTAGAAGGCAGCATCCTGTAAATATAAGGGTACATAAACTACAAATATTAGTGACCATAGAATGATTTAATTCAGCTATTCATTCTTAGATTTATTTTGTTATTTTTTAATTATTAATTTTTCATCTAGTTTAAACATTTGCTTTAAATGAATTGAAGTGAAAAGTTGTTATAATGAAGCCAAGCTCATAATTGTTAGCCAAAGAGGTTGGCCTAGGGAACTAATTGAGAAAGATCTATAGCAGTGATCCCAAAGTGGGCGCTACCGCCCCCTGGTGGGTGCTGCAGCGATCCAGGGAGGCAGTGATGACCACAGGTGTATTCATCTTTCCTATTAATTGCTATTAAATTTTAAAAAATTAATTTCTAGGGGGCTAAGTAATTTTTCTGGAAAGGGGGTTGTAGGCCAAAAAAGTTTAGGAACCACTGATCTATAGCTTAAAGAGCAAAGAAACCTTTTCTTTCTACAAAGATGGAGCAAGACTATCTTCTAGATGAGGTTTGGTAAGGGCTTATATCTCCAAAATAAATATACAGAACTGCTTAAAACCAGTAAACACAATCTAGATATAAGTATAACGAACTCATCTTTTATGTCGCTTAAATAATTAAACTGCTTCTTATTGAATAATGAAGTTATTTAAGGAGAGACATCAGAAGAGCAGCCAGCCAGCAGATCTAACTGTTTTTGCCTCGAGTGACATGTTCACAGCGGTGGGTTATATTATTCCTTCGTAAAACTTGTTCTGTCATTTTTACAGTGCTGTTATTTTTGGCTGATAGTAACTCGACAGAGGAGGAAAAATACCTATCTACTGTATCTGAAAGCTCCAGATGACAATGAGGGTTGAGTGATTCATGAGGCCAGGGGAAGCCCTCCAGCAAATTAATGCAGGTCCTGTCTACTGAAAGAGAAACAAATTCCATCCCTCCTCCTAAAGCAACTAGAAAACCCAAAATACAGTAGCATCAACATAGTGAGGCAGGAGTTTGACCTTGTCTGGCCTTTAAAATTTGTCATAAGACTCCACAGTGGCTACCACTAAATTAAAGGCATGACTTAATAATCAACTCTTCAGGCATCTTGAGAACTTTCAAGACAGATCATGCATGCTTGTTATCAGGTCAACACAGTCCTAAAGGTAGCTTCTGAATGACAATATAGTTCATCAGTGATTTCCAGATACTTTAAAAAATAAGCAAACAAGAGCATAATTGTATCTTCTATCTTTACATGAATGGATAAACTCCATGGAGGGATATTTTTTTCAGGTGGATATGAATTTGTCCTAAGGGAATCTAAGGATTCTTAAGAAGAGGCAGAAAAATATTCTAATCTAGAGGAACATGAATAAGCACGGTAATACTTTTCATAATACAAATATAATGAATAACCTAATTTGGAGTGAGCATTCATTGTATGAGGCCCATATGTATGAGAAGGACATACTGTAATAATGACATAATATAAACACATATTAGTTTCCCTGGAATCTATCTCTAATTCATTTCATTTTCTTTAACCCTTTGTAATTATTACCTAAACTGCCCATAGCAAAGGAGTAGGAAGTTGAAAATTCAGGAATCAGTTTGATAGCTATAAGTTGGCCTGTTTTTGAGACATTCTGTTTCAGTACAACAGACTTACTGAACAAATGACCAAGTATGATCTCCAATGAAGGGAAGAAAAGAAGGGAAAAAGCATTTAAA
The DNA here is from genome assembly GCF_016433145.1 of Gracilinanus agilis. Classification (NCBI taxonomy): domain Eukaryota; kingdom Metazoa; phylum Chordata; class Mammalia; order Didelphimorphia; family Didelphidae; genus Gracilinanus; species Gracilinanus agilis. The sequence goes on from NC_058131.1 coordinate 372,522,415, forward strand.
GAAGTCATAGTGTGTGGCAGGCTTTTCAAATTGTATCTCTTTCAGCATAAAAAACTTTACAAATAATAAGTTTTATAGAGGTTATTTAATTAATATTTTATTATTTTATATGATCAAGGACTATTATTGGTATTTGATATGATTAATTTTTAATACTGATTTACAAATATATCATTTGATCCTGACAAAAATTTTGTTAATTAGGTACTTCTACAAAGCATAAATCCTGAAAATATTAAAGAAAACACCCTGTTGTTACTTATGAATTTCTCACTTTTAGAATTTACTGAATCCCCACCCAAAGAAAGGGTGTGTGCTTTAATTTTAATTACCAATACCAACAATGTTGTATTGACTTTAGATTTGTTGCCTTTTCATATTGGCCACAACTTTCAGAGAAATAATAAATAAACAACAACAACAACAAAACAGCAACTTTTTTTCCTTATAGCAATTGAAAAACTACATTCCTAATCCCAAATCTTCTTTCCCAGTTTATGAACTCACATTAACTGTGTGAATTATTAAAAACTGATGTACACATACGTAAGAGGGAAAAAAATACACATTTATTAATTGCATATTATGTGCCAGGCACTGGGATAAGTACTTTACAAATGATCTCATTTGATCCTTACCAGATCCTGAGAGGTAGGTGCTATTATTATCCTCATTTTATAGTTGAGGAAATTGAGGCAGACAGAGGTTAAGTGATTTGCCTAGGGTTACACAGCTACTTTGATCCAAACTACTTTTCATAATGATCTGGGTGTCTGGTACAAATTATAAAACTAAACAAAATGCATTCATATTCACCAGGCACTAAGAAAAGACTAGCCTGCCTGTACAAGGGAAAAAAATATGTTAAGTCTTAGGTCCAATTAAATTACTGTTTGGCATTTCAGTAGTATATAAACAGAATTACCCTTCCTTAGAAAAAAAATCACCCTTCCTGCGTCTTTTTTCTAAGTGAAGTTAAGAATAAGTTAATTTAAAAAAAAAACTAACTTTAGGTTTGATAATGATTTGAGGAGTTATTAGGAACAATGTTATATAAATGGGAACTATATTGAGGGAAAGAGGATGGAAGATAGTTAACGGAACAACAGGCTTGGACTAGAGAGAGACATGGCAGAAATATGTAAAGCCTGAGGCTAAGGGTGGATGGTTTGGAACATCAAAGAATGGGAACTCTGGTTGAACTGGCATAGGATGGGACTGCATTTAATGGAATGTTGAGCTGGCCACAGACAAAGGGGTTGTTCATAGAGGATAATATACTTTGGTAAGCAAAGTCAAATTGGGATGGGAGTATTGGTTCTATGCACTGGATTATAATGGGGGTGGAAGAGAGAGAGTAATATAAGGTAAGAAGGTGGTGGAGAGTCAATCCAGGGGCCCTAAAAGGGGAGAAGCAAGGGAAAAACAACTAGAAACCCTACTCATCCTTTTCTTCATGTGGGTTAAAGAGAATGAAGGCAAGAAATGATAGAATTCCTCCCATATTCTCTACCATTTAAAAAGAGTGCCCAAGGCATTCCTCTCATAATTTCTCATCCTGGTGCTTAGAACAATACATGGCACATAGTAAGTGCTTAATAAATTTTTATTGACTTTGACTCTCACCCTCAAAAATTATGTTGCTTAAGAGGAGCCCAAGAAAAATTATTGATCTGAGTGGATTAAAAAAATGGAGCCAAATCCTTTCAGAACCTCGAAGTCAACAACATAAACTTTAGGAAAATCTATGGCAAAAGAGATATCTTAGCAGAGTGGAGGCCCAAGAGGACTAGCATGGACTCTGGTGAGCGGGTTCACCATAATTCTACAGCATAGTTTCATACCACTAAGGCAGATTTTTAGTTTATAAATCATAAGTGACTTTATTGAAAAACATTCTTGGTAGAAGAAACATTAGACAGGACATGACATGTAATTTAAAGTTAATTCTCATTAAAAATTGAGTCTTTCGTATTCTTTTTAGTACTGAGTTTTTAATAAAACTTCTAGATACCAGACTCATTTGGTACTTAATAAATGCTTACTGAATTGAATTAAAGTATTGCCAGCAATCGACATTTAATGAGCAACTACCACATGCAAGACATTCTCACATTGTAGAGTTAATTCCCTACAGAGTTCTTGAAACCCACTGGTTTTTCTATAGATGTTTTTGACTGATTAACTCATCCAGAAAATATTTTAAAAGCTGTAGTCCCCATATCTGTATTTCTAAAACAATCTAAGATTAAAAAAACAATTTGCATAATAAAATCAAATCTAAGGATTCTCATGCATTAAACCCTATGCATAATATGAGAGATAAATAATATGTGCTTTGAAAAGAAAAAATATTATATGCTATATAATTGTCCTCCCCATGAAATCTAGATTTTTCCCCCCTCTGTCTTTTGGAAGCATTCAAGCAAAGGACTATTAACAGCCTGATGATCCTGCAAAACATGTTTACCTGAGAAAAATTGCTGGGCAATATGGAAACTGCAGGAGTGGATTAGGCTGCCCACTCAATCTCTCTAGGTTGCCTTCAATTTAAGATTTGATGAAGCTGAGCTGGAATACATGACCCCCACACCTGTTTCTATGTAAAAATTAGTTTTCAAAAAGACTATGCGCATCTTTTCCCCAGTTTCCTATTAAGAAAATGATTCTACTCTGAATTTGGGAAGTTCTGCTGCTCATGACCTCCCACAGGTCATTTGTAACTACATCTCCTATGAGTTATGAGCCTTTGCCATCCATGGAATAACGTTGATCTGCTGACAGTAATGAGACAAATATGTATTAGCTTCATGCCTCAGAAACTGTAATGCCCCTAGTGAATCCTTGACATTTACTGTGTGCAATTTCCCCTGGTGTAAAATGCAGTTTAAAAAAACAACTGGAACTCATGAGCATGCTGGCAATGGTTATGCCAGACGAACACTGACTCATGTGAATAACGTTATAGCATATTCTTCAAGCATTGATTACTGTGTGTGAACAAAATGTTCACAAGTGAGAGATGCTTAGCATTGATACTCAGTGTCAACAGTTACATTTACTTCCGACTGTCCTGTTAGAAACTGGATCTACAATGAATCTCCTCTCTCTAATTTCTAGATGTAGGAAAGTATCTAAATATAGCTTTGGTTTCTCCTCCCCCACACCCCCTTCCTCTGCCCCAAATCCACTGACACAGTTCTAATTTGAGGATGATATTTGTTTCATTAAAATCCACTATTACGGGGATATATAATTTACGTATGCAGTAGAAAATAGCTAGAAAGGCCTTCTCAGAGAATTCAAGGGTGTGAGAGGTGTAATAGTGCTCGCATTAGTTGCAGAATAGACAAGTAAGGAAAATATCATTGCTTAGTTATTAAGCAATATAGTTACTTAGTGATAGAACCAGGTCTCTTGATTCCCAGTTTTTCTACTACATGGTGCTTCACAGCATTGTTTTAATTAATGTTTTAAAAATACTAAGTCTGGTAATATTTACATTGTGACATTATTTTAAAATATTACTATACTCTGTACTTCAGAGAAAAATGTGATATAAATAATGATTTCCATTTTTTTAGAGCTTTATGGTTTGTAAAGCACTTTTCCCCCAACCACCCTGTACACACTGTACATGATTATACCTGTTTTGATTATACACTGATCATTGATAGCATTATATGGCATAAAACAGGAGATAAATGAACACCAACAGTGGTTGCTACTTTATGGAAGATTCAGCACGGATTTCAGTTCAGCAAAGGATTCCATATTTATGGCAATTCCCTTGTGACATTCCTTTATACAAGCAACATTATATTGATTTAATCACATCTATAAGCATTGTAGAATCTTCCAATTGAGAATCATATTCACACAAAGGAGTTTGACCTAACCCCCACACACACACACATACACACACATGCACTGCTTATATAGAATATGGTGTACCATTTTATGAACCTTTAAAGCTCAGCCATCAATCTATATCTTAGAAAGATACTGAAAATAGAGAGAGAATTGGGCCCAAAAACCAATAGGAAAAGGTAAGCATGCTAGATTGCTTCTGGGAAATTGAAAATTTCTCTTAATTTCTTCTTGAAACAAAGACATCATGCGACTATCAACATTCTACAGGTAGGATATAGCTGTGAGTTTCTGAAGAATTTAAATTGAGAATCCCTCAGAAAGGAAAGAAGATGGTGACCATGAACAGATTTCAGCCAATGTATTGAAACTGAAAATTTATGAAACAAAAGCAAAACAAAGCAATGCCCATTTAAAAAAAGACAAGATAATATAAAGCAAAAATGAGAAATGAACAACAGATAATCTGTATGTTCCATAGCTATCTTTGGAATTTCTTTTGTTGTTGTTGGTTATCTTTCATTCACTTATTTATTTATAGAATTTATTTCCAGGTATCTCAGCTTCTCCCCCACCTCTCAATACCATATAAAGCATCATCTGCCAAACATATAAGATTATTTCTTTTATGTTTCCATTTTTGAGATCATTCTTTTTTTATTTGAAAACAATTTCATTTTTTAATTTTTATTTTATTTTGAATATTTTCACGTAGTTACATATTTCATGTTCTTTCCCTCTCCCCCAAACCTCCCCACCCCCCCTGTAGCTAACACACAATTCCACTGGGTTTTATATGTATCATTGATTAAGACCTAATTCCATATTATTGATAGTTGGACTAGAGTTATTGTTTAGTGATCATTCTTTGGAGATGAACATTCACAAGTTATTCCTTAAATATTAAGTCTGTAGCTGTACATAATGTTTTCTTAGTTCTACTCATTCCACTTTTCATTATCTCATATAGTTCTTTCCAAGTTTAAAAAAATTAATCTGCTCATAATTTCTTATGGTGTATTCCATCATAATCATATATATTAATCATACATGTATATATACAATCTATACATAATCACAATTTGGTCATGTCCAATTGATGGATATCCCCTTTTTTCCAGTTCTTTACCACCACAAAAAGCTGCTATAAATATTTTGGAACATTTCTATTTTTTTCCTTTTTCCCTGATCTCCTTGAGAAATAGAAACCAAAAATATTATTGATAGACCTAAGAGAATACACAGCTCTCTGGGAATATTTCCAAATTACTCTCCAAAATAGCTGGATTCGGTTTACTGTTACATCAACATTGCATTAGTGTCTTGACTTTTCAACATCTCCTCTAATCTCTTTCATTTTGCTTTTTTTGTCATGTTAGTCAATCTGATGGGTGTGAGATAACTCTGAATTGTTTTGGTTTGCATTTCCCTAATTATTAGTGATTTACAGTATTTTTCCATATACCTAAATATGGCTTAGATTTTTCATTTTGAGAACTCTCTGTTCATAACTTTTTCCCAATGATCAAATCTCATAAATTTGGCAATGCTCTCTATATTTTATATATGAGACCTATGAGAGTCTATGAAAAATTTCTCCCTATTTTCTGTTTTCCTTTTAATCTTGGTAACACTCGCTTCATTTAAAAAAAAACTTTTGAATTTTATGTACTTAAAATTGTCATTTTTAAATCTCACAATGCCCTACATCTCTTGTTTACTCATAAATTTCTCTCCTAGTCACAAATTTAATAGATACTATATTCTTGTTCTTATTTGCTTATGCTATATCCTTTTTTGTCTAGATCACATGTCCATTTTGATCTTGTCTTAGTAAATGGTGTAAGATATTAGTCTATACCTAGTTTCTGCCAAAAAACTTTACTGTTGTCTCAGAAATTTTAATGACTAGCGATTACTTATCTGAGTAGAGTGGACCTATAATTTTCTTAAATACAGAGATAAATTAACCTTTAACTATTTGTTGTATGTCTACTCTATTCCACTGATCTATTTCTTGATCAAGAACAGATAGTTTTGATAATTATAATAAGGGAACAAGAGATGGAACCTTAAAAGGGTGTGATGATTTAGAACTAGGAGAACAAAAGGATATAAGGATAAAGAAGGAGTTGTAAGAAAGGTCATGATTTGTAGAGAAAGGGGACAGGATAATTTGTATGTCTGAGGAAGAAAACAGGAAAATGAGAGAAAAAGAACAGTGAGGAAAATAGAATGGAGGGAATATAAAAAACTAGTAAGTATATCTTTGAATGTCAATGGGATAAATTCACCCATAAAATGGAAACAGTAGAATAGACCAAAAGTCTAAACCCAACAACATACTGTTTATAAGAAACATTCTTAAAAATAAGAGACAAATATAGATTAAAATTAAATTAGGTGGAGCTGAATATATTAAGCCTCAGTGCATATAAAGAAAACAAGGGCAGTAATTTGAGATCTCAGATAAACTTAAAGCTAAAATGGATATAGTCAAAAGAAATACATAGGGGAACCACATTGTGTTAAAAGCACCATAAATAATGAAGTATTTTCAATATTAAATCTATATGCACCAAACTTTATAGCATCTAAAATTTTAAAGGAAAAGCTAAATGAGTTGTAGATATAAATAGATAACAAAACAATAACAGTGGGGAACTTCAGTTTTCCCTGTCAGAACTAGATAAACTAACCAAAAATAAGTAAGAGACAAATCAAGGAAATGAATAGAATCTTAAATGAGCTAAATCTGGAAAAAACTGAATGGGAATAGAAAATAGTACATAATTTTTTTCTCACATGGTAACTTTATAAAAGTTGAGTGTGTATTAGGGCACAAAATAAAGGAAGATATATTAAATGCATCTTTTTCAGACCATAATGAAATAAAATTTTATATAATAAAGGAGCATGGGGCCACAAAGAAAAAATTAATTGGAGACTAAATAACTTAATCTTAAAAAAATTAGTGAGTTAAAGGACATCATAGAAACAATAAATGATTTCATCAAACAAAATGATAATAATGAGAAAACATATAAAAATCCATGGGATCCAGCAAAAACAGTAATTTGAGGAAAATATATATTTTAAAACATTTATACTAATAAAAATAGAGAAAGAATAGATTGGTGAATTGGGAATGTAATTAATAAAACCAGAAAAAGAATAAAATAAAAATCCACAAATAAACATCAAACTAGAAATCCTAAAAATTAAAAGCCAGATCAATAAAACTGAATTCAACAAAATCATTGAATTATAAATAAATGTAGGAATTGGTTTTATTGAAAAAAACAAAATAAATAATTGGTTAATATGATTTTTAAAAAGAGAAAAGAAAACCAAGTAATTAACTAGGATTAAAGATGAAAAGAGTGACTATACCACCAATGAAGAAGAAATTAAAGCAACTACTAGGAATTATTTTGCTCAATTATATGCCAATAAATTAACAATGTAAATTAAATGAATGAATACTTATAAAAATATAAATTGCCTAGACTATCAGTAGAGGAAATATAATATCTAACTAAACCTATTTTAGAAAAAAAATTGAACAGTCCATAAATGAACCTTCTAAAAAATAAAGAACCAGATTGTTCATAAGAGAAATCTATCAATATTTAAATATCAACTAATTGTAATATTAAATAAAATATTTGAAATAAGTAAAAAAGAACCTTTCCAAATAATTCTCATGAAACAAATATGGTACTGATACCTAAATTGAGAAGACCAAAACCAGAAAAACATGGACTAATTTAATTAATGAATATGCATGCAAAAATCCTAAATAAAGTGTACTACACAAAGTCCCAAAGTTACATGAAGACGACATCAAAAATACCATACATTGTGACCAAATAGGATTTATTCCATGAAGGCAAGGATGGCTTAACATAAAGAAAAATATCAACATAATTGATTATGTTAATAATGATTAATAAAAATGATTTTATCAATATATGCAAAAAACTTTTGTTAAAAACATCATTCCTATTCAGAATACTGGAAAGCATATGTATAAAAGGAGTTTTTCTTAAAGTGGTAGGAAGCATCTACTTAAAACTATTAGCAAGTATTATTTATAGTGAGAATAGGCTAGCAGCCTTCACAATTAGATCAGGAGTGATATAAGGATGCTCATTATCACCAATATTATTTACCATAGTATTAGAAATGCTAACAATGACAATAAGAAAAAGAAACTGAATGAATCAGAACGAGCAAAGAGGTAATAAAACTATCTCTTTTTACACAGGATATGGTGATATATGTGGAAAATCTAGAGATTGTAATGAAGTATCAGGGTAGGAAATAAATCCACAGAAAACATCAGCATTTGTATATATTACCAACAAAGTCTGCAAGAGATAGTGATACTCTTTCTCTATGGATAGGGCTATATAATGGATATCGTTACACATTTAAAATAGCCATAGATAGAGTAAAAGACCTGAAACTATATCTGGCAAAACAAACCCAGGAACAATGGGAACATTTTAATGCAAATAAAGTCAGATATAAATAAATGGAGAAATAGTCATTGTGCATGGATGGATAGAGTCAATATAATTAAAATGTCAATCTTTCCCAAACTAATCTATTTATTCAATTCCATCTCAATTAAATAACTGTTTTTTTCTTAATGAGTTAGAAAAAATAATAATACTATTTTGGAAGAACAAAAGATCAAGAATATCAAAAGAATTATTGAAAAAAGTGTAAAGGAAGGAGGGCTGGCAATACCAGGTTTTAGACTGTAATATAAAGCAGTAATTATAAAACTATCTTTGTAGTTTCAGGATAGAGGAATGGCACCAGTGTGTTTAGAGGGAAATCCTTTGGTCAGTTTATGTTAATCTTGAACAAGAGTTATGCAGAATGTGCATATCTGGGTAAATTGCCTTCTACACTGCAAGAGGAAATGTCTATATGGATGAGATTGTTTACATATTTGAACATTTGAGTCTGCTAGTCAGTATCATCCTGACACAGGATTTGGATCCAGGTATCCAAACTTCAAGGGGTAGCTAGGCAGTGCAATGGATTGAGTTCTAGGCCTGGAGTCAAGAAGACTCATTTTCCTGAGTTCAAATCCAGCATCAGACACTAGTTGTGTGACCTGGGCAAGTTACTTAACTCTATTTGCCTCAGTTTCCTCATCTATAAAATGAACTGGAGAATGAAATGGCAAACAACTTCATTATCACTGCTAAGAAACCTTCCCAAAATGCAGTCACAAAGAACTGCACATGACTGAAATAACAGAACAAAAATCCTGACATTTCTATTGTGCTTTCAAAGCAACCCTCTGAAGAAGGTTTGCAAATTATTAGTAGTACTACTTTATATATGAGAAAATTAAAGGTTCCTATTGTAGAGTATTTGGAGAGAAGACTGGAATGCTTGGTTGTAGATAAAATTATAAATGATCTCAGGTGCAGGCTAATGAGGTTGGATTTTGAGCTTTCATGATGGATTTTCACTATTAATCATGGACAACCATTTTAGGTCCCTGAACAGACGAGTAAAAGAACCATACCAGGTATTTTCAAAAGATGATTTTAAAATTTTGGAAGCAGCTTTTATTTTTAAAACTGAGGCAAGACTTCTATTACTACAGCTTCCAGGATTTTGCTCTTCGTTTATGGCTTTCGTGCTCTGTGTCTTTGGAGGCAGTAGCTATTTTAATGAGAGCACAGGTCTACTAAAATGCTGGTATATGTTCCCTTTTTAATATGAGGTAAAAGAGAGGCTCTCATATCACTTTACATTTCTAGGTTACCATTTTCTTACCTGCAAAATGAAGAATTCAGAACAGATCATCTCTAAAGTTCTTTGCAGCTCTAATATTCTATGATTTTATTATGAAAGCAAATGTTCTTTAGAGAATTCATCTGACAGGGCTCTGCCTGATGAATTTGAGCAGAGAGAGACTGGAGGCATGAAGACCATCATAGCGTACTAAAATAACTAATGTATCTTGATGGTAAGGAAAGGGAAAAGTTAGATTTACTTTTTACTTTCACAGAATGTTAAGACTAGGCACGTTTTATTATTTTGGATAAATTGTTAATGATACATTTTGTTTTTATGTCACCTATATTTCCCAATGTTTCGCTCCCCATTTCCCTTCCAGAGAGTCATCCCCTGTAACAAAGAATATAAGCAAAAAAAAAAAAAAACCTTCAGCAAAATTAAGCAATAAATCCAAAAAAAAATCTGTCATACCCAATGTTCAATGTTCACAGTCCCCCAACTCTGAAAAGGAAAAGGGCAGATTATTTTTTACATATATTTGGAAAAAAGGGAGGGAATAAGCATTTATTGAATTCTTACTCTATGCCAGACCACTGTGCTAATTACTCTAAATTATTTACTCATTTGATCCTCACAACCACACAGAAAGTATGTGATATTATTATTCTCATTTTACAGATGAATAAACTGAGACAAACAAAGGTTAAGTGACTTGCTTAGGGTCACAAAGTTCTGCTAAGTATCTGAGGTCAATTGTAAACTCAAGTTTTTCTGTCTCCAGGCCCAGCATTCTTCCAGCTAGCTTGGAAACCAACCTTGTTCTTTATGAATTTTCTTGTTCTTTTTATTTACACTGTTGTAATAATTGTTTGCATTTTTTGGTTCTATTTAAATTTTTAAAATTTATTTGTTTCTCTATTCATCTAACCAACTATGTATATTTTAACATGCAAGTGAAATGTAATTCAAACTCAATATTTATATGTATGTCCACATCTATATTTTTGTTTATGTGTGAGTTGGGGCATAAATGTGTGAATAGTATGGCTAAACGGCCAAATAAGTGAATAATATTCACAAACTGAGAATTCATATTGGAGTTTTATGGTGAAGGGCTCTTGTGATAGATGAATTACAATTGTTTTATTAAATAATTTTAAATTTTATTGTATTTATGTTTAAAATTTACTTTCGTGCCTTAGAATGAATACTGTATATTGGATCCAAGGCAGAAGAATGGTAAAGGCTAGGCAATAAGGGTTGAGAGACTTGCCCAGGGTCGCACAGCTAGGAAGTATCTGAGGTCACATTTGAACCCAGAACCTCCTATCTCTAAGAGTTACCTGGCTTCCCTCCATTAAATAATTTTTAAACAATTGAAGTATCTCTTTTGGAAAATATATCTCTTTTAAAATTCATTTTTAAAACCAGTTCCATTCCTTAAGGGAATGGGGCTAGTCTTGTAATTTCATTAATATAAGGAACTTCCTGATAGGGAAACTCCCTCTACTAAAAAATAACTAATAATAACTAAGATTTATATAATGTTTTAAGACTTACAAAGGACTTATCTCATTTGATCAGCAGGATCCTAAGAAGTAGGTGCTATTATTATCCACATTTCACAGATCAGTAAACTTATGTTAGGAGTTTAAGGAACTTGCCTGAAGTCACAGAGCTAGTGTCTTCGGTGGAATTTGAACTTAGGTTTTGAACTTAAGTCTTTCTTTCTTATTTCATATGCACTGATTATCCACTACATCATGATGCCACTTTCCTTTACTTGTATAGCCTCAAAGGCAATATTTTCTCTACTAACAGTTAACAATTAGCCCTCATATGAAACCTTAAGATTTATAAAGTTCTTGTATAATCTCATTTAACTCCCAGGATGACCCTGTGAGGTTGATGTTATTATTACGCTCATTTTATAGACAAGAGAACCAAAACTGTGATGCCATGTGAAATGCCTAAGATCACTAGAGCTAGTAAGTGTTATGAGGAAGAGATAATTACAGTAAGATAGATGAAGGTTTACAGAGAGAGGACAGATGTGTGAGACCTGAGCATGAAAGATTCTGGGATGCTAGAAGGAAGGGTTAAGATGGAACTCAGGGGCTGTTGGCTGGCGCTCTCTCTCTCTCTCTCTCTCTCTCTCTCTCTCTCTCTCTCTCTCTCTCTCTCTTCTCTCGATGTGAACCTCGAGAGAGTGACTGCCAAGTCCTGAAGTTTCTGATCCTGTCCTTGTTGCTGTGGCCTGTGTTTCTTTGGAAGAAGATCCTGTGAACCTGATGCTAACCTGAACCAGCACTCAACTATCAGCATTGTCTGTAAGCAGAGTGGGGTCCAGTTGAATCTGGGACCTACCCTTGGGTCCCTGTCTAATCTGTCACAGATCAACATCTCTATTAATACTCAAGAGAGGTTTGGATAGTGCAGGGTAGCTAGAATAGGGTCTGGGTTACAGGTTAGAGAGGAGAGGATGAAAAGTGTAGAACATCAAAATCTCTGAAGACCCTTCTTGTAAAGGTTTAGGTTTGGGGGTTATTAGCCAACTGCTGGGCATCTTCAACTCACAGTGTGAAACCTCTAGTACTGGCCCAAATAATCAATTGGTCTCTTATCTGACCATGTCCCCCAAACCCCACAAATACAGTGTCTGAGGTGGAATTTAACCTAATTTTTTTTCCTGATTCCTAGGACTATTCACTGCATTTTCAACTTGTACACTCAAAGACAGTGTTGTATTGTAGATAGAGACTATGAAGATCTGGGTTCAAGATCAACTTCTGATCTTTTATGGTTTCATGAATAGGCAAGTCACTCAATCTCCCTGAGACTCACCAAGCAATTAAGTCTTCCATTTCTATACACTTATAATAGTAACTCATTTCTATCACAGACATTACAAAAATATTGGCTGGCATTTATATCGTGCTTCAAAGAGCCCATTATATACATTTTCTCTTCCAAGACTCACAACTATGTTCTAAAATAAACTACTCAGGACTTATTATTTCTAGCTTTCAAGAGAACTGAGAAGGAACCCAGAGACAGGATTCAAACTTAGGTCTCTGGGACGTCAAGGCTCAAATTCTTTCTATTACACTTAATTGCATTTTGAGTTATCCTGGGGAATGGAGTAAGTCTCTTATGGTGACAGAAAATAAGAGATGTCCTTCAAAAGGGGAATGGCTGAACATGTTGTGGTACATAATGGTAATGGAATAGTATTGTGCCATAAGAAATGGCAAATAAGATGATCACAAAAAATTCTGGAAAGACATGAAGTGATGCAAAGTGAAGAGAGCAGAATCAGGACAATGTTATATACATTAGCAGCAATAAAGTATGGTGATTAACTGTGAATGACAACTATTTTCAGCAAAGACAACTCCACTGGCCTTATGATGATAAAAGGTTATCTACCACCATAGAAGGAACTGAGGAATCTGAATGAAGATTGAAGTATGTAATTTTCCACTTTATTTTTTCCATGAATATTTGTCTTCTTTCATAGCACAATGAAAATAGAAATATGTAGTGTGTAATGACACATCTACAACCTGTATCATATTATCTACTGTCTGGGAGAGGTGGTAGGGTTTGAAGGGAGGGAAAGAACATGGATTGCAAAATGTCAGAAAATGATCATTAAAAATTATGTCAATGGGGGCAGCTGGGTAGCTCAGTGGATTGAGAGCCAGGCCTAGAGACGGGAGGTCCTAGGTTCAAATCTGGCCTCAGACACTTCCCAGCTGTGTGACCCTGGGCAAGTCACTTGACTCCCATTGCCCACCCTTACCGCTCTTCCACCAAGGAGCCAATACACAGAAGTTAAGGGGTTTAAAAAAAATTATGTCAACATATAACCTGGAAAAAAGGCATAGAAAGAAAGAAATACATGAAATTATTAAGAGTAAAACTGGTGCTCAGTGGATTGAGAGCCAGACCTAGAAATGGGAGATCCTTGATTCAAATATGGCCTTAGGTACTTCCTTGTTGTGTGACCCTGAGTAAGTCACTTAACCCCCCATTGCCCAGCCCTTACCACTTTTCTTCCTTGGAAGCAAAACATAGTATTGATTATATGATGGAAGATAATGGTTTAAAAAAAGAGTGAAACTAGCAGAATCAAGAGAACATTATATATAGCAATAGAAAAATTGTTTGAAGAATGACTTGTGTATGTCCATCTACAGAGAAAGAACTGATAAACAAATAAGCAAAATTTAGTTTCACATATACTATATCTTTTTGTCAAATGATGCCTTCTCTGTTTTGGGGAGGGGAGTGAGGAAGATATTTAACTAGGAATTTTATTGTAACGAATACATAAATTTAAAATTAAAAAGAAATCGTCATCATTACCAGTATCATACAAATGTATCTTCATTCCTTTCCAAGATATACTCCCTCTACCATACCATACTAACCTCTTCATCTTGAAAGCTCACTTTCTGGACTTCTCAAATTGGAAGTACCAGTGGCCCTGGTGGCCTCTCTCTTTGAATGACTGGTTTCTTCCAGAACCCCCCTTTTAAAGTATGGTATGTTATTGTAGTGGAACATTATTATGTCATAAGAAATGGCAAATAAGATGATCACCAAAGTCATGCAGAACTAGGAGAATATTGTACACGTTAAACAATAATTACGTGTGGTGATCAACTAACTGTAAATGACTTAACTATTTTCAACAAGACAAGAATCGGGGACAATTCCAAGGGGACTCAAGATGAAAGAAGATATCCACCACCATAAAATGAACAGATTGATTCTGAATGCACATTAAAACATAACCTTCTTCACCTCATTTCCTCTATGAATTTTTCTATATTGTGATGTCTCTTGTTTCTCATGATGAATAGAGAATTATGTATTGTAGAACCATCTAATTCTACCAACTCATTTCATATATGAAATGTTTTTGCATCCCTTTTAATATATAACATGTAAAGCACTTAACAAATATACACTATTTGAACTGATGAAAAGTGAATCAAGTCAAATGAAAATGTAAAATTTTAGGTTGAAGTAGAGATAACTCTTTTGAAAGCAGTCAAGATTTGTGGGAAAGTCTCCACCAGAGAAAGGGAGCAGTTGTCATAAAGGATATTGAAAACATATTTGGAGGGGGAAAAAAGGTAAATTTAATCTAATAACATTCATTAGAATCTATTATGTGCTAGGCTTAAGTAATGATAGTGATGATGATGATGATGATGATTTAGATCATACTTATAATTTCATTAGTAGAGCAAGTTTTCTTTAAGGAAATTCTCTTTACCAATGCAGGTCAGTACCTATTATGCAACTTTATGACTTGGAGCAGTGATGGCAAACCTAAGGCACAGGTGCCAAAGATGGCACACAAAGCACTCTCAGTTGACATGCAGCCACCATCCCCACCCCCTAGAATTTGTTACCAGAAAGGTAGTGGGATTTGGGTGGAGCTGCTCCCCTTTCCCTCTCCAACATGCCTGATGACATTTTTTCACATCATCTGCCCCTCTGCCCAGCAACCCAATGGAGGTACACGGGGATAAGGTGAGTGGCTCACAGGTGGCAGAGCTGGAGGTGAGCCAAGAGCTCTGGCAACTCTCCTTCCCCTCCTTACACTCACTGAAGACATTCCACACTTCACCCACCCCTCTGCCCAGCAGCCCAATGGGAGGGCTTTCTCCCTACCCTGTGTGGCGTAAAGGGGGGAAGGGTGGCCCTGGCACTCAGTGTGTGGGAAAGGCAAGGCATGTGGTCTCTGGGGGTGGGCACTTAGTCTGGAGTGTGGGTAGGGGTGGAGCCTGGCACTCCATCTTTAAGAGTTTTGCCATCACTGACAGAGAATTACCTGGAGGAAATGAAAGGATAAGAAACTTAGAGGACATCCAATCACCAATATGTATCAGAAGCATTCTGTCTTTCTATCTCTGAAACTGGCTTTTTGTACACTACATGACACTGATGCTACAAAGTGAAAAATGAAACAATCCCTGATGACAAGAGCCTTATGTTCTATTGAAGACTGGTGGGAGAAACCTTGAAAAAATTACAAAATTTTAGAATATCCAAGGAGGAAGTGACTTAAGTGGATATTTAATATAAGCAGCGTCTGAACACAAAACTCCTTAACGACCCTGGGAAAGCATTGAAGTAAATAATTTTCTAGCATATTTTATACTTCTACAAGTTTGGAAGATGGATTAATACAGAGTGCAAAGGAAGAACAAAGGTTTGCAGGTGATGAAAATGGAACAAATTACTCTCTTTTCAAAGAATTCTTAAACAATTATTATTTGTTACTTGTTAAAATACCCATGAAGGTTATATGAATTCAAATCTCAGCTATTAATTATGATCTTCAAAGTGTCTGATATATTAGACACCCTTTGCACCTAATTTCCCACCCCTAAAAATACCTGAGCTTTGTCTATCTTCATGCTTTTTTGACATTTATATGTTTTTTCAAGTGTACTTAAAAGTAAAAACAGAATTATTCTAATAGCCTTCTACATTGCAGTACTAGTTAATGAAAAACAATAGTAATCATAAAGCATTGACTAACCTTGGACTCCAAGAGCCCTGTTGCTTTGGAAATTTCTCAAGGGCAAATCTATACATCATTTAATTTTTGTTTTTAACAGAAGTAATGTCATTTTTTTCTGAGCAACAATTCCAAAAGATAATAGGGAAGCTGAAGAATAACACAATATTTTACAAATTACTGGAATTGGTTGTGCAATGTGATCTGTTTAAGTGGAAAAAAAGGCAGCTAACTTAAGGGGAGGAAAAACTTACATTAAACCCCAAAGATCAGCTTGCTATTAGACTATTCCAAAGGTCAAATTACATTTAATAACCTTTCTAATTTTATGAGGTATAAATATGATGGGAGTAGTGTCATGACATCATTTAGCCTCAGAATTGAGGGAGTTTCTTTGTCATTTAGATAATGGAGCTGTGGATGGTAATAGCAAGAGACCTATAAAGGGGGCAGCAGGTTAGCTCCTTTAGGATCATAGGATTTCTCCTAGTGTGACATAAAAGGGATTATTATGTTGGCTTTTGGAAGTGTCCTGACATTTCCATTAAAATCATGATTTTGACAGGTTTATACATTCAGTCCCTTTCATTTGCATGAGGTTGAAACTTGACATTAGAAAGGCTCAGACCAAATACTTCTCAACTATCTCACATACTTGCATATTGATGTATGTCTACAGTCTAATATAGCAAAAAAAACAAAAACAAAAAGATATTTCCTACATAGTATTTTTCATCAATTGCTTAATACGTTATCAAGTTTCATGGGGGAAAAACACATTAGATACAAGAACAGAGTATTTGGCATTATGTTCTAAACCAAGTGCTATAGTCATTCTTGAGTCACTGCAGTATATTTTGCTTGACTTCTCAGGGTAAGTACACTGTACCACGGGCTTTTAGTGCAACCAGCCTTGATTTGACATTGACATTTGTATCATATTAATGCATTGTTAAAAACTGTAATATGTACCTGTCGACACATTTTATTTGGGCTTTCATTTTCTAGTGCTTTACATAGGCTCACAACTTTATTTAAATCCTTCTACTTGTTTTCCTTTTAAAAGCCTTTGCATAATGCCTTCTTTATCACCACTTATAATGTCAAAATGAGATAATTTTCAAGTAAGACTAAGTTTATGGCATTTTTTTAAAGTTGACTTCAACCTGCCATTGGATGGTTTTAAAACATTTTTTAAAAATATAACAAAATGTCATTTTATCCATAAAAACATGGAGACCTTTAAAAATAAATCAATGGTGGACACTTGTTCTGTAGACACAATGTACAATCCTGATATGTTTCTCCAGTGTGCTTAGAACTTTTTATAATATACTTAAAATGATTATTATAGCATACAAAATTTTTACATGTTGATACAATGCTTAATAATCATTTTCTGACATTCTGAGGGCCATGATCTCTCCCTTCCTCCAAGATATCCCCCCTCCCCAAGACAGCAGGTAATATGATATAGGTTCTCCATATGTTGTCATATAATATAGATTTCCATTATCATGTTGTGAAAGAAGTTGCATATCACTTACACTAGAGAAAAATTCATGGAGGAAATTCAATGAAGAATGGCATGTTTCAATATACATTTAGATTCTGTCAGTTCCTTCTATGGTGGTGGATAGCCTTTTTCATTATGAGTCTCTTGCAATTGTCATGGATCCTTGAATTGCTGACAATAAGTCATTCACAATTGATCCTTAAACATTATTACTATCGCTGTGTACAGTGTTTTGGTTCTACTCACTTCACTTTGTGTCATTTCTTTTGTCTTTCCAAGTTTTTTATGATAATTTTATCATTTTTATGTCACCATACTATGTTATAGTATTTTTTAAAAATAGATTTGTGATTTCATTGTTATATTGATCTTTGAGTCCCCTATAAAATGTAAAACCTCTCTTGGTCTGCTTGGACACTGAAAGATTTAGTTACTATTCCAAGTTCAAAGAACCAATATGTATCAGAAACAGAACTGAGCCCTGGCTTTTGAAAATCTGTCTCTATCTCTCTCTATCTCTCTGTCTCATTGTTCCCCATACCTGGAATTATCTTGCTTCACATCATCTCATAACTTCCATGGTTTCCTTCAAATTTCTATTAATGTTCTGACTGCCTTCTCCAAGGTTTCATTAATCTTAGTGCTCCTCTGATATTATCTCCATTTGATCCTGTATATTGTTTGTATATACAGAGTGGTTTGGATGTTGTAGGTTGCTTGAGAATAGAATTGTCTTTTGCCTTTCTTTGTTTTCACACTATTTAATATAGTGGTTAACACAAAGTAGGTACTTTACAATTTCTTGTTGCTTGACTTGGCTATTTCATTCTGCCTCCCATGTTACATATCATAATGCTATGTCATAGAAATCTTTTTTTTAACCTTAATTAGAACAATGTAGTGAAAAGATCACTAGATTAAAAGTAAAGGGACTTAGCTTCAAATTCTCAGTCTACTATTTTACCTCTTTGGCTTTGAGTAATTTGGTTAGCTTTTGGAGGGTTCGATTTTCTTATCTGTAAAATGAGAGTGGATCACAAAGGTCTCTTTCACCTCTAAAATTCTATGATTTTATCATGTAAGCCTTTGCCTTAAGCAATTCATGTCTGATCTTTGATAAATATATAAGATTGAAATATAATTTTATTTCAACTTAGTAAGCATTTATTAAGCATATAATATATGCCAGGCACAGAACCTGATATGCAATAACTAAATTGAGTCAGTTCTGGTCCCCAGAAAGCATATATCCTACTTAGAGGATACAAATGTATACAGATCATGCATACTAATTCATTATTTATGGAACTGGGAATTGGCATTACCATTCCGAAAAGCAATTTTGGAATTATATAAATAAGGGAATAATAAGTTAATATTTGTTGATCCAAAGATTACACTGCTAGGCATATATCTGCATGGACCACTGACAAAAAAAGGTTGTTGTATATAATAATATTTATAACAGAACATTTTATGAAATATATGATAGCTAACAGAGAGACAAATAAATGCAGGAGAATATCTCAGGGCATAAAAAATAATGAATACTATAAATACAGAGAAGCATGAAAAGACTTACATGACTTGATGTAGAATTTTTTTAAAAAGCCAAGAAACTAATATGCAAGGAGACTATAACCATTTACTTATAAAGAATAACAACCCCCCAATCCACAAATGGTTGAGGGACATGAATAGGCAGTTTTCACATGATAAAATCAAAACTATCAATAAGCACATGAAAAAGTATTCTAAATCTCTCCTGATTAGTGAAATGCAAATTAAAACAACTCTGAGGTACCACCTTATACCTAGAAGACAATCCAATAAGGCAACAAAGGAAAATGAAAAATGTTGCAGGGGATGTGGCAAAATTGGGACACTAATACATTGCTGGTGGATTTGTGAATTGGTCCAACCATTCTGAAGGGCAAATTGGAATTATGCACAATGGGCTTTAAAAGAATGCCTGCCATTTGACCCAGCCATGCCACTGCTGGGTTTGTACCCCAAAGAGATAATAAGGAAAAATACTTGTACAAAAATATTTATAGCTGTGCTCTTTGTGGTAGCAAAAAAATGGAAAATAAGGGGGTGTCCATCGATTGGGGAATGACTGAACAAATTGTGGTATCTGTTGGTGATGGAATACTATTGTGCTCAAAGGAATAAAGAACTAGAGGAATTCCATGTGAACTAGAAAAACCTCCAGGAACTGATGCAGAGCAAAAGGAGCAGAACCAGGAGAACATTGTACACAGATACTGATACATTATGACACAATTGAATGTAACAGACTTTTCTACTAGCAGCAATGCAATGACCCAGGACAATCCAGAGGAATTTATAAGAAAGAAAGTTATCCATATCCAGAGAAAGAACTGTGGGAACAGAAACACAGAGGAAAAACATATGATCTATCATGTAGTTTGAGAGAGATATGATTAGGGTTTTGATATTAAAGGATCACTCTATTGCAGAAATGAATGGAAATAGGTTCTGAACAATAATACATATATAACCAAGAGGAAATGCTTGTCAACTCCAGGAGGGAGGAGGCAAGGGGGAGGGGGATCATGAATCATGTAACCATGGGAAAATATTCTAAATTTTTAAAAAAGAATTAAAAAAGAATAAGAATCACAGAAAAAATTTGAAAATGAATATTGACAAGATAGCAACCGAGAAGTGATATGAGAAGATCTCATTTTCAAAGATCATTGTTAATAATTCATATTATTAGATTATCTTTGATGTGTTGATTGTATTTTCTTCATTTTACTTTCCTGTAAATACTCTTTCTTATATTGGAGGATTCTATAAGAGGCAGTTTGGAAGTGAAAGAAGAGAAAATATATGAGCAGAGCCAAGATGCTGGATTAGAGGCAGCAAGTCAGCCAAACTCTCCCAACATTTCCATCAAAACATTAAAATAACACTTTAAATGGAATTTTGGTGTTACAAAACCAACAAAAGTTCAGGGTGATAATTTTTTCTGGGCTTAAACAACTTGGGATTTTGGCAGGAGAGATCTATGAGAGCAGGATGGGAGTCAGTCTGGTGCACAGGTAGTAGGAGAACTAACAGTGTACCTTGGAGGCCATCCTAAAGCAGTAGAAGCAACAACATCAGGAATTCTCAGCCTAGAGATTATAAGGGGGTGGGGGTCCAGACAGAGATTATAGAGGACACATTTCTGGCACAGCAAGCAGATGGTATTGACAGGTACATTCTACTACCTATACACAAGTCTGGGTCACAGTTCCAGGGTAGAGAGGTATGCTAGCTAGCACTTAGGGCTTTAGGAGAACAGCAGAGACCTACAGCTCTCTTTGGAACATACCATGTTGGAAGTACTGAAAACAAATAGATCTCCAGAATTAACTCTGAAAAAAGCATCACAATAAAGTCTAAAGCTTGAAAAGTGTCCCCCTGAACATGGGTGTGCAGAGTCCAACTATAACATAATGTTCAAAGGCTAGAAAAGAAAAAGGCTAGAAAAATGAGAAAACAAGAACAAAAAAATAACTTGGCTATAAAAAGCTACTGTGGTGGCAGGGAAGACTAAGAAAAACTCAAAAGAAGACAAACAATATGAAAATAGCTACAAACAAAATTTCAAAGAGAAATGCTAACTGGACATAAATCCAACAAAAATTCCTGTAAGAGTTAAAGGAATAGATAAGAAGAGTAGAGGCAAAATAGGTTAAAAAAAGAGTTTTGAAGTGAAATTACAAAAAGAGAATGAACAGCTTGTTAAAAAAGGCACATAAATGCACTGAAGTAAAGAAAAAAACAAACAAATTTAAAAAGCAGAACTGGACAAATAGAAAAAGAGGTATGAAAGTACACTGAAGAAAATAGTTCTTTAATAGCTAGAATTGGGCAATTAGAAGCTAATGAATATTATAAATGAAAAACAACAGGACAAAATCAAAAGAATAAAAATATAAGAAAATGTGAAATATCTTTTCAGAAGAACAACTTGCCTGGAAAATAGATTAAGGAGAGGTAATTTAAGAATTACTGGTCTACCTGAAAGTCGTTATCAAAAAATAATAGATTCTAACCATCATATTTCAAGGAATTATAAAGGAAAAGAGAAATTGGAAGAATTCATCAGTCACTGCCTGAAAGATACCCCAAAATGGATATTCTCAGGATTATTATATCCAAATTTCAGAGTTCACATGTGAAGAAAAAATATTGCAAGCAACAAGAAAGAAAGTTTGGATATTGTGGAGTCATAATAAGAATCACAAAAGATAAAGCAGCTTCTACATTAAAGAAACCAAGGGCTTAGAATATGATATTCTGGAAGATAAGTGAGCTAGAATTACAACCAAGAATAATCTATCTACCCAGTAAGAGTGAGAATAATCCTTTGGAGTGAGGAGAAGGATACTTAAATGAAATAGATGACTTTCAAACATCCCTGCTTAAAAGACTAAAGATTAATAGAAAATTTGACATTGAAACATAAGATTCAAGAGAAACCATGAAGCAACAAACATGAAAGAGAAACCAAATTGTAGGAAACTCAATTAAGTTAACCTGTTTACATTCCAATATGAGAAAATAAAACATGTAATTCCTAAGAATGTTATCATAATTAGGGCAGTTAGATGCAGTCTGCATAATCAGAAGACACAGGTGTTAGTTGATTATATTGGGATAATCTAAAAAATAATGAAGGGCTGAGAAAGAGAGATGCACTCAGAGAAGGGGGAAGAGAAAAGTAACATGGGAGAAACTATCTCAAATAGAAGAGATGTGCAAGGAAGAGCTTTTACAGTGGAGGGAAAATGGTGGGGACAGAGAAGCAGGCACTGCTTGAATGTTACTCTCATACTCTCTCAGTTAGGTATAGAAATCTATCTTAATATGTTAATAGGAGATCAAGGAGATAAGAGAAAAGGTGGGGGTGATAAATGGAAGAGCAGATTAAGGGAGGCAATGGTTAGAAAAAATAGACTTTTAAGGAAGGACAGGAGAAAGAGACAGAGACAGAAACAGCTAGAGAGATAGAGATTAGAAAATAGAATGGAGGGGTGCACAATAATCATAATAGTGCATATTAATCAAATGAGCTCATCAAATATAGAAGTGAATAGAAGAATAGATTAGAAACCAGAATTTAACAATATGTTGTTTACAAAGATACACTTGAAACAGAAAGACACACAAAGAATTAAAATAATAGGCTGGATCAGAACTTATGTTTCAGGTTAAGTAAAAAATACAAAGGGTAAAAATCATATCAGACAAAGCAAGAGCAAAAATATACTAGTTAAAAAGAGATAATAAGGGAAAAGACATTTTGATTAAAAGTTCCACAGACAATATATTATGTCATTACTGTTTGGGGAAATGAAGTTTAAAATAACTACCATTTCAGATCTATCAAAAATAAAAAATGCTCAGTGATGAAGGACGATAGGTACACACATGAACTGTTGGTAGAGTTTTGGACTATGGTCCACCCATTCTAGAGAATAATTTACAACTATACCTAAAAGACAATGAAACTGTACATAATCCTTGACCATGAAATAGCACTTAGTATATATCCCAAAGAGATCAAAGAAAAAGAGAAATGATCTTTATGTGCCAACAAATACGTAGAAGCTCTTTTTATGGTGGCAAAAAGATAGAAACTGAGGGGATACCCATCAGTTGTTGAATGGTTGAACAAAATGTAACATATGATTGTGATGGAATCTTATTGCACTATAAGAAATAACAATGGAGGTGATTTCAGAAGAAAAAAAAATGGCAAGATCTATATGAAATGAAGCAAAATGAACTGAGTGGACCCATATTATTGTACATAGTAAATTTAATAATGTAATGATGATCAGCTGTGAAAGATTTAGCTACTCTGATCAATACAATGATCCAAAATAATTCCAAATGCCTGATGATAAAAAAAAAAGAGGCCAGATAGGTGATATAGTGGATAGAATGTCCAGGCTGGATTCAGAAAGATTTAATTTTCTGAGTTAAAGTCTGGCCTCAGATACTTACTAGCTGTTGGACACTGGAAAAATTAGTTAATCCTATTTTCCTCAGTTTCCCAACCTGTAAGAGGGGCTATACAAGAAAATGGCAAACCACTCTGATATCTTTGACTCCTAGTTGGGGGTCACAAAGCATTGGGGCATCATTGAAAACAGCAACATGATACAAAATGTTATTTGCCTCGATAAACAGAATTGATGAATTCTAAATCCAAATTAAGCATAGTTTTCTCACTTACTATTTTTTTTTGCATTTTTGTCATGATATGGTTAATGTGAAAATATGTTTTGTATGATTTAATATGTATAATTAATATCATATTATTTGCTTTGTCAGTTAGTGGGGAATAGGAAAAGGCAAAGGGGAGAATTTGTTACTCAAATTATTTTAACCTCAAAAATAAATAATAAATGTTTTAAAAGTGAAAATGATAGAAAACATTTTAAAGCATCTATTTAAAACTAATGCACACTGATAAATAAATATAAAATCTAGTCCTCACATAATAAACATAAATAATTTTAAAAGTAAGACAAAATAATAAATGTTTGGGGTTGGGGGAGGATAATGCAGTGGCAATGAGCTTCTTGAAGGGAATGATGAACTCTATGAAGTAGAGAGATAACATTTCAATTATAGGGAACAGCTTATACAAAGGAATAGAGGCAGGAAATAGAATGAGATGTATATGGACTAGTTAAGCCAGTTTAGCTAGAATGTAGTCTGTAAGGGAGAAGCAATGTGAAATCTTTCTGAAAAGATAGGTTGCAGTTAAATTATGAAGATTATTAGGCCAAACAGGAATATATATATATTCCCTTTTCTGAGTCATTAGCCTGGGAACCTTCTTTACTATGGGAGTTCATGGTTCAATGTATATTCTAGGATGAACAATTGGGTCTCAAAGTCAGTGATGATGAACCTTTTGGAAGCTTCTAGAGATTGTGTACCTCCCAGACTATGTGCTATCCCCTGCCCCCTCTCCCCACCTCTGGCCCAGCTCCCTACCTTACTTCTGACAGGGAGGGACAAAAGGGAGTGGTCCAGATGCTCTGCTCAGAGGGGGAGTAAGTGCTTTGGTTGGGCTACTGGGCAGAGGGGCTGGATGGGAGGCATGGTGGAGAGGGAGAAAGGAGTTGCTCTATGGAGTCCCTCTGCCTTTCTACTAAGTAACTTTGGCAGGCAGTACATGCCCACAGAGAGGTCTCTGCATGCCATCTTTGGCATGTATTCCATAGGTTAACCATCACAGCTCTATGTGATGTCACAAAATCCAGTGTCTAGATTAATGGCCAGGATGGATTGGAGAGAGTTGAGAATAGAAGCACAGAGCCCAAACAGGGATCAGTTTTCTTGCTTCTACTCTTGAGAAAAGAGATCTAGCTCCTGTTGAGATTACTATGGAAGAACATAAATAACTATCAAAAACATATCATAGCATAAAAGGGCAAGATGTTAGAAGTTTCTGTGATAGCTGGTTTGCCAGTCTTTTTCTGCTAATCAGTCAGTCCAGTCAATAAGTATTTATTATGCATCTACTACATACAAGGCACTTTACTAAGATTTTTGTTGTTTTTATTGTTCAGGTATTTCAGTTATTTCTGACTGTTCATTACCCAATATGTAGTTTTCTTGACTAAGATACTGGACATTGTTGACATTCCCTTCTTCATCTCATTTTATAGATGAAGAACTGTAGCAAAAAGGATTAAGTGATTTGCCCAGGGTAATACAGCTAGTAAGCGTCCAAGGGCAAACCTATATGGATAGAACACATTTGAAAAATCAGGAAGTGAAAAAAGCTCCCCTATGAAGTAACATGAAGCAAGTATTAATCATAATATGTTCTTTGTTTTCAGATGAATCTTCCTGATTTCAGGCTCTTCACTCTATCCACTAAACTACCTAGGTGTACCACTTTGCAAAATACTGGGAATACAAAGGAAAAAGTAATGTTCTTGTCTCAAGGTGCTCACAATATAATTATGGAGTCAATATGGAAATAACTGTACATACAAGATATATATATACATACATATATATGTAGATATATAAGATCAGACAAAGAGTCAGAGGGAAAGAATTAGCACTAAGGGGAATTAAGAAAGTTCTGTTGGAGAAGATAGGTTTTTAGATAGGATTTGAAAGCATCCAAAAGTGGAGATGAAGATGGAGAGAATTTCAGGGATGGGGGACAGCTAGTGAAAATGCCTAGAGTATGGAGTTGGAATGTGTTGGGTGAAAAATACCAAGACATTATGACAGGAGCTGTTGGAGTTGATTTAATATGGTTGGGGAATCCTGGCTTTCTTTACTTAAAGTAAAAAAAAATACGAAAACCACTAAATAACAATGAGAAAAAAATGATACCTCTTCCATAATTTCTTAATATCCCAGTTGAGCCCCAAATTTCCCAATTTATTTACTCTCCATATTCCCTTTTTCAAGATCAGACTTCTAGTAATGTGACACATATGGAACACATTTGAAAATTTAGAAGTGAAAAAAGTTCCATATGAGGTAATAAGTAGCAATATTAATCATAACATATTCTTTATTTTCAGAAATTAACAATATGACATATAGTCCAGGAAATCACGTGTAAAATAAGGTCACTAAAGCAGCTACAGTGAAAAGCACTGAGACCTCAAAACTGAGTGAAGGAGGAAGAGATGAAAGAAATAAGAGTATAATATTTCCTCAGTGTGAGGACCTTTAATGTAGAGACAGAGGCCCTTATACACATATCATACCCTGAAGCTACCATTTTATTAGAGCTTCACATAATAGTTTATGTTAATAATTAAACTGAATAATCATCATTAGAAAGTATCCTCAAATAAGAAAACCAGGAATGCATGATAGATTATATTTATTTAAAAAATGTTTAAACATAAAAAAATCCTTAAAGAAATAAACTCCAGGTTACAGATATATTCACATATAGGCCTCATTCTCTGATGATCCTAGGTCAAAGGTCCATTTCTATGTACATGTATATTTATTTTTTCTCCATCTCTCTCTACTCTTAGACTGAATAAACGGCTTATTTTTTGGTAAAGTAGAAGGATTTCTGAAGATAACTTCCTCAAAGAACTATGGGAGTAGAAACACAGAAGAAAAACAACTGCTTGATCACATGGGTCAATGGGGATATGACTGGGGATATAGACTCTAAACAATATACCCTAATGCAATTACCAATAATATGGAAATAGGTCTTGATCAATGGAACATATAAAACCCAGTGGAATTGTGTGTTGGCTACAGGGGGTGGGTGGGGGAGCTTTGAGGGGAGGGAAAGAACATGAATCATGTAACTACGGAAAATATTCTTAATTAATTAATTAAAATTTAAAAAGAGAACTTCCTCAGATTCCCTCTTTCATTCATTCCTCAAAACTTCTAAAATCTAAATTGTCGTTTTTTCTGTGTAGTCACAACTAGCATTCCTATTGACAATTTTTTAAACTCTTACCTGCTGTCTTAGAATGAATACTAAATATTAGTTCCAAGGCAGAAAAACAGTAAGGGCTAGGCAACTGATATCACATAGTTAAAAAGTGTCTGGGGTCATTTTTGAACCCAGAACCTCCTATCTCCAGGCCTGGCACTCAATCCATAGAGCTACCTAGCTGTCCCATCCCACCCCTCTATTGACTATTAAGATATATTCTTTTATTTGTAACCACAAATATTCTCTCTAAACTCAATTTCCTTTCTTAGAGCAGGCTATCTCTTTTATGTAAAACAATTATCTTGCTCAGTGTTGGCTTATCTCCATGTCTTCAGGGAAATTCACATATCGATCACATTAAAACAACAAAAAAATTTCTTTTGACCCTTCTACTCTATCCCATCATTATCCCATATTTCTTTTCCATTTCATTAGTCAACAAGTATTTATTAAGCACTCACTATATAACAGGCAGTATATTAGGTTTGGGGAATAAAAAGAAAGTGAATAAAAAGTCCCTGACCTCAAGAAGCTTACATCTAAATAATGAAGTACATAAAATACATGTACCAAATAAGTGGAAGGTAATCTGAGAGGAGAAGGTCCTAATAGTCAAATGGGTAGCAATATACAAAGAGAACTGTATTTGGAGTCAGTTTAAATCTAGACTCAAACAATCACTAGATTTGTGACCTTCGCCAAGTTATTTAACCTCTATCTGCCTCAGTTTCCTCCATAGTTTGGAGATCATAAGAGCATCTCCTGAAAGGATTGTTTTAGGGATAAAATAAGATATTGGTAAAGACGTTAGCACAATGCCTAACATGTTATTTTCCCCTCCTGCCTTCTCTAAAAGCTGTGGTAAAAGGGGGTCACTAAAGCCCTCCTGCAGAAAAGTGAAATTTAAGATAGTATTGAAGGAAGCCAGAGGAAGCTTTAGTTGAGTCGTTAAGAGAACTGGGTTTGAAGTCAGAAAAACCTGATTGCAAATCCATCCTCAGTCACTTATTAGATGTGTGATTCTTAGCAAGTCATTTGATCTCTGGTTTCTTGACCAAATTGTCCATTGGATCAACTG
The DNA here is from genome assembly GCF_016433145.1 of Gracilinanus agilis. Classification (NCBI taxonomy): domain Eukaryota; kingdom Metazoa; phylum Chordata; class Mammalia; order Didelphimorphia; family Didelphidae; genus Gracilinanus; species Gracilinanus agilis. The sequence continues at coordinate 372,550,676 of NC_058131.1, forward strand.
AAGAAGAAATGGCATTCCAAACTAGCGTCCTTGCCAAGAAAAGCCCATGGATAGCTACAGTCCACAAGATCACAAAAAGTAGGACATGCTTGAGCAAGTGACAACAAAAAAAAAACTGAAGGAAATCAGGGAACCCAGCATATTGATATAGGACAGGGGAATATCTCAACTGAGGAGGACCAGTCAATGTAAAGGCATGGGGATAGAAAGTATAGTGTCAAATTTGAGGAACAAGTAGTCCATTATGATTGGATCACAGGGGATGTGGAAGAAAAAAAGTATAAGATGAGAGAATTAGGAAGGGGCTAGGTTACAGCTAAACTTCCAAAATGATTGTCTACCTATTGTCTCTACTTTCTCTCCACCCACTTTTCATTTAATCCCTTGCAAAGATGTTTCTATCAACCTATCCCTAGTTTACTGATACTTCTTCCAATCTCATAATTCAAGGGAGGTCAATACTAATCTTTCCTCACACCTCATCCCACCCCTAATGGATACTCTTTCTTACTTGAAATCAGAAGAAACTAAAATCTTGATTCTCTTTCTGACTCTATAGCCTATTCCCCTGCCTTATTCTTTCTCTAATCATTAGGCATTGGAGTCTAATGCCTCAATGGAAATTTTCTCTAAATATTTGTCTTTGGCCTTCTTTTCTCTCTCACTCTCTGTTCCTGTGGCAACATGCCACTATGAAAAGCATACTTTAAACTCTGAGGTCGTGAGTTTAAATCATTTCTGTGCTTCTCAGTACTTGTGTGACCTTGCACAAATCACTTAACCTTCATGGGTCTTAGTTTACTCATCTATAAAATAAAGAGGTTAGACTATGATCTCTAAGATCACTGACAATCCTAAATTCTATTATTTATATGCACATCTTCTGATTTAGAAGTATTGGACCTGCATCTCTGCCAACTGGGCATCTCTGTCAAGATATATCTCAGAAACATAATTCAACATGGCCCAAATCTGCTTATTATATTTGCTTCTGAAACTACTTTTTTTTAAGACCACTACTTCTGCTTCCAGCACCTCCTTTCTTTAAACCTCAGATAGATGTAATCTGGGGATCATTCTTGACTCTTCTTTTTTTTTATTTTAAACCCTTAACTTCTGTGTATTGACTTTATAGGTGGAAGATTGGTAAGGGTAGGCAATGGGGGTCAAGTGACTTGCCCAGGGTCAGACAGCTGGGAAGTGTCTGAGGCCGGATTTGAACCTAGGACCTCCCGTCTCTAGGCCTGGCTCTCAATCCACTGAGCTACCCAGCTGTTCCCTCTTGACTCTTCTTTATTCTTTCTCCTCTCATCTCGGATCAGTCATCAAATCTTATTGATTAGGATCATAGGATCATAGAATCACAAGTGTCATTCACTCAACAATATGCCAAGCTCTGTGCTAAGTCCTAGGGGTACCAAAAAAGGCAGTCAGTTAGTTAATTAATATTTATTATGTACCTACTATGTGAGCAGTCCTATGCTTAATGTTTTGGTAATATAAAGAAATACAGAGTTGCTATTCTCAAAGAACTCACAGGCTAATGGTGGAGACATTATGGAGATAACTACGTAGCAACAAGCTATATAAAAGATAAATTGGAAATAGTCCATAGAGGATAAGCATTAGAAATAAGTGGCATAGGAAAGGCAAAAGCAGTCCCTTAGAACTGGAAGGGAAGAGAGAAGCTATCTACCTGAACCCCTTTATTTTTTCAGGTGAGGTAACTGAGTCCAAGGGAGGTTAAGTGACTTGTTCAGTGTCACACTGATAGTGGAAAGTAAAAGTGGAATTTAATCCTAGATTCTCTGACTCTAAAGCTAAGGTTCTTCCTTCCAGAACACAATGCCCCTCATCTACCTAGGCAAGATCTTTCACATCCCTTAGTTCCTATTACCTCTGCTATGACCCATAGGTTTTCATTATCTCCCACATGGATGATTATATCCTATAAGATCTTTATGCTGCTGTTTTCTCCATTCTCCAAATTATTATTCATTCTTGCTAGAATAATCCTTCTAATGCATGTGTGGTCATATTATTCCTCAGCTCAAAAATATTTAGTGACTCCCTAATGTTTCTGAATATAAAGTAGAAACTCTTTTGTCCAGGATTAAAAGAGTATATACCTTATACCACATTACTTTCTCATATTGCTTCACTTTATAAATACTAAGCTAGTTTAGACAAATTGGACCATTTTTATTATCCATATTTTTGATTTTGCTATTTTTAGTGTCTACCATTTCACATTATGTACTGAATTTTTATTACTGAACCTCTCCCATGAAAAGAAAGAGATGTCCTAAAAATTCAGTTAAAAAAAGGCACAGAATTTCACCTAAAAATTGTTTCCTTACTTTCTAATCCTGTTATCACAGATTCATTTATTTAGTTAGCCAGCCAGTCAATAAGTTTAAGGATACTGTGTTAAGTGCTGGAGACATACAGAGAAGCAAAAGGCAGTCCATACCCTCAAGGAGCTCATAGTCTATTAAGAGAGATAACATGAAAATAATTAAATACAAACAAAATACATATGAGTCAAGCAAGATATTCGACACTCAGGAACTGATAATTTACATCTAGAAGGGACTTATGTAAGAGGTAATCATGCCCTTCATCCTCATTTTAAAAATGATATCCTAGAGGACAAGAAGGGGAAGTTGAACTAGCCCAGGTTCACAAAGGTGGCAAATGATAGAGAAGCAGGATTCAAACTCAAGTCTTCTAATTTCAAATCCAACATTCTTTCCATTGTACAATATCATCATAAACAGTAGCAAGGGATATCATAATATTATAGTACACATACTTATATTTTTACTATTTTTTTCAGAAGTCATGGTGAGAAATATAATCTACTCTTAAAAAAGCCATGGTATTACTTAAAAGACATGTGAAAAGCCAAGAAAGAAAAAAAAAGAGAAAAGAAAGGAAAGGAAAAGGTTAAAAGTATCTTGAAGATAGCAGGATTATCCAGAAGTGAGCAGGGAACCAAAATTTCCCAGTCACTCTCATGCTCTTTACATAGTCCTTAAGTAACACACAGTATGTGTCTCACATTTGCTCAACTAAATCGGCCTGAAAATGTGTAAAAGTGAATATTTCATTGCTTGCCTCTGAGAATGAAATAAGTTGCACAGCATTCTAGCCCTGAGTACCATTTTAGCATTCAGCTAGTGCTTCCTTCATGGGCTGTAACTTAGCTCATTCATCAGTCTGAAATGGGCTAATTTAAAATAGACTGAGAAAGAAAAGGGGAAAAAAGCTAATTGTCTGCAAAGAGGTGTTAAGAATGAAATAAAAATATAGGAAATTAGGAGCTGAAGAGGTATCCTTTACAGCTGTCTCAGCTAGCTGTCTGAGGATTTTTTACCAGCAATTTGTGAAGATGTGTGGGTATTGAATTACTATGTGCACAAAGCCAGTCTAGTGAATGATAACTTCAATACCAGCTTTGACTTGAGTGGATTAGGTGCTAAGTGGGCTTAACAAAATTACCCAGAGCATTACATCATATTCCTACCACTTTATGTGACATCAACTACTATTCCTGTGGGAGGATACTGAAAAAAAAAACACAGAAAGAGGAAAATCCTTCTTCTCATCCCCACTTTGGAAAATGAGGGCTGCTTTCACTGAATTCTGAAGTACCTACTTTTAATTATCTTTTGATTCTGTTTTCAGCAATGAGGGGATTCCTAGCAGGTTCTTGCAGAAGACCTTGTAGATATTTCTACTCTATAAACATTTGTAATAAATAAGTGATAATAGTAATATTTATCTATATTATTTATTATATTTTATAATAAACATGGCAAGCTGACAGAAATGTAAAGCATAACAAAATGACTTGCTGAACACTGAATGATAAAACAGTAATCTCCAGGCCTCTACGACATCTGTAACCTGTGAGAAATCTAGCAGGTAAGTAGATAAGCTAGTAATAACAATAATAACTCGACTTGTTCAGCACATTAAATTTTCCAAAACAAATTTACTTTCCTCATAGCCCTTATAAAGTGGCTAGTGAGGTATTATCAGTATTTTTCATGAATTTTCCATTGATGCAGATCCAGAACTGATCTAAAGCTTATAATCTTTGAGACCTGACTCACAACAGTGAATTGAGAGCCAGACCCAGAGATTTCAACCAGTCCTTGGTTGAAATCTGCCCTCAGCCACCTCCTAGCTGTGTCACCCCTCAATTTGTACCCCTTACCACTCTTCTGCCTTGGAACCAATATGTAGTATTGATTCCAAGATAGAAGGTAAGGGTCTTAAAAAAAAAGTAGTGCCCTATCAACTCTGTCATACCACTTCTCCTCCTGACTTTTTAAGATGAAACAGAGGCTAGGTGAATTGCCTCATGACAAAATGTTGCAGAAGTAAGTAGCAGAATTGGCCTAAATCTTCTCACTCCATTATATCATGTTGCCTCTTCAACAGAATTAACAGAGCTTGTTGTCCAAGGTAATAGTGACAAAATTATTATCATTGAGCAGACTTCTCTCCTAAGAAAAAAACAGAGATGTTTCCCAGAATGAGATTAAGTACAATTGGTGATTCCAAATTCCAAGCATATAATATTTATCAATTGCTTTATAGCCTAAGGTTCTCAGTCTTTTGTTGAATCCTTGACTAAGTGGCCTTTGAATTTTAGGTTCTGAGGCACTCTCTCAAAGGGTGACTGCCCCGGTACTCAATCATACCAACTACTGTCTAAAACATTGGAAGTGATTCCAGAGACTTTATCAATCTCACCTAAGGCATCATGACTCTAGACCTTGCTTCCACTATAGCAACACCTGAACATCTTTAACAGATGCTATAAAACATCTATTGAACCTAGTCTTTTCTTAATCTAAGAGCCAACAGAAGATAAATTGACTGCAAAGAAGAAAAGGCAGGTCCTAGATAAGAATATCTCTTTTAGAATATTACATGACAACTTCACTAGAAGCTAAAAAAATGGTAACAAGTACTTCACAAAACTTAAATAGTAGAGTACTGTTAGAGCAGCTTCTGATTCAGTGAATATGCTAATGGCTTTTTCAGAAATGTGTAGCATAGTGTAGCTAATATTTACTTCTTGGGTTCCCCTAATTATCTTCCATTAATTACCCATTTTAGGATCTATTCCTAATTTTTAACTGTTGTACTATTAATCATCTCAAAATATTCAAAGATTCCATAAAATCCCCTTGTCCCTCCTCCAGCCCCTTGGAAACTGAGTATATGAAGTAAATAATTTTGTACATTTTTTGAAATACTTGGTTGACAATGGGGTGGAAATAAATGTCAGGAATGATTTTCTAAGACTTCTTCCAATTGCTACTTGGACTGGAGAGATGAATAAGATGAGGCAGAAAGTTAATATTATTCTTGTCCAAGTTAGTTCATACTCCCATAATGTCAGAGCTAAAAGGAGCCCTAGAAACCATCTATTCTAATCCCTTCATTTTACAGATGAGTAACCTGAGGCTCACTACTGACTTGTTCAGGATAATATAGTGAGAATGGCAGGGTTGGGACTCCAACTCAAGTCTCTCGAGTCCCAGTCCATTTTTCTTCTTCCTACAGTACTCTGTCTTTTGGACAGTTCTGTGTCACTGTATGGCTTCTATTTCCAAGAATTTCAGTACTCGAGGAAATTATTCCCAAGATGTACATCAAAAAGAAAACTCATTGATCCTAGTTAGTTACTATCCCAATAGTTATAATGTGACAAAATAGTCTAGTCTGATTTTAAATATTTATCTAAATATGTATATTGTTGTTTTTCAAAAGCCTAAAAAGTAACAAGGAATTATTATATAACCTTATTTCGTGATGCCAATTTTGGAGCATCAATCAGCAAAATGGATTTTAGTTTCTTTGAAAGGAAGAGTTAGTACTTTCCAAAGAGTTAGTAAAAAAGATAAGAAATGCTTTATCTAGTTTTTTGAGTGCAATTAAACAGTTGGAGGAAATTTATCCTATTAACTTAGTTGTGTTATTTTGGAAGCTGTTCTTCAATTTGAAACCAAGCTGTGTTTTCTCCTAGTTCATAAATCAGCATTATTATTCTGTAATTACTGCTTTTCCTCTTTCTATTTTTTTGTGTGTAGAAAAGGCAACACTGAGACAAAATGTCAAAACTAATGGAAGAAGAAATGATTATTAGTAAGAATTCTGCAATGCCGAATCAGTAACATGCCCAGAAATAGCTTCATGTTGATGGGGAATCTTTCTGCTGCCACTGGTTTAACCATTACTGACAGAAATCCCCTAGGGCCATGCAAGTGATGAACAGTACAAGGAGCAGGCACAGTACAGTTATGGACAAATGCACAAGCCCTTGTCAAATGCAAAAACTGCCCAAATGCATCCATGTGTAGGAGCCCAAAGCTGTACCCCCCAGCCCACCCAACCTGATCAGTTTATAGATCACACATCAATGTCCCTGATGCTTTTGCTGCCAGAAGAAGGCATCAAGCTCCTTGACGGATCCTGACCATGGGAATGACACCAAAGGGAACCCTTTGGGTTTGACTACATCATTGCTTAACCAATCTGCCTCTGTCATCCCTCAAAATAAACGCTCATGTCTGCAAAGAGGCAGCTAGCCCTGTAGTTTTATGAAGGAAGAAGGGGAACACTCATCTAAAATGAACCACACTGCAAGAATCTTTTCTATTTGTCAGTGGTCCTAGGGTTATTTTTTGGCATCTTCCTCACCTTAATTTCTATACACTGGAAGTGAAAGTAATCATGGATTCAACATTGAATAATGACTCACACTCACTGGGCTATTTTTTTTTAACTGATCTACTTTTTGAAACATTGCTGAAAAATTCAATTACATTCCAAAAGGAAGGGGACGTTCCCACTGAGTATATGAATACACCAAGAATTTGTGTTTTCCTTAGTGGAAGGAAAACGTAGGGCAGAAACTCTTTCTGTTGGTTATAGTTCTCCTTTTAAAAAGTTTGTAGGTGTAACTGGGGAGAAAAGTGTAAAGTGGATGAAGTTCCAGAAATTCTCAATAATTAAATGGAACAGAGAAGACTGGCATTAAGATATCCCCCAAATGACAATTCAATCAGTTGTTAATTAAAGGAGAGGAAGAAGGTAAATACCTTTTCATATCTATTTGATGAAAGTTACATGGGTGCTATTTAACTGACAGCATAACTTGACAGAATTCTCTGAAGCCATTTTTTTCAGTGCTTTCAAATTTAATTGTAAAGGTTTATGTATTATCTTGTGAACCAATGATACACAGAACAAAGAAGCCCAATCCTAGCATTAAAGCACGTGGGGTCTAGTTGTACTTCTGATAGTTACTTCCTTTGTGAGCTGAGGCTTGTCATTTAACCTGTCATTTAGGACAGAGAATTTGCTTGGTCCTCAATAACCTCATCTATATGGTAAGTGAGTTGACTGGACGGACATTAAGAGCTTTAACCTATAGTTCTATGACTACTCATGTCTTCGCTCAAGCTAGATATTTCTGTTTTAATTAAGCTTCTCTCTGACCAAGTTGTCTAAATATCATATGATTCTGATTGTCTAAGCAAGGGAGTTGAGTATTATGGTCATGAACCTGAGCAATGTTATGAATTCAATTCCTACAACATCAATTTGTTTAGTTCTATGGAATGCCAATAGAACAGATATTTCATGTTTGAAAAAACATTTTGCAAAAGCATAAAAGCCCCAAAAAGAAAGATGGATGATCCTGGTATGCCACCATTTCTATTTTGGAGGGTACAGAGTAAAGTGAGGAGAAGAACAAAACCACCAAGCATACACTCAAGTGATAGTGGGTCAGGAAAAGAATTTCCATAGATGAAGGACAAGCACATGATTGTTACTCTGCTAATGCATACATGTGCCTCAAGGCAGGTATCTACAGGTGTGTTTGCCTGCAGGTAGTAGGTGAAAGTCAATCAAATTATGTCAGTTCCACTAAAGTTAAGATGAATTTATGAGTATCTTGTCAGCAGCAGAAATGGGACAGCCTTATTCTACCTGGATCAGATAGGTACCCTCAGTTTATTTTAATAGGTAGAAAGGAACACAAATAAATACATTTTCTTCTCAACCAGTTTTTTTTTTGCATTTAACCAGGGCAATGGATTGAATTATGTTCAAATTTGAAGAAGAAAATATAGTTGTTACAATCAGAATCAAGTTGAAGGAGGCTTTTTTTATTATAGCAAACATGCAACAAATTAACCTTACCCAGGTAAACCTGGCAACAGGAGAGAAGAAAGTGGATATTTTTTGAATGATCCACTAGATTTAAACTATTTTCAAATTGGTTCTCCCTTCTGGAAGCTTCAGTGTAATCAGGAATATAAGGATTGTTTGATTTAAGTGGAGAGAGAAAAATGACAGCATTCTCAATGGTCAAATGCAAAAATGGTGAATATAGGAAGATGGGAATTGAGAATTTCAGAACCAAGGAGGTAGAAGATTTTGAGATTCACCTTTATGTACTAATAAATTCAAATTCAAATTCTTCTTAATAAAATAATAAAATAAATATTTTAATATTTATTCATCATCAAGATAAAACATCTCATATTTATATCTTGTTAGAGATATTTTGGGGATATCTGGGGCTATCTTTTACAAGACAACAAGTATTAATTAAACACTAAGTGACAGGTGTTGTGATAAGTTTTAGGATACAAAGATAATGAATAAATCCCTATCTATTTGCAAGGAGGTTGCAAAAGAGAGCCAGTCCAAGAGTATAAATGTAGATCATTTGGTTGATTAAGAAAAACAGAGAGCAAGCAGGTGGTGAGGTGCAAGCAAAAGGAAATCCCAGAGAAAATGATCTTAAGATTTGAGATTTCTTGATAGTCAAAGGAAAGGAATGATGATGAACTTAGATATAATCACAAACGTTTAGGGGAAAAGACAAAATAGTTGGGAATTAAGATTATAGGATTATAGACCAAGAGCTAAAAGGTATCACAAAGTTCATCATTTATTTTATAAATGAGGAAATGGGTATAGAAAGGTTTTGACTTGTACAGGGTCATACATAGAGTAAATGTTAGATGAGATATCCAAGAAAACTGACCTGATATTCTTCAACAAGAGAGTAAAGTAGAGTTTGAAAGAATCCACAGATCACCTCCTGCATTAAATATCAAATTTACAACTCCTAGGAATATTATAGCCAGGATCAAGAACTTGCAGACCACGGAAAAGATATTACAAACTGCTAAAAGAAACAATTCAGATATCATGGAGCCTCAGTCAGGATTACACAGGACCTGGCTGCATCCACACTGAGGACCAGAAGGCATGGGCTACGCTATTCTGGAACTTAAGGTAACTGGGTCTAGAACCAAGAATCAACTACCCAGCAAAATTGACTATATTCTTACAGGGAAAAGTATGGTCATTTAATAATAGAAGATTTCCAAACATTCCTGAAAAAAAGACTGGATTTAAACAGAAAATCTGATGCCCAAATATAGAAATCAAGAGAACCACCAAAAGGTGAATAAGAAAGGAAAAAAAAAATAAAGGTCGCAATAAGTTCAAATGGTTTGTATTCCTGCATGAAAAGATAATATTGGTAACTCTTAAAAATTGTTATTGTCATTGGGATGGCTAGAAGAATTATACCTAGAAGTTACAATGATAAACTGTTTAGGATGATATGTCAAAAATATATATATAAATATATAAAACTAGGGATAAAAAGATGATAGTATTAAGAGAAATGGGAAAAGAGATAAAATGGGGTAAAATATATACTTCATAAAGAAATGCATGGGGAAATGGGAGGGAGAAGATCAATACAATGGAAGGGAGGAAGAGGTTGGTGACAGGTAATACTTAAATCTATACTCTTTGGAATTGGCTCAGAGAGAGAAGAACAGTCATATCTATTGGGACAGAGAACTGTATTGTTCCCTGTAGTGAAGTAGATGGGCTGGTGGGGAGGGGAACAATACAAGGGATGGAAAGGTTGGGAGAGTCATTTTAAAAGGCACTATAGTAAGAGGGGAATAATAAGAAGAGACAGAGTGGGAATGGGCGTAACATTAGGGAGGGGAAAGGGAAGAGACTGACTAAAAGCAAAAAAGTTGGAGGGGAGGGCAAGAGGGATAAAAGAAAAGGCAGTATCAAAGTAGGAAGACAAAATGGAGGGGAATACACAGACAGTAATCATAACAGTGAATGCAAATGGGATGAACTCATCCATAAAATGGAAACAGATAACAGAATGGATTAAAAACCAGAATCCTTAAATGTGTCTTCTACAAGAAACACACTTGAAACAGATAGACATACACAGGGTAAAGGTATGAGGGAGGAGCAGAATTTACTGGGCTGCAACTGAGATGGCAGGAGTAGCAATTATGATCTCAGACAAAGCTAAAGCAAAAAAAAATGAACTGATTGAAAGAGATAAGGAAGGTAATTACATACTGATGAAAGGCAGGATAAATAATGAAGAAATACAAGTACTCAACATATATGCACCAAATGTTAAAGTATTCAGATTTCTAAAAGAGAAATTAAAGGACCTTAAGGAGGAAATAAATACCGAAACCATACTAGTGGGGGACCTCAACCTTCCTCTATCAGAACTAGATAAATTGATCCAAAAAATAAATAATAAGAAAGAAGTAAGGGAAGTGAATGAAATTTTAGAAAAATCAGAACTAATAATAATTGGAGAAAAATAAATAGGGATAAAAAGTAATATTCTTTTCAGCAGCAAATGGAAACATTTACAAAGAATGACTATGTACTAGGGCACAAAAAATTGCAAACAAATGTAGGAAAGCAGAAATAATAAATGCAAATTTTTCCAAACCATAATGCAATAAAAACCATAATCAATAAGGGCTTCTGGGAAGGCAAACTTAAAATCAATTGGAAACTAAATAATTTAATTCTTCAAAATTGGTGGGTCAAAGAATAAATCAAAGAAACGATTAATGATTTCATGGAAAAGAATGAGAATGAGGAAACGACTAGCCAAAACTATACACAGGGGGAAATTTATATCCCTGAGTGCATATATCAACAAATCAGAGAGTAAAGAGGTCAATGAATTGGGCATGCAACTTAAAAAATTAGAAAGAGAACAAACCTTTAGATAAAGATCAAATTTGAAAATCCTAAAACTCAAAGGAGAAATTAATAAAATTGTAAATAAAAGTATTATTGAACAAATAAATAAGACTAGTATCTGGTACTTTTAAAAAGCAAATAATATAGATAAACTACTGGTTAATATAATTAAAAAAAGAAAGAAGAAAGTCAAATGTACAGTATCAAAGATGAAAAGGGTAACTTCACCTCTAATGAAGAGGAAATCAAGGTAATTATTATGAACCATTTTGCCAACTATATGGCAATATATATGATAATCTAGGTGAAATGGGTGAATATTTATAAAAATGTAAACTTTCTAGATTAACAAAAGAGGAAATAGAACACTTAAACAATCCCATCTCAGAAAAAGAAATTGAACAAGCCATCAAGGAACTCCCTAATAAAAAATCCTTGTGTCATTTAAAATTGATGTAAGCCCTGAAAGACTAGTAGCCCAGTGATTGATCCTTGTTACAACTTCTTCTGACAACTCCCACTTCCTTTGTGGGAGGTGTCAGAGAAAGTATAAAAGGGAAAGTTTGGCACCTTTTCTCTCTCTTGACCCTGGAAGCTCTCTCTACTCTGAGCTCTTGCTAGCTTTCGACCCTGGAAGCTCTGCTCTCTACCCTGGAGTGCTCTCTACCCTGAGATCCTGATCTCTCTTGGTGCCTTTTTCCCTTTCTTCCTACCTCCTAGTTTTCCCTAGACCTTCCCTTTCCTAATCAAAATAAAGCCTAGCTATTCAAACACTAAAATTGCTCTCCGATCATTCATTTGAGGGCTCTGGTCAATTTCCCGTGCCTGGGAGCTGGGGACCACTACCTTCCTTTCCCTTCCTCTACCTTCCTCTCTCCTTTCTCCCATCCATCCTACCTCCTCCCTAATCACCACACACTTTTTTCTTTAAAAATTGGGGGCAGCTGAGTGGCTCACTGGATTGAGAGCCAGGCCCACAGATGGGAGGTCCTGGTTTCAAAATTTAGCTTCAGACTTCCTATCTGTGTAACCCTGGGCAAGTCATTTAATGCCCCATTGCCTAGCCCTTACCACCCATCTGCCTTAGAACCAATACACAGTATTGATTCTAAGATGGAAGGTNCTCTCTCTCTCTCTCTCTCTCTCTCTCTCTCTCTCTCTCTGTCTTTTCCCCCTTCTATCTACCTCATAGCTTTCCATAGACCTTCCCTTTCCTAATCTAAATAAAGCCTAGCTATTCTAAACCCTAAGTTTTCTCTCTGATCATTCATATGATCCCCTGAAGGGCTCTGGTCAATTTTCCCCTGCAGGGGCTGGGGACCAGCTACCTTCCTTTATGTTCTTCTGCCTTCCTCTCTCCTTTCTCCCATTCCAACCTACCTTCCTCCCTTCCCTTCATCCCCCTCACAATCCCCAGGGCCAGATGGATTCACAAGTGAATTCTATCAAACATTTAAAGAACGACTAATCCAAATACCATACAATTTATTTGACAAAATAAGCAAAGAAGGAGTTTTACCAAATTCCTTTTATGACACAAACATGGTACTGATTCCAAAGCCAGGCAGACCAAAAACAGAAAAAGAAATCTACTGACCAATCTTCTTACTGAACGTAGATGCAAAAATCTTAAATAGAATACTAGCAAAAAGACTACAGTAAGTTATCACAAGGATTATTCACAATGACCAGGTTGGATTTATACCAGGAATGAAAGGATCATTTAATATTAGGAAAACCAACCATATAATTGACTATATCAATAACCAAACCAATGGAAATCATGATTTTCTCAATAGATACAGAAAAAGCCTCTGACAAAATACAACACTCACTCCTATTGGAAACACTGGAAAGTATAGAAACAGATGGGCCTTTCCTTAAAATAGTAAACAATATATATTTAAACCATCAGTAAGCATCATCTGCTATGGGGATCTGTTAGAAGCCTTCCCAAAACCTAAGTGAAGCAAGGATGCCCATTCTCACCTCTATTATTTAACATTGTACTAGAAACACTAGTAGTAGCAAATAGAAAAGAAAAAGAAATTGAAGGGATTAAAACAGGCAATGAGGAGACTAAACTATCACTCTTTGCAGATGTTATGATGGTCTACTTAAAGAATCCTAGAAAATCAACTAAAAAGCTAGTGGAAATAGTCAACAATTTTAGCAAAGATGCAGGAGAAAAAAATAAACCCACATAAATCATCAACATTTCTATACATTTTCAACACAACATATCAGCTAGAGTTAGAAAGAGAAATTCCATTTAAAATCACCCTGGACTATATAAAGTATTTAGGAATATATTTGCCAAGTCAAACACAGGAATTATATGAACATAACTACAAAACACTTTCCACACAAATAAAACTAGATCTAAATAATTGGAAAAACATTAATTGTTCATGGCTAGGATGAGCTAATATGATAAAAATGACAATCCTACCCAAATTAATTTACTTATTCAGTGCCATACCTATCAAACTACCAAGAAACATTTTATAGAATTAGAAAAAAGTATAACAAAGTCCATTTGGAAGAAGAAAAGATGAAGAATATCAAGGGAACTAATGAGAAAAATGTAAAGGATGGGGACCTAGAAGTACAAGATCTTAAGCTGTACTATAAAGCTGTGATCATCAAAACAATATGGTATTGGCTAAGAGACAGAAGGGAGGATCAATGTAATAGACTTGGGGGTAAATGACCTCAGCAGTAGTGTAAAATAAACTAAAAAATCCTAGCTTTTGAGACAAGAACCCACTATTTGACAAAAAATTTGCTGGGAAAATTGGAAAATGGTATGAGAGAGATTAAGTCTAGATCAACATCTCACACCTTATACGAAGATAAATTCATAATGGTTAAATGATTTAAATATAAAGAGGGATTATAAGTAAATTAGGTGAACATAGAATAGTATACATGTCAGATCTATGGGAAAAGAAAGTATTTAAGACCAAGCAAGAGATAGAGAATATTACAAAATGTAAAATGAATGATTCTGATTACATTAAATTAAAAAGGTTTTGTACAAACAAAACCAATGCAAACAAAATTTGAAGGAAAGAAACAAATTGGGGGGAAATCTTTATAACAAAAACCTCTGACAAAGTTCTAATTTCTCAAATTTATAAGGAGCTAAAAGTCATTCCCCAACTGATAAATGGTAAAGGGACAGGAATGGACAGTTTTCAGATAAAGAAATCAAAACTATCAATAAACACATGAAAAAGTGTTTTAAATCTCTCATAATTAGAGAAATTAAAATCAAAATAACTCTGAGGTAATACCTCACATTTAAAAGATTGGCTAACATGACAGTAAAGGAAAATAATAAATGTCAGAGGGGACGTGGCAAAATTGGGATACTAATGCATTGCTAGTGGAGTTGTGAATTGATCAAACCATTTTGGAGGACAACTTGGAATTATGCCCAAAGTGCTTTAAAAGGCTATCTGCCCTTTGATCCAGCCATATCACTGCTGGGTTTGTACCCCAAAGAGATAATAGGGGAAAATACTTGTACAAAAATATTTATAGCTGCGTTCTTTGTGGTGGCAAAAAAAAACAAAAATCTGGAAAATGAGGGGATGCCCTTTGATTGCGGAATGGCTGAACAAATTGTGGTATCTGATGGTGATGGAATACTGTTATGCTAAAAGAAATAATGAACTGGAGGAATTCCATATGAACTGGAAAGACCTCCAGAGAACGTTGTACACAGAGACTGATACATTATGGCACAATCAAACATAATGGACTTCTCCGCTAGCATCAATGCAATGATACAGGACAATTCAGAGGAATTTAGGAGTAAGAATGCTATCCACATCCAGAAAAAGAACTGTGGGAATAGAAACACAGAAGAAAAACATTTGCTTGATTACATGGTTCAATGGGGACATGATTGGGGATGTAAACAATCACTCTTTTGTGATATTAATAATATGGAAATAGGTCTTAATCAATGACACACGTAAAACTTAGTGGAATTGCTTGTTGGCTATAGGAGGGGCAAGGGAGGAAGGGAGGGAAAGAACATGAATCATGTAACCATGGAAAAATATTCTTAATTAATTAATGATTTTTATTTTTTTATATTTTTAAACCCTTAACTTCTGTGTATTAGTTCCTTGGTGGAAGAGTGGTAAGGGTAGGCAATGGGGGTCAAGTGACTTGCCCAAGGTCACACAGCTGGGAAGTGTCTGAGGCCAGATTTGAACCTAGGACCTCCCATCTCTAGGCCTGGCTCTCAATCCACTGAGCTACCCAGCTGCCACCTTAATTAATGATTTTTTAAAAAATGACTACCTGCCCTTTGATCCAGCAACTCCATTGCTGGTTTTGTACCCCAAAGAGACAATAAGGAAAAATACATGTATAAAAATATTTATACTTGTGCTCTTTGTAGTGGCAAAAAAATTGGAAAATGAGGGCTTGTCAATTGATTGGGGAATGGCTGAACAAATTGTGGTGTCTTATGGTGATGGAATTGTGTTGAAAGGAATGATGAACTGGAGGAATTCCATGTGAACAGGAAAGATCTCCAAGAATTGAAACAGAGTGAAAGAAGCAGAACCAGGAGAACATGGTACACAGAAACTGATACATTATGTCATGATCAAATTAATGCACTTCTTTACTAGTAGCAATGCAATGATTCAGGACAATTCTGATGGACTTATGAGAAAGACTGTTATCCACATTCAGAGAAAGAACTGTGGGAGTAGAAATGCAGAAGAAAAAGATATGATCCATCACATGGTTGTATAAGATTGTGGATTTTACTTTAAATGATCACCCTATTGAAAATATTAATAATATGGAAATAGGTTTTGAACAATGATACAGGTATGTCCCAGTGAAATTACTCATCTGCTCAGGGATGGTGGAATGAAGAGGGGAAGGAAAGAACATTAATCATGTAACAATGGAAAATATTTGTAATTAATTAATATAAATAAACAACTGCCCCTAAAAAATCTTTATTAGTAAAATTCTCAACGAATCAATATCAACATCTCTCCTTCAACTTCTAGTTTTAGAAAGCTTCCAAGAAAAATGAGAGATTAATCAACTTGCTCAAGTTATATGTTATTTAAAAAACATACTTGAACTACATCCTCCTGGCTCTAAGAATGCATTTCTATCTACTACATCACAGCTCTTCACATAAAACTAACAACTCACCTTATTCATATGCTGCATTGAGGTTTACAAATTAGTTCCTGTGCATTTTCTCTCAATATACATAAAATAATTGGCAGACACTATTTTCATCTCCATTTTATTGATGAGGAAAATGAGACAAAAAGAGGTTCTCTGAGTTGTTAGAATTATAAAGTAATTTTATTTAGAGACTGAATTATTACTTGAGATTGAGAAGTATTGAGGTATGGTGTTAGAGCCAAAGGACAATGTGACAAAATCTTGGCATTGCCACTTATTACCTCTATTATTTCCTGCAGTTTCTCTAATTGCTTTGGGTTTCCTCTTCTGTATAGAAGGATTTAAATTACAAGAGGTATTTAAACCACTTGGTCTAAATAAGTAGACTTATTTAGTGCCATATTTATTAAACTACCAAGAAACTTTTTTACTGAATTAGAAAAAACTATAACAAAGTTTATTTGGAAGAACAAAAGATCAAGAATATCAAGGGAAATAATAATTTAAAAAAAAACATGAAGGAAGGTGGCTTAGCAGTACCAGATATTTAGCTATACTATAAAGCAGCAGTCATCAAAACAATATGGTACTGCCTAAGAGATAGAAGGGAGGATCAGTGGAATAGACTTGGGGTAATTGACGTTAGCAAAACAGTGTATGATAAACCCAAAGAGCCCAACTTTTGGGACAAAAATCCACTATTTGACAAAAACTGCTAGGAAAATTGGAAAACAATATGGGAGAGATTAGGTTTAGATCAACATCTCACACCTTACACCAAGATAAATTCAGAATGGGTGAAAGACTTGAATATAAAGAAGGAAACTGTAAGTAAATTAGGTGAACACAGAATAGTATACTTGTCAGATCTCTGTGAAAGGAAAGATTTTAAAACCAAGCAAGAGTTAGAAAAAATTACAAAATGTAAAATAAATAATTTTGATTATATCAAATTAAAAAGGTTTTGTACAAACAAAAACAATGCAACCAAAATCAGAAGGGAAACAACAAACTGGGAAAAAAATCTTTATAACAAAAAATTCTGACAGGGGTATCATTACTCAAATATAAAAGGAGCTAAATCAATTGTGTAAAAAATCAAGCCATTTCCCAATTGATAATTGGGCAAGGGACATGAATAGGCAATTTTCAGATAAAGAAATCAAAAGTATCAATAAGCACATGAGAAAGTGTTCTAAATCTCTAATAATTAGAGAAATGCAAATCAAAACAACTCTGAGGTACCACCTCACACCTAGCACATTGGCTAATGATAGCAGGGGAGAGTAATGAATGTTAGAGGGGATGTGGCAAAATTGGGATGTTAATGCACTGTTGGTGGAGTTGTGAACTGATCCAACCATTCTGGATGGCAATTTGGAATTATGCCCAAAGAGCGATAAAAGAATGCCTGACCTCTGATCCAGCCATACCATTGCTGGGTTTGTACCCCAAAGAGATCATAGATAAACAGACTTGTACAAAACTATTTATAACTGAGCTCTTTGTGGTGGCAAAAAACTGGAAAACGAGGGTATGCCCCTCAATTGGGGAATGGCTAAACAAATTGTGGTATATGTTGGTGATGGAATACTATTGTGTTCAAAGGAATAATAAACTGGAAGAATTCCATGTGAACTGGAAAGACCTCCAGGAATTGATGCAGAGCGAAAGGAGCAGAGCCAAAAGAAGAGACAGATACACAGAGACAGATACACTGTGGTAAAATTGAATGTAATGGACTTCTGTACTAGCAGCAGTGCAATGACCCAAGACAATTCTGAGGGATTTATGGAAAAGAACGCTATTCACATTCAGAGGACGAACTACAGGAGAGGAAACACAGAAGAAAAACAACTGCTTGAACACTTGGGTTGATGAGGACATGATTGGGGATGTAGACCCAAAATGACCACACCAATGCAACTATCAATAATATGTAAATAAGTCTTGACTGACCACACATGTTAAAACCAGTGGAAATGCAAGTTAGCTATGGGGTGGGGGGGAATTGAGGGGGTGAAGGGTAAAGTAAAAACATGAATTATGTAACCATGGAAAATTTTTCTAAAAATAGAAAAAATTATTTAAAAAAATAAAAAAATAAAGCACTTGGTCTACTAGTCACAGGCAGTAGCTATACTCCAAAGAATGAAGTTAAAATATAATTGGAAAATATATAGCAAATTTTTGAAATAGAATTTATATAGTTTTAAATATAGTTTTGTAATTCAATATGAGGCCCACGGGGATCCTTATGTTTAGTGGCTCTCATTTCTATTTGAGTCTGACACTGTTTGGACTAGATAATCTCAGATGTTTCATTCAGTTCCAAATCTATGAGATTATGTCATAGAATTAATTCATAAATTTGGACAGAGGTCAAAAAAGTAACCTTGGAAGTATTTTCCAACTCAAAGATTAGATGATTCTTTTACATAGTCAACACTTCTTTCATCTGAGAATTTTATTTTCAATCCCACTGCCTTCCTTCAGATATCAATCAGTTCATTCACAGAGAAGTTAAATTCCATTGCATTCCTCAATATTTCCAGAGGTAATATTTCCATGACTTCCATTAGGAACCCATTGTAGCACTTCTTTTTTATAAAAATTGTAACCTTTTTAGCTTAACTAAAATTCATATTCTTGCAAAATTAAATCTATTTCCGATCATATAATCGTGGAGATAGGTAAAAATAATCATTATCATCCTTCACATAATACTGTGACATATTGAATGACAGTTATTGCCATCTTTCAGACATATCAAATCTGTTACCCTTTATGCAAGTCTGTCCATCAACAATGCGAGTGCTTCCCTAATGTTGTCATGACAAGCCAGAGAACTTCATTCCTTTCTTTTATAAGTAAATTATTCTAAAATGCATTCTTTTAGTAAAATGTACCAAGAGTAATTATATTAATGATATTTTGGCAAAGTGTGAAGATGCAAGTTTTCTTTATTTTGATATTTTCCTTGTCACCTAATAAAACAATTTACACTTTAAATTATTCTCATCCTGTGTCATATTGTGTTCATCATAAAACTAATGTTTAAAATCTGGCAGGCTGTCAATGATCACCATGGACGTGACTATTTATTTTTAAATCTTTCACCCAGCACTTATATCAAGTTTGATGGTTAACATTTGGAATCAGAAGTAAAGCTTGACAAACTCATTATATTTCCTGAACAAAAGAGATCAAGAAACAACTGTTTTGATTAAAAACATGAAAAAGAAAAAAATCACAGCCTTAATTTGCAAATAAAAGAATTCTCCCTTTCTCAATTTCCATTTTACAAGTTTAATGGAAATATGTCAGGGTTAGGTAAATTAATGGGTTATGATTAGTAGTCAGGGACTTTCTTTTAGGTATATTGATTATCAAAACTGTTGTCAGATATTTGGTTTATTTGATATTGCAACAATGAAAGGGCAATCTTCATTTTTACTTTTCTTCTTCTATACATGGTTAACACAAGAAATGTTGATGCTTATCCCTACCTTACTCTGAGATGAAAATTATTTTATATATACTTGGTACAACCTTGGTAGATATAATAAAGGCCAGCATATGAATCATTCTTAGAGCATTCTGGGATCTGTTTGACAATACTCAAATCACAGCTGAAGAGCTTTCTTGAACTGTGAGAAGACAAAACGTCCTTATTAGCCAAGCTTAGATAACCAATCAGTTAGTCAATAAGCATTTATTAATTGCCTACTATATTCTAGAAATTATGCTAAGTACTTGAGATATGAAAAGAGGAAAAAGATAGTCCATACACTCAAGGAACTTATAAGCTTAGTGGCAAAGACAACAAGCAAACAAATATATATGAATATATATAGAACAAATAAGAAATAATTAACCCAGGAAAAGCACTGGAATTAAGAGAAGATAAATTAAAACTCCCTGTAGAAGATGGCTAGTGTCACTGAATCAAGGAGTATGTAGCAAGAAATAAGATATAAAAAGACTAGAAAGATAAGAGAGGGCTGTATTCTAGAAAAGGACTTGAATGCCAAATAGAGGATTTTGTATTTGATCTGGGAGAAAATGGGAGACCACTGGAGATTACTGAGTGGAGGAGTGAAATAGGAAAATGCTTTAAGAAAATCACTTTTGTGGTAAAACAGAGGATGGTCTCTAGTCCATCCAGGGAGAGATGAGGTAGGAAGGCCAACAAGTAGGATACTGAGATAGTGTAAGATTGAGGTGTTAAGGACTTACACCAAAGCACTGGCAGGGTTGGAGGAGAAAAGGAAAAATATTGGAGAGATGTTGCATGGGTGAAATAGACAAGCATTAATAAATGTTTCTTAACTAACTAAATCTACTAACTAAATGGCATAATGGATAGAGCACTGGGCCTAGAATGAGGAAATTCAAAATTTGTTTAAAAGATACATTTTGTAACATATGGCACCTTTCTATGCTGCCCCTGCCACCTTGGGTGAATAGTGATATTCTCTGGATCAAAATATATAGATATTTCAGTGAATTTTAAAGCATTAATCTTTATTGTTTTCCAGAACAGTTGAATCAATTCTCAGCTCTTCCAGGCACATATGTGGAAAGATTTTGTTCCTATAGCAAACTTAAGTGTTCATTATCTCCATCATTAAATGGTCAAAGGATATGAATAGATAGTTTTCAGATGAAGAAATCAAAGCCATCAATTATTATATGAAAGAATGTTCTAAATCCCCCTTGATTAGAGAAATGCAAATTAAAACAACTCTGAGGTACCACCTTTCAGACTGGTCAATATGACAGTAAAGGAAAATGATGAATGTTGACAGGGAATGTGGCAAAATTGGGACCCAATGCATTCCTGATGGAGTTGTAAACTAATCCAACCATTGTGGAGGGCAATTTGGAATTATACACAAAGAATTAAGGAATGCAAACCTTTTGATCCAGTAATTCCACTACTAGGTCTATATCCCAAAGAGATAAAAAAAATGGGATAGGCAATGGAATATTATTGTGCTATAAGTTATGATGAACAGGATGATTTCAGAAAGAGCTGGAAAGATCTACATGAACTTTAGTAAAGTGAAATGAGAAGAACCAGAAGAACATTATACACAGTGACAGCAATATTTTGGGACAATAAATTGTGTTAGACTTTGCTACTAACAATAATATAATGATCCAGGAAAATTCTGAGGATCTTTGAAAAAGAGTGCTATTCACCTCCAGAGAAAGAACTGTTGGAGTAGAAATGCAGACAAAAACATTGTTATCCTTGCCAATTTGCTAAATATGAAGTGAAACTAGAACTATATATGTATACATATACATGTATATATTTAGTGATTTGGAGCAATCATATATGTTAATATATTTTAAGCACCTTTTATTTACACATTATGAAACTAATTCAACTGCGACTAATGAGTTATGTAGAAGAATGCTGGCTAGCTCTATTTCCTTTTTTGGATTCCATTGGGATAACTCTGAAGATTTCTCTTTCTAAATTATCTAGATTTTCTTTCTAAAGTCATTCACTTAAGGTTCAGTTTTGTTTTGTTTTGTTTTGTTTTGTTTCTTCAAAGTAGCCAGAATGGAGAATGACTAAATGGTCCCCAGAAATCTTGTGTTCCAATTCTTTGTTCTGGCCTGAGAGCCAATAGAAAAGCTTTTCTCCACCACACAGTAAATAGGCAGGAAGTGGTTATAAAATACTTGCACATTCACTAAAGTTAGCATAAGTCTTCATTACTCATGCCTGGAAGTAGACTCACCGAAGACCCTCTACTCTCTAGATTGAGCCTTCATAATCTATCTTCTTTCAGGCCCTTAAAATAGCCCCATATCCTCAAGGAATTTATAGTCTCAAAGACTACAATATGTACATTGATTAACCAATGCAAATATATAAATATACATTATACATAACATATATACTGATCCATAATTTATGTATATGTGTATATATATATATGTATATATATATATCACCAACAAGTATAAATGGAGGTAAAGCAGAGAAGAATGGATACCAAGAAAAAAAAACTCATATAAATTAATAACTAAGCTGTATTTTGAAGGAAATGGTAGAAATTTTACTAGCAGATTAATTTTGAAGGGGAGTCTGAAATACATTGCACTAATTAACCAAAACAATGAGTAGGTTTATAATGGTAGATTTTCAATCTTTAGCTACAGTCCAGGAGGAGAGATCTATTTTGAGTACTATTTATAAATTTGGGGATATTCACAGTGTAACCCTACAGTTATAGCTGGCATTTAGAGAGGCAGAGAATGAAGTATCTTTGTGACTATAAAAAAGCAAATAAACAAATGAAACCCACTATGCACTCTTTAAGCTGAAGTTATGAGTCTAAGAATGAAAAAAGAATAGCATGAATGTTTCCCATTTGGCACTCTGTGAATGAAACATTAGAGAAATGGAACACAGGAAAAATATATGAAACTTACTAGGGACAACATTTAAGCTTCTCTTAAAAATAACCTTTAAAATGTGAATTGAAGAAAGAGAGACAGTTGTAGGGGTCTGTGTTGTGATTAATTGGCTGTGGCAATTTCAGAACAGCATGGTCCAGTAGTCTTTACCAATGGAAGAATTAATTGTCTGGTGTTTCATCAAGGATCTTACTTCATGGAGCCTCAGAAATCTCTGAGATATGCAAACTTAGGACACAGCTGTGCAAAGCATTGACTGCTGAAAACAATTGCTCCCTCAGAAAAAGAGCAATAATCCTGGATTTTCCTTTGCCACATAAATTTGATTTATAAGAAAAGAAGAATTTCATTTGAATATTTTAATACAAAAAAGGTAAACAAATACAAAAAATGTCCTGAATTTTACAAGTCATAAACCCATAGTTTTAAAGCTGGATATAACTCCAAAGGAGATCTTGTACAAGTCCTTCATTTTACAATTGAAGGGGGCATGGGGAATGTCATGTAAGTTAGGTCACAAAGCTGAGGTCACAAAGAAAGAAAAATAACAGAGCCAATATTCTTTCCCTCTTCATCTCAACCTCTTGGCTTCCCTTTAAGCCTCTGCTAAATTCGTACTTTCTATAAAAATCCTTTACCAGTCCCCTTTAATCTTAGTTTGTTCCCATTGAGATGATCTTCAGTTTGCCTAGTCATGTGACTTTGGGTCAGACATTTTCCCTCCCTAAACTTCAGCTTTTCAGAAAGGGAGTTTGAAACCTATAATTTCTCATCTTATATTCTTCTTATAAAAATATTATTTCTTATAAAAATATTCTTTCCTACAAAGTATTCTACAACCAAATTATTAATTTAAATGATTAATTAGATACTGCTTCTAGAAGAAAATTAATTTCTAAAAAATTTCTAAGTTTTCTTTAACTTAGCTGATAGACCTGGCTATCCCATAGGATTAACTTTTACTAATAATCAAGAAATAAATATGAGCAGTTTCTTAAGAGTTATTCTCTGTAATATGCAGTCATGCAAAACACATTTCCATGTTGGTCATACGGTAAAAGAAAAGAGACATAAAAAAGAAAAATAAAGTTTAAAATAAACCATGCTTTGATCTGCATTCAGACATCAGTTCTTTCTCTGGAAGTAGATAGCATTTTTCATAAGTTCTTCGGAATTTTCTCAAATCATTTTATTGCTGAGAATTATTAAATCATTCACAATTGATCATTATACAATATTATTATTATTATTTACAATGTCTTTCTATTTCTGTTCACTTTACAATGCATCAGTTTGTGCTTGTCTTTCCAGGTTTTTCTGAAATTATCCTGCTCACCATTTCTCATAGCATGATACTATTTCATTACAATCATATACCATAATTTTTCAGCTATTCTTTTTTTTTTAAATTTTTTAAACCCTTAACATTTGTGTATTGACTTATAGGTGGAAGAGTGGTAAGGGTAGGCAATGGGGGTCAAGTGACTTGCCCAGCGTCACACAGCTGGGAAGTGTCTGAGGCCAGATTTGAACCTAGGACCTCCTGTCTCTAGGCCTGGCTCTCAATCCACTGAGCTACCCAGCTGCCCTCAACCATTCTTGATTGATGAACAACCCCTCAATTTCCAATTCTTTCCTACATCAAAAAGAACTCACACACACACACACACACACACACACACACACACACACACACACACATATTTAACATATAGTTCCTTTTCTTTTTCATTTAGTTTCTTTTGGATATAGACCTAGTAATGATAATACTGAATCAAAGGGGAAGCACAATTTTATATGCCTTTGTGCATAGTTCCAAATTGCTCTCCAGAACAATTATATCAGTTTATACCTTTATTAATGGTGCATTAGTGTCCCAATTTTCTCACTCCCACCCCACCAACATTTGTCATTTTCCTTTTTCATCAGGTTACCCATTCTGACAGATAATCAGCATTGACTTAATTTGCATTTCTCTAATAAATAAAATTTAGAGCACTTTTAAAATATGCCTATAGATAGCTTTGATTTCTTCTTCTGAAAACTATCCCCTTTTATTCTTTATCCATTTTTCGGTTAGGGAATAACTCATCTTTATATATTTGACTCATTTCTCTTATATATTTGACTCATTTGTCTATACAAACTTTTTTAATTTAATGTAATCAGAATTTTCCATTTTATATACTGTAATGTTCTCTGTCTCTTGTTTGGCCATAAATTCTTCCTTTTTCCCTAGAAATGAGAGATAAACTCTTCTATGCTCCCATAATTTGTGTATGTTAATACCTTTCATATCGAAAGCTTGTAATCCACTCTATTATTCATTTTTGTCCTTTAAGTGAGTTTATCCCTTTCATAAGTATGATTATTGTGTATTTCTCTCCATGCTACTTTTCTACATTTATCTTTCTATCGCTCTCCTTTTGCTCTGTCCTTCTATTGCTCTACCCTTTTCTTTTTCTTACTTCCGTCCACTTCCCTGCAGGGTAAAACAGATTCTGTCATTCAAATGAGTGAGTATATTATTTCCAATTTGAGCCAAGTCCTAGGAGAATAAAGTTCAATTGTTTTCTGCCACCTTTCCATCTCCCCCCCTACTGTAAAAGTTCCTTCATGATACTTTGATGTGAAATAATTTACTCCATTTTACCTTTCCTTTGCCCTTTTTTTCAAGTGCATTCCTCTTTCTCAACCCTTAATTTAATTTTTAAATATAGTCATCTCACTTCTCTGCCCTCTGTATATGTATATTCTTTTCATAATGATAAAGTTCCTAGGAGTTACATATATTATCTTCCCATGTAGGAATGTGAACTTTTTAATCTTATTGAATCTCTTATGATTTCTATTTCCTATTTATCTTTTTATGAGTCTCTTGAGTCTTTTATTTGAAAGTCAAATTTTCTATTCAGCTGTTTTCTTTTTTTTAGGAGTACTTAAAGATCCTCTATTTAATTTCATTAATATCCATTTTCCCCAGATGAATTACACTCAGATTTACTGGGTAGATGATTCTTGGTTGAATTTCTAACTCCTTTGTCCTCTGTAATATTATAGTCTAAGTCCTTTGAACCTTTATTATAGAAGCTGATAAATCTCATGTGATTCTGATTGTGGGTCCATATTATCTGAATTATTTCTTTTTGGCTGCTTGCAACATTTTCTTTTTGACCTGTAAGTTTTGAAATTTGGCTAAAATATTTTTTAGTAATTTTCATTTTGCATTCTCTTTCAGGAGGTGAAAGTGGATTTTTTCAATTTCTATTTTACCTTCTGGTTCTAAGATATCAGTAAATATTTTCTTGATAATTTCTTGAAAAATTATACCTAGGCTCTTTTAATGATCATGGCTTTCAGTTAATATATAATTCTTAAATTATCTCTTTTTTTCTATCTTCCTAGATTAGTTGTTTTCCAGTGATCTTTTCAACATTTTCTTCTATGTTTTCATTCTTTTAATTTAATTTAATTTTTATATGATATCTCACAGGACATTAGGTTCCCCTTGCTCAATTCTAGTTTTTAAAAAATTATTTTCTTTAGTGAGCTTTTGTACCTCCTTTCCCATTTGTCCAATTCTACATTATAAGGAGTTCTAGTCAGTGAATGTTTGTATATCTTTTTTCATTTATGTATTTTTTTAGGAATATCTATTTTTAAGGATTTTTCCCCTTCAGGAAGAATTTGTGACCAAATAAGAGACAGATAATATTAAAAGAAATAAAATGAATAATTTTGGTTATATTGAATCAAAAAGGTTTTATACAAACAAAACCAATATGTAACCAAGATTAGAAGGGAAACAATTGTAGCAAATTTCCCCAATAAAGGTCTCATTTCTCAAATATATAAAGAATTAAGTCAAATTTATAAGAATTCAAGTCATTCTCATTTGATAGATGGTTGAAATATATGAATACACAGTTTTCAAAGGGAGAAATAAAAGCAATCAATAATCATATGAAAAAATGTTCTAAATCCATCTTGAGTAGAGAAATGTAAATTAAAACAACTCTGAAGTACCACCTTACACATATCAGATTGGCCAATCTGACAGTAAAGGAAAATGATAAATATTAGAGGGACTGTGAAAAAACTAGAACACTAATACCTTTCTGATGGAGTTATGAAATGATCCAACCATTCTGTAAGGCAATTTAGAATTAAGTTCAAAGGGCTATAAAAGAATGCATACCTTTTGACCCAGTAATGCCACTACTAAGTCTGTATCCCAAAGAGATTTTTTTTAAATGGAAAGGACCTTTTTATACAAAAATATTTATAGATGCTCGTTTTGTGGTGGCAAAGAATAGTAAACTAAAGGGATATCCCTCAATTGGGAAATTGCTGAACAAATTATGGTACATGATGGTGATGGAATACTATTGTGCTATAAAGAAAGATGAACAGGATGATTTCAGAAAGAACTAGAAAGCTGTACACAAACTGATGCTGAGTGAAATAAGCAGAACCAGGAGAATATTATACACAGTAACTGAAATATTGTGGAAAAATCAACTATGATAGACTTTGCTCCTAACAGATATAATGATCCAAGACAATTCTGAGGGATTTGTGAAAAAAAATGCTATCCACCTCCAGAGAAAGAACTGTTGGAGTAGTAATGTTGATGAAAACATATGATTTATCATTTATTTATTTGAATATCGGTTTAGGGGTTTTTGTTTTATAAGATTATTCACTTATAAAAATTGAATATGGAAATATGTTTTGCAAGGTAATACATGAATAACCCAGACTGAATTGTGTTTCAGCTCTGGGAGTGGGGAGGGAAGAAGTGAGGGAGAAAATATGGATCACATAACTTCAGAAAACTTATGTAGAAATTTGCTATTAAAGTAAAAAATGTTTAATAAGAAATGTTTTCCTTCAATTTTCTCTGCCTTTTTTTTAACCATTTGAATGATTCTATTTTTTTCCTTCTTAAATCTTACCTTCCATCTCAGAATCAATATTGTGTATTGATTTCAAGGCAGAAGAGATTTAAGAGTTGGGCGTAAGTAACTTGGTCAGGATGACAGGGCTAGAAATTGTCAGAAGCCAGATTTGAATCCAGGAACTCTTGGCTCTAGGCCTGCCTCTCAACCCACTCAGTCACCTAGCTCCTACCCACTCCTTTTTGTGGAAAACAGGATTAGGTGATGGTTTTAGATATATACTGTTTATTATTTTTAGGAAAAGACCTTCTATTCCTATACTTTCTAGTGTTTTCAATAGGAATGGATGTTGTATTTTGTCAAAGGCTTTTTCAGCATCTATTGAGATAATCATGTGGTTTTTGTTGGTTTGCTTGTTGATATGGTCAATTATGTGGATGGTTTTCCTTATGTTGAGACATCCTTGCATTCCTGGTATAAATCCCACCTGATCATAATGAATAACCCTTGTGATCACTTGCTGGAGTCTTTTTGCTAATATTCTGTTTAAGATTTTTGCATCTATGTTCATTAAGGACATTGGTCTGTAGTTTTCTTTCTGTTTTTGATCTACATGGCTTTGGGATCAGTACCATATTTGTATGATAAAAGGAGTTTGGTAGAACTTCTTTACTTATTATGTCGAATAGTTTGTATAGTATTGGAATTAGTTGTTCTTTGAAGGTTTGATAGAATTCACTTGTGAATCCATCTGGTCCTGAGGATTTTTTCTTAGGAAGTTCTTTGATGGCTTGTTCAATTTCTTTTTCTGATATGGGATTATTTAAGTATTCTATTTCTTCTATTGTTAATCTAGGCAATTTATATTTTTGTAAATATTCATTCATTTCACCCAAGTTGCTATATTTATCGCCATATAATTGGGCAAAATAGTTTTTAATGATTGTCGATTTCCTCTTCATTAGAGGTGACTTTTCATCTTTGATACTGATGATTGGTTTTCTTCTTTCCTTTTTAAAATTAGATTGACCAGTACTTTGTCAATTTTGTTTGTTTTTTCAAAGTACCAGCTTTTAGTCTCATTTATTAATTCAATATTCCTTTTACTTTCAATTTTATTGATTTCTCCTTTAATTTTTACAATCTCTAATTTGGACTTTAGCTGGGGAGTTTTATTTGTTTCCTTTGTAGTTTTTTAATTTCCCTGCCCAATTCATTGATTTTTTCCCTCTCCCATTTGTTAATACAAGCACTCAAAGATATAAATTTCCCCATGAGTCCTGCTTTAGCTGCATTGCAAAGAGTTTGGTAGAATGTCTCATCATTGTCATTCTCTTCAATGAAATTATCAATTGTTTCTATGATTTGTTCTTTAACTAAGTGGTTTTGGAGAATCATATTTAATTTCCAATTAATTTTTTATTTTCCTGTCGATGTACCCTTACTAATTATTATTTTTATTGCAGTATGATCTGGAAAGGTTACATTTATTACTTCGGCTCTTTTGCATTTGTTTGCAATGTTTCTATTCCCTATTACATGGTCAATCTTTGTGAATGTACCATGTGCAGCTGAAAAGAAGGTATATTCCTTTTTGTCCCTATTTATTTTTCTCCACATATCTACTAAATCTAATTTTTCTAGGATTTCATTCACCTGTCTTATCTCTTTCTTATTTATTTTTTTTTTGTTTTGATTTATCTAGATCTGAAAGAGGAATATTTAGATTTCCCAGTAGTATAGTTTTACTATATATTTCCTTCTTGAGCTCTGCCCATTTCTCCTTTAGGAATTTGGATGCTATATCATTTGGTGCATACAGGTTGAGTACTGTTATTTCCTCATTGTCTATACTGTCTTTTATCAGGATGTAATTATCTTCCCTGTCTCTTTTAATCAGATCTATTTTTACTTTGGCTTTGTCAGAAATCATGATCGCCACTCTGCCTTCTTTTTCTCATTTGAAGCCCAAAAGATTTTGCTCCAGCCCTTGACCTTGAACCTGTGTTTGTCCATCCACCTCATATGTGTTTCTTGTAGACCACATATGGTAGGATTTTGGTTTCTAATCCACTCTGCTATTTGCTTCCATTTATGGGCAGGTTCATCCCATTCATTTTCAGAGTTATAATTATCAGTTGTGTATTCTCCAACATTTTGGTATCCTCTCCTAGTTCTATCTCTTCTTCTTACACTATTTCTTTTTAAACCAGTGGTTTGTTTTAGACCAGTCCCCCTTGTCCCCTCCCTTGATTTACTTCCCTTTCTACCCCCTCCCTTATTGTTCCCCTCTTTTTATTTTTAAGGCCTAATGAATTTCTTCCCCTCTCTCCTCCCCTCCCTTTTTTGATCTCCCAACTCCCCTGTTCCCCTTGGTTTATCCCTTCTGACTTTCTCAGTAGGGTTAGATAGAATTCTATATACCAATGGATATAGCTACTCTTCCCTCTCAGGGTTAATTCTGCTGAAAGTAAGATTTTAAATATTACCTCTTAATGCTTTCTTCTTCTCCTTCTTATAATAGTATTTATCCTCTCCCCTCTCCATGCCCTCTTTGCGTGGTATAGAATATCCTACTTTTCTTATTCATTTAAGTTTCTCTTGGTGCCATCTACTATTCGCCCCCCACCCTTTTCCTCCCTGTATCATCTTATACCATTTAGTGCTCCAACCTCTCCCTATGAATAATTCTTCTAATTACTATAATAGTGAATACAGTTTTTAAAAATTACACATAACATTTCTCCATGTAGGAATACAAATAATTTGATCTTATCGAAGCCCTTAAATAGATAAAATTAAAAATAAGAGTTTTCTTTCTTTCTGCTCTGTTTCTTATTTACCTTTTCATGTTTCTCTTGGTTTTTGTGGTTAGATATCAAACTTTCCATTTAGTCCTGCTCTTTTCTGTGCAAATACTTGGAAATCTTCTATCTTGTTGAATGCCCATACTTTCCCCTGGAAGTATATAGTCAGTTTTGATGGGTAGGTGATTCTTGGTTGTAGACCTAGTTCTCTTGCCTTTCTGAATATCATATACCAAGACTTGCGGTCTTTTAGTGTGGAGGCTGACAGATCCTGTGTGATCCTGATTGGTGCTCCTTGATATCTGAATTGCCTCTTCCTGGCTTCTTATAAAATTTTTTCTTTTGCTTGGAAGCTCTTGAATTTGGCTATCATATTCCTAGGGGTTGTCTTTTTTCAGGGTTTAGTATAGAGGGTGATCTATGGATCCTTTCAATGTCTATAATGCCTTCTTGTTGAAGAAGTTCAGGGCAGTTTTGTTGGGTAATTTCTTGTAGTATGGAGTCCAAATTTCTATAAATTTCTGCTTTTTCAGGAAGACCAGTGATTCTCAAATTGTCTCTTCTAGACCCATTTTCTTGATCTGTCATTTTCTCAGTGAGATATTTTATGTTTCCTTCTATTTTATCAGTCTTTTGACTTTGCTTTATTAGTTCTTGATGTCTTGAGAGATCATTGCTTCTACTTGCCCAATTCTGGTCTTTAGATACTGGTTTTCTGCTATAATCTTTTGATTTTCCTTTTTTATTTGGTCTATCTTGGTTTCCTGCTGTTTAATTTGGATCTTCAATCTGATTATCATTTCATTTGATTTTGGGGCATCTTTCTCCAATTGGGAGTTTCTTTCTTTTAACCTGTTAATTTTCTTTTGAGCTATCTACCACTTTGCTTGCCAAATCTCTTCCATGTTTCTCATGATCTCAGATTTGAACTCTTCAAGAGCTTGTGACCAATTTTCATTTTTTGGGAAGGTTTGGATGAGATTACTTGTTTGTTCTCCTCTGCTGTTTGCTCTGTTGTCTGGATTTTTTCAGCGTAAAAGTCGTAGTGTTAAAGATTTCTTCTTGATCTTTGTCTTTTGAGGTTCTTTTGCCTGGCTTTCCATTATTATTATTTCTTTCTCAGTCAGAAGTCTAGGTGAGGCAGACAGGCTCTCTGCCTATCCTATCAAGCTGTGGAGCAGTTTTGGTCTGAGTAACAGCGCTGTACACCCTCTCAGCTTTATCTTCACACCAAGGGTCAGTCTATACTCTTTAGGCTCCTGTGGTCTCAAATCTAGTTGTTCTCAGGGTCAAGCCACCTGGTGGTCCCCTTGCTTGCTCCTCTGCCTGAAGCTTCTTTAACAGTCTCAGGGTGCTGCTTCCACAGTCATGCACCACTCTGCACTGGGTCCCCACCCAAGGTCCATGCCTACTCTCAAGGTCCGTGTTCAAAGTCTCGTTCTTTAGCCTTGTGGGGTCTTAAGTCTTGCTGCTCTCTGGGAGCAGGCCCTGGTGATCCCAGGTAGCTGCCAAGAACTTAATGAATGCCCCAAACTTGCTCTAACTCTTGTGTGATGGCTTTGGCACTGTAGGTGGTGTGGGAGGGAGGGGTTGCTCAGCTCACGTTTTAGTGAGAGCTATTTTCCCTCCTTATAGCATGGAAATGCCCAGATCCCATGTACCATCAATGCTGTGCCCTGTTGTGGGGTCCCTTCGTTCGTCTGTATTTGTTTTTATGTCCTCTTTAGGAGTCCTATATATGTGGGTTAGGAGAGGTTAAGCAGCTGCTTCTACTCTGCTGCCATCTTAACCTGGAAGTGATTATGAACTCTTCAAGTTTATTTTAAGAGTTAGTACAAATTTTTTTTCTAGTTCTTGTTTGAGCCATTGGTGATTTCTTATCACTTAGAAATGACTTTTATAACATGGACTAATATTCTGGACATAATTTTGCTAGTAATAACATGGTAAAATAAGAAATTTAGAGTGAGAAGGGATTATAAAGGTCAATTAGTACTGTATCCTATTTTGAAAATGTAGAACTCAAATTCTCTGATATCCCTGTCAGGAAGCAAACAAATACAATCCAACTCTCGAAAAATAAATAATAGTATTGACTCTCAATGAACAGGTGGATTTTCTATTTGTTATTGTGTCACACTAAAATGAACATTTTACAATGACAAATACTTTCAAACGAATTCTGAAGCTCCCAAATCTGTAGTGGTTATCACAGTTAAGTCCTACTACTAATCAATCAACAACTATTAATTGCATGGCTAACACTATGCTAGGTACTATATCTGATACAGAATCTGTCCCTGCCTTTAGGAATTTGACTATTGGAAAGATAAGATTTTCTCATGTGAAACAACTGATTTACAAGATAAGGCAGCCTATAATGTAACTAGTTGTCAGATTTATATCATACCAGACAAGAATAGAGATGAAACAGATAAACTATCAAAATAGTGTTATGCCTTACATTTTTTTGTTTGATTATTTGAATCTCTCCTTTGTCTTTGGGAGTTCATTCTTTTACTTCAATTACAATTATAGTGACAAAATGAAGTAGAAGACAGAATTAATTAAAACAAGACCTTGATTATATTCATCTTTTGGACAATGGAGCAAAATTTTTATACTGACTCTCTGGTTCACCAAGCTTTTTTTTAGAACTATCTCTCAGAAATATTTAGAAAATAAAAAAGATATTTTACTCATTTTATTTAGCAAATATAATAGAGTAGGCCTATTTTCAATATTTAAGCATTAAGCATATTCTGAGGCCTGAGGATCACTATCTATGTCCATGAACATTGTATAGATGTTGAGATGTGGATTCAAAAGGTGTGGAAGATTAGTCTGAATGCATGCTAAATCTAGGACCTAGCAGGGATAATCAGCTCTTCTCCTCAGCTTACTCTTTTCTCCTAAATATGTGCTACAATCCAAACTAACAAAAATCTGGATGAATGTAATTTTCTGTGTACTTTAGTTCTATGGATTTAAAATTCAATATATAACATTTTTTACTGTATTCCTATAAGAAATTGATATTGAAGGCAGAGAAAAAATAGGAGCTATTTGTATTCATTTTGATCATATACATTGATCAAATTTCAAAAGATAGTAAAAATATTAGCTACTCTAATGGGATAAGAGTGGCAGTGTGGGGAGTAGTAGATGCAGGACTTTCTGGAGTTAGGAAGACTAGGTTTAAGGACTGCCTCTGATACATACTTGGGCAATATATATTACTGTCTCCCTGACTCCAGGCAACTGTCCAAGATTACAAATTGCAGAGAAGGTGCCAATCTGCACTGGTGGAAGAAGTTCCTTGGGAGCTTTTTGTATCAATCAAATCATAGTTCCAGTTTAAAAAAAATAGATAAAAGGACACCTTCAGGACTATTATTAATATCCATCAAGAATTCTAAAACATTATATTTTAAAATCAAGAAAAACATATTGCAAAATGGCATTGATAATGAAATTCTAATAGAGTTCTGTTTTATAACTATTAATTGATATCTAGAGCAATTAAGTCCAGTCTAGGAATGATGGTGAAGTGTGTTAAAGTGGCACTACTGAAACTGACTGTGTGACACTGGGAAAGTCATTTTAACTCTCTTAGACATCTCCCTAAAGTTATATATCATAGGATGATTGTTGCTTTTCATTAGCTATGAGAATTTTCTCATCAGGTTTCCACTATACCAATAAAATCACAGTTCTAGACTTATGCCTCATCACTCGAAATTGCATGGTATCTGAAAAAGTCTTCTAAAAATTCATCCACTTCACATTCAGTCCCCGAGTACAATTTATAGACTGCTAAAATCAAGTACATAATCTGAAAATAGGAGTCCTTCCATGTTAAGCTCTGCTTTTAACTTTTATAGAAAATATGTTTTGTTCTACATTGAAAAGAACACTGGCTCTGGTACCAGAGAACCTGATTTCAAATCCCGCCTAAAATAATTACTACCTTGTGACCCTGACAAACAATTAGGCTCTCTGTGACTCAATGTCCTCAGCTTTAAGTTGAGGAGTTTGGCCTAGATGGCCTCTCAGATCCCTTCCAATTTATTTTATGGTCAGTGTAGCTCTTTGAATATACAGGGGTTGGGAGCAAGACAAAGTATATAGAAACCTGACATCCAAGTCGGAAAAACCTGAGTTCAAGACCCACCTCTGTCTATGTAATACTGAGAAGCACTTATTCTTCCAGTGCTTTGACAACTCTATATAAGACTAAAAGTTGCAAAGAAAGTGTTTGTATACTTTGGGAGAGGAAGCTTCCTCACCCTGGAGTTCCCTAATGGCAAGCTCATTAGTCCAGCTTCAGTTCCTACCCCCAAGCATACATATATATGTATATACATCCTTGAGAATACATATACACATAAATAAAGAGAAAGATATATATTTGTTTATATATATGTATAATAATTTTAACCAATTCATAATAAAAAATATGCAGAGATATATTCAATAAACTGATTTTTTTTTTACTTAACCAAATAATTTATGTGTCTTATATTTAAACTTTAAAACTGTGGTTGCAAAAGTCAATGTAACAGGATCAGCTAGGTGGTTTAGTGGCAAGAATCAGGGCTGTAGATGGGAGATCCTGAGTTCAAATATGACCTTAGACACTTACCAGCTGTGTGACCCTGGGCAAGTTACTAAACTCCATTGCCTAGCCCTTACCACTCTTCTGACTTCAAATCAATACATAGTATTGATTCTAAGCCTGAAGATAAGGGTTTTAAACATATCAACATATTATAGCATACATATGAGCCAGATGAACTGATGTGAGCATATTATATCAAAAAAATTCATGACTAGTGTGTTATACATATTTAAAATGTTAATATATATAATAGTTCAAATTTCCTCTCTTCTACCTGTATAGGTCAAGGTAACTAAGACCTTATGAAGTTAACTTTCCAAGGTCATATAGTTATTTAGGTTCTCTAATTTTAAATCCAAAATTGGTCCCACTATGCCATTTTTTCTCTTTGTTCATAAATCGTTTTTTACAAATAAATATGCATATATAAAGATCTCTTTGTTAATCCTCCTAAATGAAAATAAAGCAAGTAGAGTTATTTTCAGGAGTAGAATAAAAACTTCTGCATGGTGACGAGATCAAAAGATTCTAAATCACTGGCCCTGGTATCTAGGTAATAACAGATGGTGATATCTATGTATCCCTTTTTTATTTGCAAGATTTACAAACAGATATCTGGGAGCCTTAATCCTTAAACTTTTACCATCACATATTAATTAATTCTGTATGCTGTTCACATAGACTGTGAATCCAGAGAAATAATTAATAAAAATAATGATAAAATATGAGAATATGTACAGTGTTTAATGCTTCAAATAAATAATTATGAGTAAGAAGTTTACTTATTTCAACCATTTTGATGTTTTCCTGATATCCTTTTATGTATAAGTAAGAACAGCTCTATTACTATTCTAATTTATATTCATAATATAAAGGCAACCTCTAATGTACTCAAAAATTTAACAGCTACCAAGAAAAGATCAATTCAGGATAAACTTATGTCTCTACTCTTTCAAGTAATTTAAATATCTTTCCCAAGCTCAATGAGCTCCTTTCAGTTAGTAACTAATGCTGAGCTTCTCTGTTTGTTCTTCAGTCTTATTTCTTTGGTTTTTCTTTGCACTTGCTGATTTTTTTATGTTTCAGAAAAATATAAAACCCCAAAACCAAAATATAACAAAAACAAACTCTATTGTATCTGTGTTGAACATGACAATGCAAGAAATTCTGACCTTATTTATGAGGCTAGAAAATATTTAATTATTTATCTTCCTTAGGAGGGCAATGTTATTTGTAGTGCCACTGACAAAGTTCAGTATTCTGAATTCTAACTTTTTTTCTAGAAAAAAAGAAGAAAATAAGCATCACTTATAGCAAGAGAATAGTAGAGTTTCAGCCCTCATATATTCACACCTCTACAGAGTGCAATCATCATAACCAAACGAATTAATGGAAACCTCTTACCTTTTTGTTAGTTTGTTTATTTTCTACATATTCTGAGGAATGCTTAAAGTCTCCCACCTAATTATCTTAATTCACTTAATATGTGAATGGATTAAATATTGGAATTTCTACTTTCCTTTTTATGGATTTACTTCTCTTATTAACCAATAAAAACATCACTGGGACTTGGTGTGTATCTCTCATTATTGCATTAAGGTAACTGACAATAATAACACTACTAATTGTCCAGTTTCAAGATAGAGAAGTATTTTTGACCTCTATTTGTTCCCTTTGGTCTATCTAAGTCTGATTCAACATTGATTTCTTTTGCAGGGAAGTTGCTATAATCGTGTTATGGCTGATTTATCACAATATGTTTACTGGCTAGTAATTTCTCATTTTGAACTTGCTTTTCTTATTTATTTCTTCCTTGACTAAGATACATATTTAAATCATCTGTTTTTTGTTTGTCTATTTGTTTGCTTCTAAAGTCTACTTTTTGGATGCTTCTATTATTTGTCATTTCATATATCACTCAGTAAGTGGTGGAAATTAACCTATAACCTTTTAAAGCTACTACTACAGTAGTCACTGTATGTGATGTATTACTAAACCATCCTGGACTTCACCTTATTGAAAATTATTTTATCCCTTTAAGAGTTCTGAAAATCATTTTCTCAAATTTAATTTCCAGAAAACTGATAAGGAAATACACCCACCTCTTCTCTTTAGAGAGGATAGGACTACAGATATAGAATGTGGTATACTGTCACAGGGTCTGTGTCGGGTTGGCTTTAAAAAATATTCTTACAAGTTAGGCCTTAGTGTTGTGGGTGGAGAATGCCTATGACATAAAAATAAAAGATAATAATTTTTAATATTACAATCATTAGTGATTAAACCAAGGAAATCATTTAGTGTATGTATGTTTACCTTTCCTGTCAAATGGGGAAAGACAGTTATTGAAAGAGTATCTAAATTTCTTTGTAATTCTAAACTCTGTCAAATCCTAGTACCTATCTTCTGCACCCACAGTCATTCCACTAATAATACTGTAAGAATGGAAAGAAAGGAATGGGGGGCAGCTGGGTGGCTCAGTGGATTGAGAGCCAGGCTTAGAGACAGGAGATCCTAGGTTCAAATTTGGCCTCAGACACATTCTCTCTTTGTGACCCTGGGCAAGTTACTTAAACCCCTTTGCCTAGCCCTTACTACTCTTCTGCCTTGGAGCCAATACACAGTATTGATTCCAAGATAAAAGGTAAGGGTTTAAAAAAATTTTTTTAATTAAAAAAGAAAAAAAAGAAAGAAAGGAATGTTGGTAACCAGATCTAAAGGAAAGATTAAAAGAGTAGGAATTACTAAAGTCCATTAGTGGCATCTTTTCCCAACAGAGTTTACATTATGAATTATATGATTTCAGGAAATATCTCATTTGACCTGAACAAATATTCTGGGGGATAAAATGGGTAAGTTTAGCACAATATTATTGAAAGGCACCAGATTTGGGACACAAAGAATCTGGGTTCAAATCCCAGTATATTTACAAAATCTAACTCTGGCAAGTCGCTTTCATTTTCTAGGTTTCAATTACTTTATTTATAAAAAAGCAAGTATGAGTAGAACAATATCATTTACCAGAGTTCTTTGCCTTGAAGGCTGAGCAAGCTTTTCCCAAGACTCCTTAAAATATATTGAAATTGTCCTTAAAATATAATTGGCTCAGGTGGCTGAGACTGAAGTCACTGTTTTCTTGAATGAAACTTCTGGGTGGCCTATAGCCATACTTGAATGCTTCTTGGTCATTTTGGAAAAATAGGGATACTCAAAAAGTATCCCTTACCTCCATACTGAAGTGGGTATGGATAATAAGTCTAAAAAGGTTCCTGCTACATAAGGATGTGACTTTTCATGCCCTTAAGTGACTGGAAAGTCATTTCAAAGAAGCCTAAGTTTGTCAAGAAGCTGTATCAGTCGTGATTCAGTGTCCTAAGCTTTTCAAATCTTGAGGACAGTTCTAGTACAATTTAGGGGAAAATAATATAACCTGAATAGAGATAAGTCTTAGGAAAAGATTCTTTAATTCCTGAAGCCTGGAGGTGTGATAGATATTATTCCTACCATATATAGGTTGAATTAGATCATCTTTAAGGTCCCATCTGATTCTAATTCTATGATTCTATTATCATCATTTAAAAAAAAAGATAATTTACGCACAGAAAAACTGAGTAATGTTTTCCAAGCTGATAAAAAAATGAATCAAATCAAAATCAGCGCTTCTAAGTAAAAATTCAGTGAGCTTGCCTTTATTGCTGTTATCACTTTAATATAATTGTTATCATCTTAGATTTGTAATGGAACTCACATTTGACCTTAGTACAACCATGGCCCAAATAGGAATCTCCTATTGGGATGTCAGGCAAGATAGTTTCCTAGTTAACTTTAAAAGCTTTTTGGCTTCTTTGAGTGTTTTATGTCTTTTCTTTACTGGTTTATGGTCTCTTGTGAGTCCTCTTTTTTTTTCTACATCTTCTGTAGTTTGAAATAAAGACTGTACTCCTTACCCAAATGTGTTTATTATCCTCCATATATATATATATATATATATATATATAACCATTCTTTACATTTATATTAACACAATAGCAAGTATATTTGTAGATTTCCAAGAATAAATTCAGAAAGGATGCAATAAACCCAAGAGAAAATGCCCCACTTTGGTCAGTTACCCTGAAAAGGGTTCATACAATTAAGTTTAGAATTGAATGTAGTAAGAATAATTGGCTAATTGAGGTCCTCTTCTACCTCACACTACCTTGTTTGTCCTCCCTGAAGCAGTGGCTCCAGAAATATCCTAATTTGCTGCCTCCAGAGGGGTAAACAATTCTAATGAGGAAGAAAATTTGAAGTTATCAGAAAAAAATCAAAAAGGATAAGAAAGAGAGTTAATAAGCTATTTTTAAAAAGATATATAACTTCTTCCTCTCTCTTGGGACTTTTGGATGGTTCTCACTACTATGCTTTCATGATTGTGTCAGTGTCCAGGGGCTGAATAATATGAGTTTTGTAAAGTAAGCACTTCCAGAAATGGTGTTTCCAATTTTGGCA
This sequence comes from Gracilinanus agilis, assembly GCF_016433145.1. Classification (NCBI taxonomy): domain Eukaryota; kingdom Metazoa; phylum Chordata; class Mammalia; order Didelphimorphia; family Didelphidae; genus Gracilinanus; species Gracilinanus agilis. Next base: position 372,590,215 of record NC_058131.1, read on the forward strand.
GCCAGAAAGTTTGCCATTTAAAACCTTCTATTCCTACCTAAGGAAAGGTCAGAGAAAGGCTAACTCCTTTCTGATCCCTATCATCACAGCTCCTAGTTCTATGGGGTTTAGAGGTTACAAAGAATTTCTTATGCCTTATGAGATATAAAGCAATCTCATGAGATCAATGAAGTGCCATCAGTATAGCCTATATAAATTTCATCAAAGACATCTGACAAAAGTCTTTTATATCTTAATGGACAAGATGGAGAAACATGAGCTAATGAAAATACAATTAGGACAGCTTCAGGAACTGGTTAAACTGCTGTACTTCCTTTCTCCAAATATTAATTAATAGAATCATGTCAGCCTGAAGAAAATCCAGTCTTTCTCCCTGGAGCTTTTACTACTCAACATTTTTATCAATAACTTGTCGGATAGATAGATAGCATATAGTAGTGGCCATATCCTTGTGGGAATATGTTCCAAAATTTCCCACTTTTGGCTGAAATAGAGAATATAGGTGGACACCTGCTGACCTCATTCTCTCTCTTTCTCTCTCTCTCTCTCTCTCCCTCCCTCCCTCCCTCCCTCCCTCCTTCTTATCCTCTCCCCAAATGAAAGTGAAAACAGAAGAAACAGCTGTAGAGGGCACACCAATGCTGCTGGACTTGTGGAGCTCTATGGGTGGTCTCCAAGGCTTCAAAGTTGACCCTTCATAACTGAAACCACCAAAAAAGAAACCTCAAATCAAAGGACACTAGTGCACTTGTAAATTTGAAAATGCCAGAAAGCTGGGAAGAATAGCTAAGGTGCTAAGTGATGGAATTTTGATTTCAAAAGATCTTAATAGGCATGAGCAGAATCTAGGGAAAAAATAATCTTTTGACATAGATAAGACATGGATGTGCAATTTCATTGGTATAGAGAGCCCTAGTGAGGAACGTCCTCTACCAGTACATATGGTCACCTTGGTAGAAAGTTGCCAAGAGTAATAAGAAATTATTTGACTTATCCTGAGTGATATAGCCTATATGCTTCAGAGAGAAGACTTGAATCTAGATCTTCATGATTTGGACTTTCTTTCTTAGCCAATTTATACCATATTGCTTTACCATGCTGAATCAAATAGGATTAAAATAACTGTGAAACATCCTTCACTTGGATTAAAAATAAAACAGCAAAAAACTTTTCCATTTCAATCTGGGGCGGGAAACATGACTAAATCTGGGACTTTTACTGCACTATAATTTCAAGAAAAGTCAAATTATGACATAGCTAACGAAGTATGACATATTGCATAAAAGAAGTAAAGTGTCCAAATTCAACTGTAATGTGCCTATCAAGTCACATCTGTAATATTGCATCTGGTTCTGTGCAACATGTTTTAGGAAGGTCACACAGAAGAAACGCATACATAAGAGGTGCTAAGGACATCAAGGCAATAGGAAGTGACATCATCTGGAGATGTTTAGCCTAGAGTAGAGAAGACTTTATAGGATGTAGAAAGGACAAAATAAAATATATAAATTTTATATATTAATATATAAATATATATATATATGAAATGTTTTCACTTGGAAAAGGGATTGTACTTGTTTTGATTGACCCTAGACCTAAGAAATAAGAGAATTATATAAAAGTAATATTTTAGGCAGATTTTTAGCTTGATATAAAAAAAAATCTTTTCAAGAACTATTGAAAAATGAAATAGGTTGCTTCAGTTGATGAGTTCATAGATTCTGAGAGTTGGAAAGAACCTCAGTGGTTATCTAGTCAAACGTTTTTACAGAAAACATCTCTACTCTTAACATATCCAAAGACCTCCAAGGAGTAAACAATTATAACTCCTTAAAGTTGTTAAATCTGCTATTTCAAATTCTTAGGAAATTATTCCTGACATCAAATTTAAATATGCTTCATTGCAACTTCTACCTATTGTTCCTCTAGGGAGGAGATGGACTAAAGAAGGGTGAAGGAAAGGTGTAATGAATCTAATCCCTCCTTCATATGATAACCTTCAAATTTTCAAAGGCAACGTTATACAGTCTTTATGCATTCCTTCCCCTTCCTCTTTTATTCTATGTTAAACATACCCATTTTCTTTAGATAATCTTTATTTGTCATGGAGTCAAGGTCCTTCCCATTTTGGTCATTTTCTTCCAGATATTTTATGGTTTATCAATATCTTTCTTAAATCATGGCACCCAGAACTGAACACAATACTTAAGATGCAATCTGATGAGGGCAGAGTACTGTGATATTATCCCTTATCTATTCCTGAAATAACATAATATAGTGGCTGGGGACTGTAAGGATGAAGGGTAAAGGAAAGAATTTTGGGGGGACAGAATGTTGCACGAGAGGAGTATGAGACAAGAATGGCAGTTGAGGACAGCAGGGAATTCTTGAAAAGATTCATAAGGGGGGGCAGCTGGGTAGCTCAGTGGAGTGAGAGTCAGGCCTAGAGACAGGAGGTCCTAGGTTCAAACCCGGCCTCAGCCACTTCCCAGCTGTGTGACCCTGGGCAAGTCACTTGACCCCCATTGCCCACCCTTACCACTCTTCCACCTATGAGACAATACACCGAAGTACAAGGGTTTAAAAAAAAAAAAACTTAAAAAAAAAAAAAGATTCATAAGGACCAGAAGGTCTTCAGTTTAGGAAACTCAAGGAGGGAGGAAGTGGCGAGCCAGTTCTGAGCGAAGGTGAACCTGTGAATTTCCCCAACTGGAATTGAAGTCCTGATACCCTGTTCTTTGTCAGAAGACATTTTCTCATGTCTAAGACTATATCATCCTGTCCTTTGGGGATTTCTAGACTCCATCTGGGAGCAGATCCCCCAAACCCCCTCCTCCTGTCCTGGCCTTACGGAGAGACCCTATTCAACTGAATTATAGTTATACCTTGTAGACTAGATATAGAACAGAGGGAAGGGAATGAAGCTTTGGGTTGGAGATTGAATTGGCTCCCCAAAGTGTCTAACCTGGGATTAGACATTAGGACAAACATTTCCTCTGACCACTACCCTTATCAATCACCCTGATACTTTTAACAAATACTTTTGGCAGTCAGATAGCATCCCAGGAATTATTGAAAGACAAGGGGGAAGGAGGTACCACAGCTTTGTCTGGCCAAATCCATCTTTGAGCTAGTGGTGCCGATGCCTGGTCTAAGAGGAGGCTTATATGAACCTTGATCCTGGGCAAGATCAAACTGGGACACCACATACTCCACCTTGTGTGGAAGCCTTCCCTCTAACCTGTGTGGGTCGGCATACCTTCCCTGGTCACCCACTATCTGGGTGAAACCTCCTTCAAGTCACCCTCGTATTAGTGACTCCATGAGTGGGAAGAGAGAATTACCACACTTCCCCATCTCTCTTTCTCACCTAATCCCTCTACATCTGGGCCACTAATACAGTACATATTAAAACTATTAAATATTCGATGTCTGTGCAACTCTGTAGATATAGAGAGATAGAGAGATAGATAGAGAGATAGATAGACAGACAGACAGACAGACAGACAGATAGATAGATAGATAGATAGATAGAGATATAATATAGAAGCAAGGGCATATAAGAGAATTAATAAAAGTGTGTAGCACAATGCTATAACACAAAGAATTTAAAAATCAGAATAAAGGAGTATAGATATGTTGGGATTAAAGGAAGATGATTAAACAAGGCACAGTATCTTTCCGGATTATCAAGACTAATAGAAAGAAAGAATACGGAAGTTGCCCATTATTTTTCTTTATTCTCTGTCAAGGAGAATGGTTGGAAAGAACAGAAGACAAAGAAGAAAAAAAAAACTATGAAGGAACTGCTATACAATAAATAAGAGGATTGTAAGAGAGCACTGAGTTACTACTGAAGATTTCATGTCACATGGTCCAGATTCGTGTCACATAGTTCCATGATATGGAAATAACTGAATAATTAACTTCTTGATCTGAAAGATCATAATGAAGGGGATCAATACCCACAGGATTAGAAGAAGACAGGAGAGTGCCAATTTTTAAAATATAAAATCTACAAAAACTACCATCTATAGGACAGGGAATTTTACTTTGATCCCAGGCAAAAATCGAGAACATATTATTGAATATATGATTAATGTGCACATAGAAAAGGGAAAACAATCACTAAGAGAAAACATGGCTTCATCAAGGACAAGTTATGGGCACTAGGTTTAGCAAAATGGATAGAGATTTAGGCCTGGAGTCCTGAGGACCTGGATTAAAATTTGGCTTCAGACCCTTCTTAGCTACTTGACCCTGGGCAAGTCTTTTAACTCCAGCTGCCAAGTTCTTACCTCTCTTCTGCCTTTAGAATAAATATTTATCAAAAGACAGAAAGTAAGGGTTAATTCTGGATGGCAATTTGGAACTATTCCCAAAGGGCTCTAAAAGACTATGTGCCTTTTGATCCAGCCATAGCACTGCTTGGTTTATACCCCAAAGAGATAATAAGGAAAAAGACTTTCACAAAAATATTTATACCCATGCTCTTTGTGGTTGCAAAAAAATTGGAAAATGAGAGAATGTCCTTTGATTGGGGGATGGCTGAACAAATTGTGGTATCTGTTGGTGATGGAATACTATCGTGCTCAAAGGAATAAAGAACTGGAGGAATTCCAAGTGAACTGGAACGACCTCCAGGAATTGATGCAGAGTAAAAAGAGCAGAAGCAGGAGAACATTATACAGAGAGACTAATACAGTGTGGTACAATCGAACATAACAGACTTCTCTACTAGCAGAAATGTAAGAATCCAGAGCAAGGCTGAGGGACTTATGAGAAAGAAAACTAGCCACATTCAGAGGAAGAACTGTGGGAGGAGAAACACAGAAGAAAGACAACTGCTTGAACACATGGGCTGATGGGAATATTATTGGGGATGAAGACACTAAACAATAACTGTAGCCCAGGTTTGGCAACCTTTTTGGCCGTGAGAGCAATAAATGCCACATTTTTAAAAAATGTAATTTTGTGAGAGCCGTACAGTGCTCACAGTGCGTGCTCCTGTAACAGCGCCTGAAAAAAAAAATTGACTTTACGGCTCCTGCAGAAAGAGCCAGATATGGCTCAAGAGCCATACGTTGCTGACCCCTGCTCTAGCCCAACTATCAATAATATGGAATTAGGTCTTGACCAATGATACATGTAAAACCCAGTGGAATTGTGCGTTGGCTAAGGGGGGTTTAGGGAGGTTTGGGAGAGGGAAAGAACATGAAACATGTAAATATGGGAAAATATTCAAAATTTAAATTAAAAATAATAAAAGAAAGGGTTAAAAAAAGAGACCAGTTAGGCTAGATTAAAAAACTTTTCTTTTAGGAAAGGAAATATTTTAAGTATGTTACTTATATTTCAATAGGGCATTTAAAAAAGTTTCTCATTCTTTTCTTGTGAAAAATGTGAAAAGACTAGACAATAATAAAAGTAGGTAGACAAAATGCTGGTTGAAAAGCTGGCTTCAAAGGGTAGCCATTAATGATTCCATATCAGCTTAGAAGGAAGTATCAAGTAAGTACCCCAGACATTGATGCTTAACTCTGTACTTTTTCTTTTTGTTTTCCACTTGAATAAAGGCATAAATAAACTGGGTTTTTAAAAATTTGTCAATGACACAAAACTGGGAAGGATGATTAACGTGATAGATCAGAAGTATCAAACTTGTTCCTTGGGGCTTCCACCAAACTGTTGAGTAGTCTTGAACAAGATTCAAAAGTAATTGTGAAATGTGAAACAAACACCAGGAATAATATAGAAATTAAGTAATAAATTAACCAGAATTAATAGGTAGAAGTTGCAGAGAGGAACATTCAGACTTAATAACAGGAATGCTTTCTAATAATGGGAGACAACAAAAATGAAATAGGCTACCTCAAGTAAGTAGTAGATTTCTTCCTTATCTTTAAACTATGGGATTATTAGCCACTTGTCAGGTTTATTGTAGTGGGAATTCTTATTTGGGAATAATTTTTTCTAGGTATCTTTTGAATTCCTTTTCAACTCTGAAATCCTATTATCCTAGAATTCTATTTGTTTGGGAGAAAGGAGTTAGAAGAAACAAATGAAAAGAGAGAAGAGAAGGGAGCAGAGTAATAGAATTTTTATCCATTTAAAAAGGAAAATCTAAATTTAAATGGACTTCATTGGTATCAAACTCAAATAGAAGTGAGAGGACTAATCCTTTGATAAACATTCCAGTAGGCTCCGTATTGGCATTTAAAATGTAATTTCATCTATGTTTTATTGTATTTGTATTTACTTTGTTAAATATTTCCCAGTTGCATTTTAATTTGGTTTGGGCAGCACTCAGGGAAAAAAGACTAATTTTGCCTAGAGTAAAATGGCTTGATATAAATGAATAGATGTTAATAAACCAATAAGCTAATAGAAATATTAAGAATATAATTAACTAATCAGCATTTATTAGATGCCTACTATGTATACTAAGTGCTATTGATATGACGAAAGGTAAAAAGTTCCTACACTCACAAATTTGACAGTTTAATGGGAGAAACAGCACACACAAAATTATGTATGTATAAGAAAGGTAGATACATTGGGAGTAATCGAGAGAGGGAAGATACTAGCATTAAAGGGGAACAAAAAAGACTTCTTGTGGAAACCAGGTTAAAATTGACTTAAAGGAAGATAGAAGACAGAGACGAAGAGGGAAAAATTTGCAAGTATTGAGAAATAGTCCATGAAAATGCCCAGAGACTAGAGTTGAAGTTTCTTATATGTCCAATAGCAAGGTGGTCAATACCACTGGCTCTCAGAATATATGTGTGGAATATAGATTGTGGAGAAGAGGAAGTAAGGTATAAGAAGACCTGGAAAGTAGGTGAGGGTAAGGTTGTACTAGGTGTTGATTGCTAAATGGAAGATTTGATATTTGATCTTGGAGGCAGCAAGGAACTATTGGATTTCATTATGTATAGACAGTGACATGGTCAGATATATGTTTCAGTAGGATTAATTTAATAACTTAGTGGAAGATGGACTGGAATGGGGAGAGGTTTGAAATAGGAGGACCAATCAGTAGGCTATTGCAATATAACAGAAGCGATGATGATATTTTGTACCAGTAATTAATAGTATCAGAGGAGAGAAAAGGATGGAAAATGAAAGAAGCTATAGATGACTGATAAAAAAAGAAAGAAAAATAGGACTAAAATTATGGTGCTAACTACTAATGGGCTAATCATCTATAAAAAACTCAAAATACTTAAAGATTGGATTTTTAAAACAGTCTAATAATACCTTGCTTATAGGAAACATATTGAAGTCAGAAATATCCAAATATATACAGAAGAAATGTTGGCTTAAAATTACTTGCAAATCATGAAAAACAGAAATAATATGAATGATTTTTAGATGAGACTGAATTCATTTCAGAAAATATTTTAAAAGAAAAAAGTACTTCAATTTATGCTTAAAAGTTATATAAAATTAATGTATCAATATTAATATAATTGCAACAAATAAGTCAATCAAAATTAATAAAAGAAAACCTAAAAGACTTTCAAGGAGAAAGAAAATAAAAATAATACTGGAAAATTTTAATACCTTATTATCAGGAAATATATAACCCAGCTAAACATGGTATTAAGCAATATATACCTCATGAATACCTGGTGATAATTGAATAAATATTCTATTTTCTTTTTTGTATTATTTATTTATAACACCCTTTTAAATTTTTTTTGAGTTCCAAATTCTCTCTCTTCATATCCTATCCCCCACCCACTGATAATATCAATTACTCATGTAAAATCATGCCAAACGTATTAACATATTCAAGAAATGCAAAAAGAAAAATTTATATTTTAATTTATTTTTTTAAACCCTTACCTTCCCTGTTGGAGTCAATACTGAGTATTGGCTCCAAAGCAGAAGAGTGGTAAGGGTAGGCAATGGGGGTCAAGTGACTTGCCCAGGGTCACACAGCTGGGAAGTGTCTGAGGCCAGATTTGAACCAAGGACCTCTCAATCCACTGAGCTACCCAGCTGCCCCCTTATATTTTAATTTAAACTCAGAAAGTTCTGAAGGTGGATGCCATTTTTTCATCATGAGTCTTTTGACATTGCTTAGATGCTTGTGCTGATTATAGTAGTAAAGTCTTTCACATTATTTCATCATTACAGTATTGCTGTTAGTGGGCACAATAATTTCCTTATTCTTCTCACTTTACATTGTATCATTCCATAATAATTAATATGCCACAACTTGTTCAGCCATTCCTGAATCTAGAAGAATCCCCTCAATTTCCAATTTTTTTCTTTGCTACCACAAGAGCTTCTATACATATTTCTGAAGATTTAAATCCTTTTTTCCATTTTTGTTTATCTCTTTGTGATACAGACCTATTAGCAGTATTACAATGACAAAGGATATGCACATTATTATAGCAATTTGACCATAGTTCCAAATTGTTCTCCAGAATGATTTGAAAAAAGTTCACAACTTTTTTACTATCTCAATTTTTCCACATCCTTTCCAACATTTATTTTCCTGTTATGTCATATTAGCTAATCTGATAGGTGTGAGATGGTACCTGAGTTGTTTTAATTTGCATTTCTCAAAATAATATTAAATGAGAATATTTTATATGACTATAGTTTTTGTTTCTTTTTCTAAAAACTGTCTATTCATATCATTCTACCATTAATCACTTGGGGAATGGTTCTCATTAAAAAAAATTGATTCAGTTCCCTATATATTTCAAGAGATCAAAACAAGGACAATGTAGGGGGCAGCTGGGTAGCTCAGTGGATTGAGAGCCAGGCCTAGAGACAGGAGGTCCTAGGTTCAAATCTGGCCTCAGACACTTCCCAGCTGTGTGACCCTGGGCAAGTCACTTGACCCCCATTGCCCACCCTTACCACTCTTCCACCTAGGAGCCAATACACAGAAGTTAAGGGTTTAAAAAAAAACAAGGACAATTTGCCCAAAATGAAGGAATGGGTGGAAGAATATTTCTTATTCATGGCTTTTCAAGTATATATAATTTAGTAACTATCAAAATTCCATTTTCCCATAAAAAATTCATATCAGAATTGAAGAAATAAAAATATTTAAATACTTTAAAAGAATATTGAAAATTTTGAAATTATTAAATTGTTGAATTTAAATATTGAAAAAGAAACAGTAAAGAGTTGCTTAACTAAGTGTACTACTTATTTTTAAAAAATATATTTTAAATGATCACTAAAAAGCTCTCTGGTCCTGGAAACAAAAAAGATAAAGAAACAGATTTAGGGGACAGCTGGGTAGCTCAGTAGTTTGAGAGTCAGGCCTAGAGATGAGAGGTCCTAGGTCCAAATCTGGCCTCAGACCCTTCCCAGCTGTGTGACCCTGGGCAAGTCACTTGACCCCCATTGCCCACCCTTACCACTCTTCCACCTAGGAGCTAATACACAGAAGTTAAGGGTTAAAAAAAAAGAAATAGATTCACGACATATAAAAGAGAACCTAGAAATAGAATTCAATGAATACAGGAAATTAGTGTTTCATTAAACCGCACAGAAAACACTGGGGAATTTACTCACTATTCAATTAAACTCTCCTGGGAAAATTAGATAACTATATGGCAAAATAAGAGTTTGATTCTTTATATTGCCCCTATGCTACAATGCATTCTAAATGGATCAATTGCCTAAATATATTTTAAATAATTAAAGATTTGGAAGTAACAAGAAACACTCTTTCTTGTTTGCCACAATTATAGAAAGGAGGGTGAGAAGAAATCTTGGGATCAAAACTATTTTGTATCAAAAAGAATAATATATTTAATATTTTAAAAGAAGAAAATTAGGAATGTACTTAGAATAATTATATTAGATGGGAATGGGACATTCAGAATGTACCTGAAATTGAAATTGAAACATCTATAGGATTAATAACATTAGGGAAATATGGGAAAAATTTTTATGAGGTGAAACCAGCTGATCCAAATCTGAAATGCTTGATTTGTGTCTCTCCTCTCCAATCCATTCTCCACACTGCTGCCCAAATAATATTACTGAATTATAAGTCAGACCTTGTCATCCTATCCTAAGCAATTTTCAGTAGCTCCCCTTTGCCTCTAAAATAAAAGACAAACTCCTCATAAAATTCTTCATGGGTTACTTCTGGTGTTCCTTTCCTGAACTTCCTTTCATTATACATTTTATCTACATCTGGAAATACTGAGTTATAAGAAGGCTCACAATCACTGTTTAGACCTTTCCTTCTCTTTTCTCTTCTTTTTAGTCCTGGGACAGTGCCAAAACAATTGTGGGTGGATGGGAAATAGAAAAACCTGTTACCAGTAGGGGGACCCAGCCTCTTTTCCTTCTACTAGAGCAGACTGCTCACAGGATTTATATGATGTATGTCAACAACTCTATTCATGATCATTTCCAGGCTTTCTTATCTGCCTTAACACTTCCTCCTACAAATCTGTAAGCCTTATCATCATTCTTGTTTCTACACCCAAAAGTCACCTGCAGCACAGTCATCTGACTTACTCTTCTCTATATTTAATATTGCTAAGGGATTTAATATTGCAAAAAAATGTTTTGTCATCTGTGTCACTTTTAGATGGTCAACACTTCTGAGTTTTCTCATCTGTCATGCTGCTAAGTTTTCTTTTACAAGGTAGTCTCCATGTTAGAATATGAGCTCCTTGATAGAAGTTATTTTGAATTTTCTGTTTGTAATCTTAGTACTTAGCACAGTGCTTGGCACTTTGAATGACTTGATTAATGTGTTTTCATTATTTTTCATCACTTCATACACTCTCTGTTCTGGACAAATTTATTTCCTTTTTCTTCTATCGATTCTACATTTCATTTCACACATCCATATTACCTCCTTACCACTCCTTCTTAGTATCCTCAACTTTTTTCAACATTCATTTTATATGTTAACTCCTTTGATAAATATAGTTTTAAAGATTCTTCTCGTTAGTGCTTGCATTCTCTTAAAAGTATATTAAATTGGTTCATCTGCATGAATTCCATATCCCCTCAGTAGGATCCTCTGACAACAGTGACTATTTTCCTTTTGCCTTTGGATCTTAATTAACACAGTGCCTTGCCAATAGGTGGTACTTAATGAATGCTTAATGTTTAATGAATTATATCATTATTTGTGTTTTCTTAATGCTATGTTTAAAGGACACAGTAACAATAACAATATGAATAAACTAGCATTGATAGAGAGATTTTACAGTTTGCAAATAGATGACAAATTATCTCATTTAATATCTAATACAATATTCTGAAGTAGGCATTAATCCTATTTTATAGATGAGGAAACTGAGACTTAGAGAAGTTAAGTGACTTGCTCACATTCACATAGTCAATCAGTGTATATATTTGAACTCAGATCATTGCCAAGAAAAACTTGCAACCTACAGATCCATCAGGATACATGGACATCTTTCCTAGATATAAATATGAACTGTTGATAACTATGTAAGAAGATACTCAAACTCCTTAATAATTAAATATTAAATATAATAATCTCAAGTTAACAAATTATACATATTAGAACAAAACACACACACACACACACACACATATACACACACGCGCACACACACACACACACACACACACACACACATTGGCAGGGCTATGAGGAAATAGATATTTTAAAATGATGCTGTGTTAACAAGATTGCAGATTGGTGCTAATATTTGGAAGTCAGATGGCAGTAGGTAATGGATCAAAAAACTGACTGAATAATTCCAATGCTTTGCCTCTATCCCAGAAATATTATTAAAAAGGGATGTGCTAGTATAGGGATGCTTCTTTGAAAAAAACATAGCTTTTCCATATAATAGTAAGAATTTAAAATAGCAATATGTTTAAAAACTAGATCATTTAAAAATAAATAATGACATGTTATTTATATTTAAATACTTGATTATTATATTATACTTAGAGATAGCAATGTGATACAATGGATAGAAAACTGAACCTGGAGGAAAAAAGACCTGATTTTTAATTTGACCTCAGAGATAAGACTTTGGGCAAATAACACCACCATCTTCTCATGATTGTTATGAAGATCATATGAAATAATAGAATTGTCCAGTCACACAGTTAATATATGTCATAAATGAAACTTGAACCAAAGACTTCCTGGCTCAAAAGCCAGCTTAAATCCACTTAAACAGAGATCACCATCACATTCACATAACTCAAGTTGTTCAGCCATTCCCCAATTAATATTTCCAGTGATTTGGTTTTATTTTGTTTACCTGACACAAAAAAAGTTTATTATGCTTATTTTGTATATTTAGGAACTTTCTATCCTTGACCTGCTACTTGTTATGCATGCCCTGTAGAGTAGTGAGACTGTTGAATAAAGAACAATTAATAGTTTATAATTTAAAAATGTTTACAGAATTTTGGGATTCAAGTTATAGCTTTTTTTAAATTATTTAATTAATTAATTTAGAATATTTTTCCATAGTTACATGATTCATGTAACCTTCCTCTCTTCCTTCCCCCCTCCTGGAGCCGATGACTAATTCCACTGGGTTTTACACTGTAAAAGTGAAATTTGGGAAATGCCATCTAAAAGTATATATATATTTACTATGGACACGTGGGGACCTTAAAACTACATTTCCCATGGTCCAACGGGTTTCCGGTTTGGTTCTTTGGACGTGGGGATGCCTGCGTCAGCACGCAGAGGACTGTTTAAATGGGAGGAGTATCCAAAAGAAAGCCCTCTTGGCTAGCAGGCTCGGGGAGAGACAAGAGGTAACAATAATGGCTGGGGCGGCAGTTTTGAATTCTTACAAGCGCGTGGTCTAATGACCTTATCTATCAGCATGGCTTTAATTAAAATACTAATTTATATATTTATATCAGTCTTTATTATTTTTAATATTAATAACATGTATCATTTATCAAAATCTATTTCTATTTTATAAATATTTGCAATAGAGTGATCATTTAAAATCAACATCCCTAATCATATCCCATTGAACCATGTGATCAAACAAATGTTTTTCTTCTGCATTTCTACTCCCACAGATCTTTCCCTGGAAATGGATAGCATTCTTTCTCATAAGTTTCTCAAAACTGTCTTGCATCATTGCATTGCTTCTAGTAGAGAAGTCCATTATGTTCAATTGTACCACAGTATAACTGTCTCTGTGTACAATGTTCTCCTGGTTCTGCTCCTTTCCCTCTGCATTAATTCCTAGAGGTCATACTGTTTCACATAGAATTGCTTACTTCTCCACCCTCTTTTTGAGTAAATTCCTTTTATCTTGTCTACCACTAAGTAATTTTTGAAAATTACAGAAATCTTCTTTTCAAGTATACATATAAACATTTTTACCTTAATGAGTCCCTTAAATTTTTTCTTTCTTACTTACCTTTTTTGGGCTTATCCTGTGTCTCATGTTTGGACTTCAAATTTTTGGTTTAGATTTGGCTTATTCCTTAGGAATGCTTGGAAATCTTCTATGTTATTGAATGTCCATTTTTTTCCCTGAAAGAATATACTAAGTTTTGCTGGATAGGTGACTTTGTGTTGTAGCCCCAAATTTTTGCCTTCGTGAATATCATATTTCATGCCTTCTTTTCCTTTAATGTAGAAGCCACTAGGTCCTAAGAGATTCTCTGATCGTAGCTCCATGGTATTTAAATGGTTTCTTTCTAGCTGCTTTAAATATTTTTTCCTTGGCTTGGTGGCTCCTGAATTTAGCTATTATATTCCTGGAAATTGTCATTTGTGGATTTCTTTCTGGAGGTGATCTGTGAATTATTTCCATTTCAATTTTATTTTCTTGTTCAGAGATCTCTGGGCAGTTATCTTTGATTATTTCTTGTAATATGATGTCCAAGGATTTTTTTCATAATGATGGCTTTCAGTTACTCAAATAACTCTCAAATTGTCTCTCCTAGATCTATTTTCTAGGTCAGTTATTTTTCCAATAGAATATTTCATGTTTTCCTCTGTTTTCTCATTCCTTTGATTCTAATTTATTATTTCTTGGTTTCTCATGAAATCATTAACATCTAGATGGTCAATTCTGATTTGTATGACCTGATTTTTCTCTGTCAGTTTTTGGTTCTCTTTTTTTTAGTTGGCCCATTTCTTCTTGCATCTCTTTCACTTCTATTTCCCACTTTTCCTCTGAGTCTCTTAATTGGTTTTTTAAGTCTTTTTTGAGTTCTTCCAGAATATGTGTCCAATCCATATTTTTGTTTTGGGCTTTGCATGTGTTTCCGTTGCTTTCACTAAACCCTTCTATGAAAGTACCTTGCTCTTGGTTTCCACTAGAATTCTTTGGAGGTAGGTGCATTTTTTGTTGTTGTTGTTTGTTCATTTTTTTCCATCTGATTATGGGTAGATTTGAGGGAATGATGTGATGGTTTGAGGGCTGTGAGCTCGGAGAGTCCCCTCCCCCTCCTAATTCAATTGATCCTTGAGATGCTGATAGCTTAAAGACTTGCCTCAGGTTTAGGTGTAAGTTTCTGATTTTACTCTGATCTTGATCAGATTAGGGATCTGTGTACTTGATCCCATTAGGCACACCCTTAATTATAATGTCTTGGAGCTCTACCCTGAGCTTTAGGCAAAAAGAACAGTACTTAATATTTAGTACTATCAAACCTCAAAGTGAACTAAGTCCTCATCTCAAGCCCAGACTAAAATTCCATGGGCTGGGGCTCCATATTTCTTCACAGGTTTGAAAAGGGTATGGATTGGCTTGTACCACCATTTGCCCAGGCAGGATCTCAGGATCTGGATGTTGCCTTGGTCACAGGTTCCAAACCTTGGCCAACAGATGTGGGATGGGGCAATGTGGTTTGCTCTTGGTTTGCTCTTCCCTCCTTGCTATAGCTTCTTGATGGCTCTGCTCTACCTTCTCCCCTGTGCCCCAGATGTTCTTTGCCTACCTTTTGAGTTTTTCTTTTCTTGAAAGTTGCTTCACTCTATCTCCTTATTGGTTCTTTCACTCTTGGTCTGAAATGATTCTCATGGTGGCACAGAGCTGCTCTTGATTACTCAGCCATCTTGACTCCACCCACAGAAGTAGTATATTAATTTTCTTCTCCTCTACCATGGAAGTGGAGCTTCCAGGCACAAATAACAGTAAATTTTCCATTTCAGTGAGTAGTTTCTTCTCATTAAAAATCAGGTCCAGGAAACTGCTTCTTCTTAACACATTCTCCACTACTGAAAGTATGCAATTATTTCTAATATAAGCTAAGAATTTATTTACTTTTTTTTCCTAAGTAAGCTGTAACAGTTGACTAACAGAGGTGATGGGATGGACTGCTAGATATTGCATTCAATTACATCTCAGATATTTCCTTGAAAAATGACCTTGGGGAAATAATCTTAACCTCTATTATCCTGAGTTTCCACTTTTGTAATAAAATAGTAGCAGTTATCTCATAGGATTGTGGTAAAGATAAAAAATAATCTATATAAAGCACTTTCATGGACCATAAGATTTTGTTTATGAGTACCAGGAGTTTTCTTTATTATTAAATATTATTCTTTACTATACAACTTATGATCTACTGATTTACCAGTTCCTCATCTACTTCTTCCTTTTCTCCAGATGTCTTTTAATATTAATGATTCTTCAGTAATACATAACTTATTACTCTTTTTTGTTCATTTTTATCCAAGTTTTCTATATAATACTTCCCATTTCTGATTCTTGGTTTTCTTATAAGACATTCCTAGTATTCCTGTGTGAAATGTCACACCTCTCCCATTTATCTATTTATTACTTTTAAATATTGTATAACTTTTCCAAGGCCATATTCCAGTTAAGAGTTTCTTCTCTGTGTGTCATAGTGGGTTTCTTGTTTTAAGTATCAGAGTTTCTTTTTTTAAGATATCTGGTTAGCCTATTTGAATTTCATTCAGTATGTATAAATATAAAGAGAACTATGTATATAAATGCATATATATCTATATGTGCATATATATAACAATATAATTTATCTATGTTATGCATCTTCATATAAAATAATACATACATAATGTATGTGAAAATTCTACACACAAGCAGGCCATGAATATTATTCTTGCCTGTTTTCTAGTATCTTAGTTGCTTTTCTTTTCCTTTTTGTAGTAACTCTGCAGTTCCTAGCTTGTTAGATATACGTAGACAGTTTTCTTACTTCCCCCTTGCATTTTACCTCATTTTTGTTTTTGACATTGTAGATCATGGGGATGGCATAAAATGGATTTCAAGAAAACTTTTTATATGGCTGTCATACCGTTGTGTACAATTCATAAAAATACAGGTTAGATGATAGTAGGGTTAGGTAAGCTCAGAATCAGCTAAATGACAAGACTCATAGAACAGAGATTCTAAATTTCATAAACTTCACTATTTCTGTCAAAGACACCACCATCCTTCCAATCTCACAGGTTCATAACCTCAGCATTACCCTCAATTCCTCAATCTCCTTTACCTTACATATCCAATCAGTTGTCAACTCTTGCAATTTCCACTTCTATAACATCTCTTGACACCAAACCCATTCTTCATACATGACTTCCACAGTATCCAAGCCTTCCTCACCTCTCACCTTGATTATTTCAGCAGCTTTTTGAGGAGTGTTCATGCCTCGAGTTTCTTACCACTCTAGCCCATCTTACTGTTGACAAAGTGATTTTCCTTGACTGTGGATTTGACCATATCACTGCCCTACTCAATCACCTGCAGTGATTCCTGCTTTACAATAAAATGCTAACAACTGCTCTGTCTAGCTTTAAAGACCTCACATCCTGACTCCAACTTTTTTTCCAGCCTCATTGGGTTTTACTTCTTCTCCTATACCCTTCCATCCAGCCAAACTACCCTTCTCTGTTCTTTATTAAAACATTTTATCCCTCAGCTCTATGTATTTATACTACTTGCCTCCATGTCTAGAAGGAATTCTCACCAAATCTGCTTCTTAGAATTCCTTTCTTTCTTCAAAATGCAGTTCTAGCATTCTCTTTTGCATCAAGCTTCACCTATTTCTAAGAAATGTATGTGTCCTCCCCTCTGAAACTATCATCTAAGAAAATTTGATATTTGTATTAATTTTTTTCATTTGTTAAATACATACTTACATTTGTGGTTGTCAATTTCCCAATTGGAAAATCTTTTGATTTTCTATTTTAGAGTAAGGATCATTTTCATTTTTTTATTGTTACATCCATAAACCTTTCAAGGCCCATTACAGGAGATTATTAAAGGCTTCTTGACTGGCTGATTTGAAAAGTGATATCACCCTGGACTGAGGTTATTAATAAATTAAGCTGGTATCTGTTTTGGTCTTGTTCTGTTCTAGATACTTATATGTGATTTGACTGGTGGCATGGTCTTTATGAATTTAAATTCTATAAATGACCCAAAGATGAGAGGGATTACATAGTATATGTCAGAATTAGAACCTAAAAAGAAAAAAAAAAAAGATCTCAACAAGGTGGAGAAAAGGATCAGATCTAACAAGATAAAGGAATGCATATAAAATGCGCATTGGGCACACAAATCAATTTAAGAATTAGAAAGGGGATATATGGCTAGATAATATTTTATCAATTTTTTCTTAATTATATATATATACAATTTTAATATTAATTTTCTGATGTTTTGTGAACCATGTCCTCTTCTTCCCTCCCTCTCTTCCCCTTTCCCTAAGATGGCAAGTCATATGATATAGGTTATACATGCACTATTATGTAATTCATATTTCCAATTTCATCATATTGTGAAAGAAGGTACATATCATATACATATATATGAAAAAAATCTCATGAAGGAAATAAAGTAAAAAATGTTATGTTTTGATACACATTTAACCACCATCAGATCTTTCTTTGACTGTGGATAGCTTTTTCTAATCATGAGTCCTTTGGAGTTGTCTTAGATCCTTATATTGAGTATAATAGTTAGGTCATGCACAACTGATGATTTGTACATTATTTCTGTTACTGTATACAATGGACTGTATATACATATATGTGTACACATATGTAATAAAACAGGATTTGTACTTTTTCTGGATTTAAAAGTCAAAATAAATTTAAAAAGACATGAAAGTAAAAAAAAAAAAACTAACAGCATGTTAGAAATCAAACTGGAAGTCTAGTAGACATTTTAAACATGTCTAAAACCCAAACTCATATCTTCCCTCTAAAATTTCTCTCATCCTCTTTGAATTACTATAGAGGGTAACATCATAGCCTCATTCCTTCAGGCTGGCAACACAGGTGTCATCCTTAACTCCTCACTATCTCTTGACCATTTTCAATCAATTTCCAAAGCCTGCCAATTTTACCTTTGTAACATCACTTGACAGTACTTCTTTCTCTTCTCTAACACTGCTACCACTTTAATAGAGGTCCTCATCATCTCATCCTTGGATTACTGCAATAGCCTCTTAGTAGATCTGGATGCCTTAAGTCACTTCATACTTCAGTAAGTCTCCATTTGTTACCTTGGACTTATTATGTATAGAACCAGAATAATAAAGACATGATAGGTAAAGGTTGAACTGATAAAGAAATGAACTCCATTTAAAGAATTTTTAAAAAAATGTTCTAGCAATTAGATCCAAACTTTGATGAATGAACTGAAGAAACAGAATGTTCCTCTTCACTGCAAGTTTTCTTTTCTTTCCTTTCCTTTCCTTTCCTTTCCTTTTCTTTTCTTTTCTTCTTTTCTTTTCTTTTCTTTTCTCTTTTAGGTAGGTGCATATATATTTGACAAAGATAGGTATGATTTCACTACATATTTAGTTATCCTCCCATACAAAGAGTGGGAATAGCAGATGAGAAATGTCAAATTCCAGGGAAAAATTCAATATTATATAAAATAGCCACCTAGTACACTACAATGCCCATTTCCTGTTGGTCCCAGCAGGAGTGTACTAGGCTGCATTACCCAGAATGGGAGGAACTCAAACTCCATGTTAGCAGCCCCCTTCAATGGAAGACATTTGTTAAAACTCATCTGCAACATCAATAGTTTCCTTTCTTTCAATCTAAATGCTAACTAGTCCAAGCAACTGAATGGCTTTTGGTGCATTCCACCCCAGACACTACAGTTGGCTATCTTTCCATCCTGAAGAGTATTTATAATCTAATCTAATCAGCCCACAATGTCTAGCTCCTTGACACTGAAGTTATTTTAGGTTGTAATGACAAAACCTTGGTGACTGGTTGAGAACCAGGATTTTTGAAATCATCATTTTTAACTTAGTTACACTGTAGGCAAAGCTACTAAGCTAAAGCCTTTTAGCTAGACTCACAAGGACTGGCAGAGGCAGTTAATCAGGAAATATCATCCTCGCTGGATATTTTCAAGTGAAACTTGAATGACCACTTGTCAGGAATGTTAGAAATAGCAGGCCAATATGAGCTGGAACACATGACCACTGGGGTTAACTTCCACTCTCATATTTCACAATTTTGTGAATTTAAAACATTTCAAGGAGTACAAAATTATATGATATCTCACAGAAACCCCTGAGTATGAAGGTTCTGTGAATGTTTTATTTTTTTGTTTGTTTTTCCTGAATTAACTCACAAACATTCATGAAAATGTTCCAGAATCTAAAGCAGGGGAAATTCATTTAACAAATAAGTTATCAGACTAAATTATTTCTTTTTCATGAGACAACCCCTAATTTTTGCCCACAATCAGATGTTAACATGGGATCAATCCACAACTTAGCCTATCTAAACTTGATAATTCATAATTAGTTTAGCTTTTAAACTTCCTTATTATGGAATCTAGTCCAATTTTCTACTATATTTTCTTCTTTATTTTATATCTACTATATTTTCTTCAATTTTCTTCTGTATTGCTTCACTAAAGAGGGATTTTTCTTCTATCTAGAGGATTTTAAGAGTGATTTTGCCTAGTGAGTTAACTTGTGGGGCATTCCAAATCATAGTAGTTGTTGTCTTTTACAATATGAATATAGTAGATTCTTGCCTAGCATTGATTATAATGACTTAAAATCTGAAATCTAAGTTTAAAATGTCTATTTCACTTGTCTCAGTTTCCACATTCCTAAAATGAAATAGATGGATAAGAAATAGATGAACTTTAATGCCCTTCTACATTTATCTTTGAATTCATGCTTTCAAAACATATAACATTCACTTTTCTGATTGAATTATAATTTTAGGTTCTCTGAAACTTAACGTTATCCTCTATCCTCTGTAACTTTAATATAACATTATTAAACATAAGGATTATATAAATAACTTTTTCAGTTATCATTGTTGCCAAGTGATTATTGTGAATATTTATATTCCAATGGCCCTAAGTTTTTAAGAATTAAAAGTAGTATCCTCCCGCAATCAAAGGGACTGCCAGTATAGACAGCTTGAGATGTATCAAATTCCAGGTATTAAGTTTAACATTTATATCATGGCAGCATGCATTATTAAGACATTGCTAAAAGACAACCTAGTTTAATGACTTCAAAGTGTGAGTATAAATCACATGAACTACACTTATTAATAAATCAGCATGTTCTGATAAACAGATCACAGAACAAGCAGAATTATTCACAGTAGTCAGGGACACAGATTCACAGGCCTTTCTTGATCTATTAGAAATGGCATAACAGAAAGAGAGCAGGATTTAAGATTAGAAGACCTGGGTTCAAATTCAGGCTTTGCGACATACCACCTGAACAACCTTGGAAAAATAATTTAGCTTCTTGGTGACTGAGTTTCCTCAACTGTAAAATAAGAAGACTGGTTTAAATAAACTGTACAGCCAGTATTAGTTCTAAATCTGTAAGCTATGATACTGTGATCCCAATTGTATGGTAATTTCTGAAACTTACCAAATGAACAAAAAGCATTTTAATTGATGACAATGATGTCCCAAGTGAATTATGAGCATGCTATGATCAAAACATCTCTCAGGAGGAATATGAATAAATTCTAAATCAGATCGAAGTTATTCAATTAAACCAAATTAAGTCAACAATGTATATTGAACAACTAAATTACTAAAGGCCCTCTAATTATTTTCTCACTCTAGCTCTTCTTTTAACTGAAAATGGGATACAGGGAAAAATTATTATATAGAGTTAAACAAAGACATCTTCCTTAGGATAATGTTCAGTCTCTTTCTAAAAATCAAAACTCCTTGAGAAGAGGGACTATTTAATTTTTATCTTTCTATCCTCAGTACCTCTTCTGCCCTTTGCCTTTTTTAGAGGGGCGTGGAGATGGTAACGAATGCATGATTTCATCAGAATAGTCAATATTTGTTAAACTCTGACCATGTGTCTGATACTGTAATAAGCTCTTGGTATACAAATATGGGAAAGAAGATAGATACCTATCACAAGGAATTCAAAATCTAATAAGGAAAAGTAGAACATAAAAAAGACCTGAAATGCTGGGATTAGGAGGAAGAAGGAGTAATAGAGAAGTCATTATGAGAAGTACCAAGATATTGTAGCCAGGTGAGAAATGAGAAAGTATGCGAAATGAGATTTCTTCTTAAATGGAGGTTTGAAGTTTATGGTTCTAAGTTCCAATTAGCACAGCAGAGGGTGGTGATAAGGTAGAATATGAGGTTTGAAGATGATGACCCATTGTAGAAGTCAGTCAAGAAGTCCCAAAGGAATACAGCCAGATGAGAAATGAGGTAGCTGAGCTGAGTTCTCTCTTTAAATGGAAAATAGGGAGACCCCTAGGAGTTATTTCCTTTACTACTCTTCATCTACCCAGTTTATCTTCAATTTATAGTCTTAGAGAATTGAAACAAACTCAAATAGAAGTAAGGGTCATTATACCAGACACAAGGATCACTGTGGGTAATTATTGAGAGTTATTAAATGTTAAATTATATGTTTTATTGTATTTTGTTAAATATTACAAATATTACAAAACCTCTTTATCTGGTTTTGTCACATTTGAGAGTACTATAGGAACTATGGAGCTGCATTTTTGTTATCTGCAACTTAGAGTACTAAGAAGTAAATCACTTTGCCAGAGTCACAGAGTCAAGATAAGTTAGAGATGGGATCCGGATTTCTACCTACTATACTATACTATACTATACTATACTATACTATACTATACTATACTATACTATACTATACTATACTGATTCAGTATTTTTGAGTTGATTTGAATTATGGGAGCCTATAGTTCTAAACCAAATCCTACATTTTTTCCCATTAGATGATTTTTTTTAAAGAAAGAAGTAAGTTCATGATGGCAAAGGGCTTTGTGCCTCCTGGTATAAGAAGACAATGTAAACACTAGCTAATCATTAGTATAAGGAAATTCATTCCCCCACACTAAAAGTGGTAGAATTTCATTGATATTGAAGTGATTCCCATACATGCTGTATAAAGCTTTCCATAATCATAATATTTGGAACTTCTGTGAAGATTTCCCCCTTAAAAGTACTTTAACAAACATTAGCTATAATTGTAAAAGGCTTTAGGATCCTTTGGGATGAAAAGTATTGTATAAATGTGCCATGTAACTATGCCTATTACTTCTGTACATTGCTGCATAAATTATAAGAGAATGAGAGAATGAATTTCAGTCCCATGCACTTGAATGTTAATTGGGAAAAAAAATCTCATTTTATTCATTTGGCTATGACAATTATATCACAGCCTATTTGCTTTAGCAGGCATTCACTCTTTGTTAATCTTGACAGATTATAACCTCAGGTGTGCTTGGTGTCTGGGAGTCTTTGTATATATCTTGACACCAGGTTTAGTGTCAATTCCCATGCTCATTCTGCTGTGAAGACATCCTACAGTATCCTCAACCTCACGATATATCATTCTCCCACATGTACCTAGACTCTACTGAAGCAGAGAATCTAATCCAAGTGCTTGTTATTTCACTGGGCAACTGTAATGCTTTGCTAGTTCTTTGTATTGTTTTTAGATTTATCTCAATAAAGAAACTAAAGGTGTTTGCTAAAAAATAAAATATATACATAAAAGAGATGAAAAATTCCCTGCATTTTCACTAAAATATTTTCTTCATATAATTAAAGCTTTTTCTAAGTAAAGACATTGAATTCTTTCTGTTTATCCTAGGGGATTAATTTCTGGATTACAGATTACATTTATAAATATTTCATAATATGTGTGTTTCTGATTTTATTAGGGCAGGGCTCTCCCAAATGTTGATAATCTGCTCATTGGTACAAATCACAACCCATCTAATCCTCATCTTGGGTGGGTATGGCCCACATTTTTCTCAGATGCTGAGGATACAAAGATAAAAATGAAAAGCAGACCTGCCCTCAAAAAGATTAAATTCTACTGAGAACAAATAACATACATATATATATAATATGCAGGTCTACCTTTTATGAGAAGAGCCTTATTCTAAATCTTTTTACTTGTTATAGCAGTGGAAAAATTGGACTACATTGAATTAAGGATAATTTTACTTTTTTCATGGACCATTATCACCAAATCATTCTTTACCTACTGTTCAGTTCACAGGTATGAAAAAAAACAACAACAGATAAATTAGAAACATTTAAAAAATAAGCTAGTCAAACCAGATTTAGGATATCTTGATATTAGTAATAACTTAAAAATTTGAAAGAATATATAGGCTCAGAGAAGTTAAATCATAGAATTGTAGTTTTATATAACGGGAATACAGGGGTTCCTTAATATTAAAATATTAGGGAAAAATACAAGAGACTTTAATGCCACTGAGTTTCAACTCTTCATTTTGAGGATGAGGAAACTGAAGCACTAAGGGGTTAATGGCAGGTTTTGAAATCAGATCCAATAACCTAACCACTCCTCTATGTCCATGGAAATTACTTTAACTAAAACAGGTAGCAACTGTTGGAGATGGGACTTAAACCCAGGTCATTCAGACATTAGGACCAGTACTGCATCCTCTAGGTCACACTGCCATCTTACTTTTTTTTTAAACTACTTTTCACTCTCCTTTTTTCTGCTTGTTGCCAATTCATACCCAAATTGTTGGTGAATCTACTCTCTTGTTGTGAAATATATCTTAACCATTCCTCCATTTAAATTAGACTAATTTTTTTTCCTCAAAAGGGATTGAAACATTCCTTAAGACTTGCTTTGGTGAGTGGGCTAAATAAAGGTTTAACTGCTGATATGACATCCTCATGACTTGAGTAAAAGCAGCTATGAATATCATTAGTGCATTCCAATATTTGGCTGGTGGTTTAGGATGGAGAACTTTATTCAGCTGAGTCAATTCATTGTGTCCTCGATGCTTATGCTTACTGAATATCTTTCCTGTGTTATGCATAAATAAATCTCTGTTAATTACAGAAGGGTCTAGGAATGTCTCATTTTGTTCCAATATTTAATCCAAATAACAGGGGTCTTCTCCTTTCTCACTTTGTCATCTTGGAACTCAACTCCTTTTGAAGCTCAACTTATATGCTACATTCTACAGGTTTTTGCTTATCTTTTTCAGTTATTCATATTCCCCGCCTCCCCCAATGAAGTTGTTATTTATTTGCTCTTAATATGTCTTGACTTATTTTTGAAAATATTATTTCCTCCTAGTAGAAATGTATGCTCTCTAAGGATAGTTTTTTTTTCTTTTTTGTTGTTAAATGAAAAAAAGTCTTTTCAATACTCTAGTATCCAGATACTAAAACCTTTTCAAACTGATTGTGTTATCAGGATTGTTTTTGTCATCCATTTCAGCTTTAGGTAAAACTTCTGGGGGTTGTATTAATTGAAGATTTTCAAAGACATTGAGTTCTTTCATGTTCTTCTTTTCAGATTTTAGTCAATTTTGGCTGTTATTTTATCAATGTGGACTTGTTTAGTAATAATGAAATTATTTCCTTTAATTTATCGATATTGGCTATGACATTTTAAAAACTTATAAGATACTTTTGGAACATGTTGACATCACTTCTACAATCTGCATTAAAGGCTGACAAGTACAGGGCATTTGATTTGTCAAATATCACCAAAAGTAATTTATGTTGGGATAGATTCCATGAAATAGCTGAAATTCAAGAACAGAATTAAAAGCCTGCTCCTCTTTGTATCCAGATGAACTTAATCAACAACACATCGACAAAGAAGTATAAAAGAAAATAACTGAGGCATTTAGATTTTTTACAGGGAAGTAGTAGGAAAAGGGATAAAGAGCAAGGTGGGGTAACAAAACAGATTTTTTTAGTAGGGGAATGGGTTAAAAATAAATAGAAGAGAATATGATGGACATACAGTTATTAATCTTAACTGTTAACATGAATGAGATGAATTCATTCATAAAACAGAAGCAAAGGGGTAGCTACCTGGCTCAGTGGATTAAGAGCAAGATTTAGAGATGGAAGGTCCTGGGTTCAAATTTGACCTCAGATACTTCTTAGCTATGTGATCCACAGCAAATCACTTAACCCCCAATTACCTGCTCTTTACTGCTTTTTTGCCTTAGAAACAATATGCAATATTAATTCCAAGATGGAAGGCAATTATTTTTTCTTTTAAACATGAAGTAAATAGGATAGATTGGGAATGAGAAACCAAAAATTTTTTCTTTACAAAAGATATATTTGAAACAGATAAATACATACATATACACACATAGACAGAATAAAAATAAGTGGCTGGAGCAAAATGTATGTTCAATTAAGTAAAAAAGATGAAATAGTAGTCATGATCTCAGATAAGGCAAAAGCAAGAGTAGATTTGATTCCAAAATATAAACAGAGAAACTACATTTTGATAAAGGGTACTAAAGATAAAGCATTAATACCAATATTAAACATTTTTATACAATTCTTAAAGAAAAAGTTAAATGAATTATAGGAGGAAACAAACAGCAAAAATATACTAATGGGGAAATCCCAATTTACCTTGCTGAGACCTAAATCTAAGCACAAAATAAACATGTAATAAGGAAAGAAATAGAATTATAAAAATAGTTAGATATGATAGGCCTCTGGAAAATATCACACGGCAATAGTAAGTTATATTCCTTTTTCTCAGCTGTAGCACAATTAAACACACATACGAATGAATATATATCAGGTATAAAAACCTCACAAACAAATGCAGAAAAAACAAAAATGTTAAATGTGACATTTTTAGACCAAAATGCAATAAAATATATTCAGTAGAAGCAGAAATTAAAATTTAGTTGAAAAATAAATGATCTAATGATAAATAATAGCTGACTCAAAGAAAAAAATCATAGAAACAATTAAATTCATCACTGATAATGACAAGAAAACATATCTGAATGTGTAGGAGTGTGATGGTGAGCCTATGGCATGCATGCCAAAGCTGTCATGCAGAGATCTCTCTATGAGCATGCACAGGCCCCTGGCTTGGTTGACTAGGAGCCTAGTCCCAACACTAAATGCAGGGAGTGGGACACTGGAGCCTCTCCTGCACCATTGCAGGGGTGGAGCACAGCCAGCCCAGGGTTAGTAGACTGGCCCTGACCCAAGAACACAAGGGGAAGGTATGGGGCACTGGAGCCTCCCCATAGAGCAGGGCCCTGGCTTGGCCAGCCTGTAGCCAAACCCCACCCCTCGGCCCCACCCCAGAATGCTTGGTGGGTGGAAGATGTAGTTGTGGGCAGGGCATAGCATGCAATGGGGGCCAAGTCACAGGCACACAGTCTACACAGTCTAGGGGGTGGGGGGGGGATATGGCATGAGATCCAAAAAATGTTCCAAAAGGTTCGTCATCATTATTGTAAGATATGGCCAAAGCAGTGTTTAGAACAAAATTAGCAGCTTTAAATACTTCACATTAATAAAAGAGAAAGAGAAAAATAGATCAACAAATTGGGGAAGCTGCTAAAAGAAATAGAACAGCACAATAAAAATGATCAATTAAATACTAAAATAAAAAATCCTTAAAATGAAAGGTGAGATTAATAAAAATGAAAAGAAAAATTATTGCCCTAATAAACAAAAATAGATATATTTATGAAAAAATAATAAACACCTGATTTGATTTTTATAAAAAAGAACTAAATTTTCATTATCAAAAATGAAAAGATTGAATAAACGACTAATGAAATTTAAATCAGTTATTAGAAACTATTCTTCCTACATTTATGCCAATAAAATTGACAATCTAAATGAAATGGATGAATATTCACAAAATATAAATCATCTAAATTAACATAAGAGGAAATAGTTTAATAATAGTAACTTAGAAAAAGTAATTGAACAAGCAATAAATTAGCTCTGTAAGAATCTTAAAACCAGAGGATGAGATGGATTTACAAGTGAATTCTGCCAAACATTTAAAGAAAAAAAATTGTAATATATAAATTGTAAAAATCTATAAAGGAGTCCTATGAAATTCCTTCTGTAAACCTAATATGATTTTGATAACTAAATGAGGAAGAGTAACATCAGGGAAAGAAAACTGAATGCCAATTTCCCTGATGATTATTGATGAAAAAATTTAAGTGAAATACTAGCAAAGAGATTACAACAATATATCACAAAGATTATACACAATGACCAGGTCACATTTATGTCAGGAATGCAAGACTGGTTCAATATTAGGAAAACCATAAGCAAAATTGAACAAATTAATTACAAAACAACAAAATCATATTAATAGATGTATAAACAGCTTTTGACAAAATATGTCCATTCTTATTAAAAATATTAAAAACCATGGAAATAAAGATCTTCTTCAAGTAATGAGTAATATTTATGTAAAACCACCAGCAAAAATTATCTATAGTGGCGGTAGACTAAAAGCCTTTCCAAAAACCATGTCCATAATCCATTATTATTCAATATTTTACTAATAGTACTAGCCATGGTCATAAAATGATAAAAATAAATGATTAAGTATAGGAAACAAGGAAACAAAATTATCATTTTTTGCATATGTTATGATACAATAGTGTCCTTATAGAACCCTAAAGAATCAACTAAAAAAAAGTAGTTAAAAACAAATTTAACACTTGCAAGATATGAAATATGACCATGCTAAACATCAACATTTATATTACCAACAAAATGCAGCAAGATGAGACAGAAAGAGAATATCCATTTAAAACAATGACAGGTAATATAAAATACTTGAGAGTCTACATGCCAAGATATACTCAGGAACATTTTGTTTTGTTGAAAATTTCATACATGAACATAACTGTAAAATATTCTTCACACAAATAAAAATAGATTTAAATAACTGAAGAAATATTAATTGTTCATAGTTACAGAAAATCAATATAACAAAAATGACAATGCTGGCTTACAATTTATTCAGTGCCATAGCAATCAAACTACCAAGTAATTACTTGATAGAGCTAGAAAATATATTAACAAAATTTATTAGGAGGAACAAAAGGTCAAGATAAAAGAATTGAAGAAAAAAATGTGTAATGATCTAGTAATACTAGATAGCAAACCTATCTACATGAAGTAACATTTTCGCATTCAAAACAAAACAAAATATTGAAATTTGGTTCCAGTATATGATTCCATTTTATGTCCTCCTATGCTCTGTAGTTTTCATAGTTGATAGAGACCTCACCTTGTAATCAAGACCTGTAGTCAATTCTTGTCTCTGAAACATAAAGGTTCTATGATACTACATTAGTCACTTAATCAGTCAGTATCTCAGGGAACTAACTCACTAGACTGTAGAAGGTGCCTATGTCCTAATCTGCATTGGCAGATGAAGTGTGTCACCAAAACAGAGCCTCCTATATTAACATATTCCTAGCTTTGATCTAAAATGCATGTATGCAATAAAACAAAAGACAATACAAATCACAGGGGTTGTTTTCTGGAGGATAGTTTGAAATTAGGAGAGACTTAAGTCATGGGGATTAAAGAAAAAACTTCTAAAAATTTCATGAAAGAGCTAATAAGAACCTGAATTAGGTTGGTAGCTCTAGAGAGAAGAGGACATAGATGAGAGATATAGCAGAGATAGAACTGATAAGATTTGGCACCTAATTACCCATTGTGGGGTTAGTAAGAGTGAGAAGTTGTGAACCTAGAAGGATACTAGTATTTTCAGTACTAATAGAGAAGAGTGAAAAGGGGGTAGGATTTTGGGGGAAAGTAATGAATTTTCTTTTGAAGGTATAGAATCTATAAAACATCCAGTTCACAATGTCCCATAGGCAGTTGTAGAGAATGATGTTAAATGATTATAAGAAGAGGAGAGGAACAGGGGAGATCATTACAATTTCATCTATCATGTTTTGGATAAAGATTGCTTTTGGCAGGCATAGGGAGAGAAGAGAAGGTCTGAAAGTCATTGTAGTGAGAGGAATGTTGTTGTTCAGTCATTTCAGTACTGCCCAACTCTTCATTGACCCTATCTTGGGATTTTATTGGTGATGATACTGAACTATTTTGACATTTTCTTCTCAGGATTATTTTCATAAATGAGGAAACTGAGGCAAAAGGAAATAATTGATTTGTCCAAGGTTACATAGCTATTAAGTATCTGAGGCTGGATTTGAACTTCCCATCTTCCTCACTACAGGCTGGGTACTCTATCCAGGAAAGAGGAGAGAAAAGAAGGTTTGAAAGAACCATTGTGGTAAATGGGAAAGAATGTAAATTATAAAGGGGTAAAAGAATTGTTTTGTTTTAGGGAGGGTCTAAGAAAGAACAAATTAAATCTAAACGAGATACAATCTACTTCATAGTATTTGTGAGTACTTCCAACTCAGTTCAAGAGCAGAAAAATATAAGCAAAGAGTTAATTGGTGATGATAATCCAAGATAGGGGTTTAGATAGTCATAAATTACAATAGGCTAGGATAGTAGTGGTGAACCTTTTAGAGACTGAGTGCCTAAACTGCTCCCTCACAGTGCAGGTGAGTCACCCCCTTACCCCAGACAGGGGAGGGAGGCAGTGATCCTATTGTGCTCCTGGACAGAGGGGTGGGTGATATGAAAAAAATGTCCTCAGGCATGGTGGAGAGGAGAAGGGAAGCAATCCCCTCTGGCATGTGTGCACATGAGGATAGGGAAACAAGGGATTGGGGAATAGAAGATAATAGAAAAATGAAATGTTTAACTAAGGGGATTTCAGAGGGAGGAAAACATAGTCAGAACAGAAATTCTTGATCATAGTTTCTAAATGAATTAAATAAAAGTGTCCAAAAATCTCTTATCGTTGTTTTCTCTATGTTATGCTTTGGACTGGATCTGAGATTTCAGTAGTAAAGAAACTCCCTTAAGCAATAAAGATCAGAGATTATTCTGCATTTTAAAAAGTTGCATGTGACATTGAGAGGTCAAATAACTTGCCTGGGGTCATATAGATAAAATGTGTGCTAGGTGGAAACTCAACATGTATCAGATGCATGTGTGTTATATGAGTGCTCATATAGCTAAATTCAGAGAGGCTTATATTTGCCAGGTAAGCTACAGTGAAATATTTTGGGCCATATCAACTCTTGAAGACCATCTCCTAAGTAATAGAAGAATTACAGGAAGTATCAATGGGAGGAGTATCCACAATAATGAAATCACAGGTCCTTTAAATAAGATTTTTTATGCTAATAGATCAGTATATCATGGGATCAGCAAGCATCTTATTCTCTGAAGTTATTTTGCATTATTTCTCACAAATTCCCCATCAAGGACTTAGTGGTTGCCTTCCTTGCCTTCCTTTCCATAGGCTATGTGTTACATTCATATTTTAAGTAATGTGAGGATCTAGATCAGTGATTCCCAAAGTGGATGCTACCGCCCCCTGGTGGGTGCTGCAACAATCCAGGAAGGCGGTGATGGCCACAGCTGCATTTATCTTTCCTATTAATTACTATTAAAATTTAAAAAAATTAATTTCCAGGGGGCTAAGTAATATTTTTTTCTGGAAAGGGGGAGGTAGGCCAAAAAAGTTTGGGAGCCACTGATCTAGATGAAGATCTCTTGAAGTTTGGAAGAATTTCCTGTGAAGGATTTGTGGAGGAACAGTGACTTAAGCCTTTAGCTAAGATCAGCATTTATATTCAGTTTAAGTAAGAGGAAGGATATGAGAAAAAAAGATTTGATTGGGAGTGGAGACAGTGAACCTGAATGGGGTTCATGTAAGAATGCTACCAGGGACAACATAAAAAACATTAAGGCAACTTTCATTATTAAGCAATTTTTTCTACAGCAAACCCTAACTATTTCCTCTTGGTTTACAACTGGTCAAGTATGCTTTGTTTCACCCTATTGTTGAAACGGTTTTTGTCTTAGAAGCAAAACAAAAAATGCCGAAATTCCTTTCAAAGTAAGAACCCAAAGAGGAAATATCTTATTAATATAGTGCCAGTTTTCCTTTCCTAGAACCCGAGATTTTATGGCTAAAAGCTCAAGGTACTCTGTACATGTTAATGAATTCAATTCTACCACCTTCTAACCTAGTATCAGGATCCATCTGAGCAGAGGTAGCTACAGATTTGTGAGGGTCAGTGAAAAGTTTGCTAAATTCCAAATGTAGTCTTTTAAAATGTGTAATGGTATCCAAAAATATAATCATAAAACATACTTCTTTGGGATAAGATAAATATCTTCCCAAAGAACTTTTGAAGAAAATGTAATATCTGAGTGGTGTAATCATTAATATATTAATTCTTCATTAGTATACACCAATTTAGAGATTAAGTGTTTGTAACTTTAAAAATCAGGATGATAAAGGAATAAGAAAGATAATAATGTATAATTTTCATTACAATGGGAAGTGTGCAGAGGGCTAGCATATGAAACTCTCATAAAGGAAGGAAGAATCTATTGAGACACTTCATTAGGAAACTGGGTACCTGTCACATGGGGAAATTTTGACAGATGCTGAAACTATATAGGGCAGCGTAATATAGTACAAATAATACCAGATACCTTAGTTTTATGTCCTTTAACCAACAGAATGGCTATAGCCATGTTTTTTTTTCTCTGTACTTTTCCTGATTATACAAGCTGTCATCTTTTAATGGCATTTTATTTATGGTGTATGTATTTTGCATTGACTCATATGTGTAAATAAATGGTGTTCTCAACACTAATCTTGCCCCAGAAAGTAAATTCCTTGCAGAGAATGACTCTTGTTTTTAACTTTGTAAGCCTAGTTCAGTGCCTAGTACATTAAAATGCTTAATGATTTGTTGAAATAAATTTCTGGTCCTCACCATCCCTCTACATAAATAAAAAGTTTAAATTTTCTACATAAATAAAAAGTTTAACAAATTATGCAGAGGAAAGATTGCTCAACTTGTAATCAGAGGACTTGGGTTCAGTTCTGATTGCCATTTACTATTATGTGCCATTGGGCATATAATAAGCATTTAATTGATCATTGATTGGTTGGGCAAGTCATTTAAGTTTTCTAGACCTTTGTTTCTCATCTATTAAATTCTCTGCTCTAAAGCTATGCTTTTTTATATCTGAATAATTGATCACTAAGGTCTCTTATACTTCTTATATCCTATATTTCTTGTAACAAAGACAAATTTTGTTTACTTTACAATCTGGTTCAGGTTCTAGATGACCTAAGTCTACTGGCTCCCTGAGCAACTGTGTAGAGAATTCTAGTTAGCCAGTTTTGATAAATAAGGGATAAAGGACATCTTCTATGGACCCATTCCTTTCCCTAAGGTAATCCAATGAGATTTGTTAAATTGAAATTCACTAGTCATTTAACTTGTTTCTGTCACTAAAATATTGGCTTCTAAATACTGCTGGGCTCTTAATATTTAAAAAATCCTTCAGTGATTGAACACATGACTTTTATATGCTTTTCAGTTTTACATGTTTGATAAAGTCAGTGACATAAAATAACTAATGGTGAGAGGACATCAACCCAATACTAGCAAACAAGAAAGCTAATTAGTGCAATGATTTACTTCTGAGAAAGCTTCTCATAATTTTCTGGGTCCTGACCTATAATTAATGTATTTTGTGTGTTTATTCCACTAAGATAATTGATATAATGCATAATGTAAGTTGCTTTAAGAACACATCTTTTTTAATAAAATTAAACTTAAACAATAATTTCATGCAGATAGAATGTATTGGACATTTCAAAGCAAAGAATCTTCATATCAGTGTCAGTGTCCCATGATTAACAGAAGTAGAGAATATGATGGAAAAATAAAATGGCATTTTAAATGACTCTACCATTGTTTTCCAGAGGGATAAAGTATTAAAATAGAAATCTATCATAGACTTTTAGAAAATGGGGGGGGGGAAGATATCTACTAACAATATTAAACGTGGCAGGCAATTGTAGAATTTGTTTCACTTTCTCTCTCCAAAAAAAAACAAAACAAAAAACAAAAAACAAGGAACACCAAAAAAAACTAAAAGCAAAGAAAATAAAATTATTATCTACATTTAAACAGTCCTTTCTGGCTGACTGTGCTCCTGGATCCTATTTAGAAGTGTTCTGGGAACTTGGATGAATTTACAGAGAAAAAGACTGCATGCAGCAAGTAGTTTGGTATTTGCGAAAGTCTTGAAAATAATTTCATTTAGAACCTTGGGGCTTTGTTCAGGAATTGTCCTGTCACTTATAAATATGCCGGCTCTGGCTCTGACATTGCTTCAAGCAGCCCCTTGTAGATGACTGAAGCCAAGTTGAAGCTGGCATATGTCAAAGTGATGGGTATGAAGAGCCTCAGTGTCTTAAATAACATCATTACTTTGTAAGGACTAACCTCATACAGGGGGTATCTACAATCTGAGCCTTACCAGCAAATCTCTCCCAAATCCCTTCATGATATTCTCAAGAAATGCATGATTGTGGAAGAGACAAAACTGATGAGGGGAATCCTGAGCACGAAACAGAAGAATCTTGGTGGTAGAAGTGTAGAAATGAATGTCATGGGGAGAGGGAAATATCTCAATTTTAAAGCATGTAACATTAAGGTAAAACAGAGATTTTTAAAAATACTTATGTACATATATTTATCTATCTATCTATCTATATATATATGTGTGTGTGTATGTGTGTATATAGATATACATATATAGAGATATGCATTTATATATACACATATATGTATCTAGGGCTCAAGCAAACCCTCACATCAAAGATGTTAGTCCTCCCAGAATACTATAGGACTAGCACCTCTGGTGAGAGGGCTTGCTGAACCCTTTTCAGAAACACATATTTTATCTCTGGTATCCCTCTTTCACCCAACTCTCATCAGTGGCTCCAGGAAGCTATAGCATATATAGAGCTCATACCCTGCTAAAACTATCTCAGCATGCAAGTTAAACCGGTTAAGGGTAACTTTCAGGCCCCTAAGTTGTTGGTGAGTTAACTGAGTATCTACCCTTAGCAAGTGAAGATCTCCTGGTGGAATGGGAAAATGAAAATAATTTATTCCAGTGGCCATAAAGACAGCTGAAGCAAATATTTTACAATGCTTAGAGACTGGTCAGGAGTTAAAGACGTCCAGGGTCATCTACTGCCTCCTAGGCTCTCACCAGTTGCCTTGACTTTGGTCTTGCCATTGGACTTTGATGACTTTGGAAGAGAGAGTGAGGCTGAGGACTTTGTGAAAAATCTGCCTCACTTAAATCCAATTCACATGCAAGTTAAGACATCACTCATCATGAATGTCAAGTCCTCCTCAAAATCAAAGGATGAATAATAACAAACAAACAACACACACACACATATACATTCACACAAATATATTGTGTGCTGCTGTTGTTCAGTCCTGACTCTCTGTGTCCTTCTTTGGGGATTTTCTTGGCAAAGGTAATCGAATGGTTTGTCATTTCCTTTTCTAGCTCATTTTATAGCTGAAGAAATTGAGGCAAACAGGTTTAAGTGAATTACCCAAAGTCACAAATCTAGAAAGTCTATGGTCACACTTGAACTCAATACTCTTTGGCTCCAGGCCAGGTGCCCTATTCATTATGCCACTTAGCTGCCCTACATATTCTATGTATGTGTGATATACACCTATGCGCACACACAAGGTAAAAGAGAGATGAAAAAATACATCTATGTGTCTTTATCCATATTTATATCTATAGCTACATGTCTTTATCTATAGTTATGTAAAGGTATGGATGGGGAAGCCCATTTATTTTCAAACTTGTTTAATAGAACATGAATTTCAGATAAGCAATTCAATGAGAGCATACTATTTACATCCAAATTTCTATCATTTTCCTAAATGAATATTTCTTCACATAAGCTATTTGTTAAGGGGATTCTTATAGTTATTATAAATATGATTTAAATTAATATTGATATAGTCCTATGAATGGATAGTGCCCTATAGAATTCATGGAATTATGCCCAAACTGGGTCCATCTCTCAAAGTATACAGTGCTTATCACTTTAAAGATGATAATTTCAGATATTTGACTTCTAAAGCTTTGAGAAGTTGATAATGATGTATATTGAAAATACTTTCTAACTGCAAAGATGTTTTCTATCGTGTTCAGGAGATAACTGGATGAAAGAAAACACTGAGAGGACTAAAAAGGGAATAAATGTGGGCTTTAGTCAAAAAGCTTCATGTAATTGTTTATTACCCACCTCATCCCCAGAGATATTAAAAAGCAGAAAGAAGAGTCTCCAGAAGTTTTCATTTATAAAAAAGGTGTGACCAAGAAAACAGATCCTGTGCACATGGTGTCAAGTCTTTGGATTTCTGAGGATGTATAAGCAACTGGGAAAGTAGTAGAGAAAGTGAATTGTAGAGCAAGTTTTTGAGGAGAAAGAGAAAGAAGGGAGAGATCAAGAAAAAGAGAGACAGAAAGAGAAAATATATTTGTAAATTGTATGAAAAGTATGTCAATGAAGAAAGCTCATGGATGAGTTTGTCTCCCTAGAAGTTTATGCTTGAATTTATGTTTTTCTATAAGACGAACCTTGGGTTCAGGGATTGTGGAGAAGACAAGAATTAAGCCACAGAATGAAGACAGGTAGCCCTCAGTAGCAAGCAGAAGTGCAGGGTTGAAATCAACAGAATGATTTTAATCTTCTAGGGACAGTGATAAAAGAGATTTGCCAGATATTTTAGCTTACTGTCACATTTTTCAAGCCCCCAAATTCTTATCACATGAGGAACATAAGGGTAGGTGGGAATGAAGGAGTTACAAGTGACTAGAAACTTGGAGAATGATTTTAATATTTGTGAGTATGACTTAACACTAACAGAATGGTGGGGACAGGGACTGGCAGAGGCAATAGGATCAATGCCATGTACTAACTTGGAAAATATAGGAAATGTGAAAAGAAATACAGTGTTTCCCACAAGATGTGAATTCAGTGGCACTAGAAAGGTTCCATTATTATAAAAATTTTTCTTATAAAAAAAGTTGACAATTCTTAATGCCTCTTAGAAAAGGACTCACCATGGGGGCAGCTGGGTTTCTCAGTGGATTGAGAGCCAGGCCTAGAGACAGGAAGTCCTAGGTTCAAATCTGCCCTCAGACACTTAAGGAGCTATGTGACGCTGGGCAAGTGACTAGACCCCCATTACCTAGCCCTTACCACTCTTCTGCCTTGGAACCAATAAACAGTATTGATTCCAAGATGGAAGGTAAAGGTTTAAATAAAAAAAAAGAAAAAGAAAAAGAAAAAAGAAAAGAACTCGCCTTAAAAGTTGAAATAAAGTTTGAAGTAAAACTTTTTTTATATTATAAATAAAAATTGAGTTTCTGAGTTCTTTTTAAATTAGATTGATGATTTCTTCAATGTAGCAAACTCTAAGAGTCCAAATGAATTTTCTGTGGTCATAGGTTCTAGAACAAAGATCTTCCCAGTTTCCTTGAATATTATTAATAATTTATACTCTTATGTGAAGGAAGAATTTGAAAGAAGGTTACTGCAAAGCCAATAGGAAAGCTTTCCAGAGCACTGGACAATTGAATAGGAGCAACACTCAGAAAGACAGAGAAAATATATAAAAAAAGTTTTTAAAGATTCCTAAAGACACTTGAAAATTTTTTTTCTGAGCTCTTTTATCACAAAAATTATAGCTATTTTTTATTTTCAAATGCTGAACACAAAATGCAACAAAACTAGACAGATGAATTTAATTCTGGTCAGAAAAATTCCAATCCTTTTTGAACTAAAACTGCATAATAAAAGTCTTTTTTTTAAAAGATCAAACATTTTAGTGATGAAACTTTTAGTTTGTTTTAACAGTTACTTCCTTTGTTTTTATATGAACCAGTCAAGGTGATGAATCTTGCTTATATCTATAAGTTATCTAACATTCTCAGGGAGATGTTCCCATGGTGAAATGGTGAGATTGAGAATGGAGCCAAAATCAGACTGCCCTTAGTACACTTAGAACCAAATTGAATGCCTAATGACTATTGAAGGTTTTTAAAGAAGTAAAGGCTTATCCCACTTAAATCTTGCTATATGTCAATGCAGGGTGCTAGAAAAGTCCTATTTTAAGTATTTATGGGAGCTGTTTCTAGTCATTAGGTTTATTTACCACCTCCAGAATAGCTAGATTTTTATTTATTTATTTTGGATTTTTTTTTGCTTGTTTTTTTATTGAGTTAAAAACAATATATTTTAATTACTAATTGTAAGAAAGACCTCATCTTACTGATGACTGCATTAGGGAGGGTTTGTCTCAGCTGCAGAAACCCGCAAGTCTTTATAAAAAATCTATTATATTTTATATATCTCTATCATCTGTCTGTCTGTCTTCTACCCATCTTTCCTCATTTGATTTGGAGAAAACCCCAATGCTCTCATCATCTTCATTAAACAGATGAAGAAGCTGAAGCTGAGAGAAATTAATTGTTTTGCCCAGAGTTACAAGACTATAAAGCAGGATTCAAATAAAGGTTTCTTTTCATTCTGATACACACCTACATATAAATCTATGTATATATGCATATGTGTGTATATATATATTTACATTTATGTATGCATTTCCACACACAGCATCTTATTCACACACACAAACACAAATAATTTTAATACATCTTACAATGGGCTAAGTGCAGATAGTGGAGATTCTATAGTGAGGACTGTAAAAATTAATGGAGAGAATGAAAAAGGTCAGTTGTTGAATTTGTTTGGAGGAAGGGGGAAGGAATAAGCATTTATATAATGCTTGTATTTCTGTAGTCCTTTTTCAAAGACTAATTACAACACAATGAGTGATAATCTTGATTTGTTTGTAAATTGAATTTAGATGAGGCAGAGTTGCCCAATCATATGCCTCACTCTCTCTTCCAGAATCATGGAAATCAAGACAAAAGTCAGGATGGCAGGTCATGTTCCTGGTGTCTTCAATATCTGACCGAGTTCTAAGAGCTCTATAACACCTGCTTCAGCTGCCTTTATGGCTATCAGAACAAATCATTCTCATCTGCCTGTTCCACCTGGAGAAGTCTTCATATGCTTTGGGCAGACATTCTCTTAACTCATCAGACAGGTCAGAATGTTTACTATGTGCCTAGTAATGTACTAAGTCATTTTTACAAATAGTATCTCATTTGATACTCACAACTATCCTATAAGGTAGGAAATATTATACCTATTTTACATTTGAAGAAATCAGGTCCTATAGAGGTTAAGTGACTTGCCCAGGGTCACACAGATAGGAAGAATGTGAAGCTGAATCTGAATTTAGTACTGCAACTTTAGTACTGTATCCACTGTTATGCCAGATGCCCCTGTTTAGAACAGAGTACATTGATGAAAAGGTATATAATAGGATAGGAAAGATTTGTTGGAGATAGATTCCCAGTCTCAAATTCTAGGCTTTTTTTTTAAACTTTAGTCTGTATAGTAGGAAGTCATTGAAGATTTTTGAGCAAGGATGTAAAATATTCCTATGTTTTATTAATTGGTAACTTTTAATTAATTAATTAAAATGTTCCTGCATTAGGAAAACCATTGTGGTATAATGATGGAAGGAGTGCTAAATTTAAAGCCATAGGAGAGGACTGAATCATCCCAGCTCCACCACTTAACAATTATATCCTTGGTCAAATAACTTTTATCTCTTACTGTGCTGGATGATCTTTTAGATTATCTTTAGTTATCACTTTGATAGCACAGTGAAAGAGGAACTGGAGAAGGGTATGTCTGGAATATGGGCTTACTCGTTTGGATGCAAATACAATGTAATTTACGTACTTAAAACCATCCACTACAAAAAGATGAGAAGGGACATGATCACCCTCTTCAAGCATTTGAAGGGCTAACACTTGAAACAAGAGATTCAACTAATTCTTCCTTACCCTAGAGGGGTTCTGAGCATTACATAAGAGAATGTGTGAGAAAGGATTTTATTTTAAAAAAATGCTTTGGAATGAAGGGTAGGATAACGATAGATGCTAAGGGTAGAGACATTAGATTTGAGCTGTCTTTGAAAGCCCAAAACTATGCTCTTAAAGACTGCCAAGGAAAGAAATCATCGTATACCAGAAAGAATATAGAACTAAGAGTCAAAAGACCTTGGTTTGAATTCTGCCTAATACCTGTGAGAACCTAGGGAAATTATTCTAACTTCTCTGAGCCTCAGTTTCCTCATCTGTAAAATAAGAATGTTAAATTGGAATATTTCTATCATCCTTTCAAGTTATAAAATAGGATAATGTGTAGGAGTTGCAAAAGGACAGACTTTGTCACAGAGGGAGTTATTGCTAATGACGCAGTTTCAAAGTTTCAAGAGTACCGGATTTATATTTAGAGAAGTAAGGTTCGAATCCCTGCTCTTTTTCTACTTAATAACCATTTGATAGAATCAAATCATTTCACTGTTAGGCCTCAGTTTCCTCATTTACAAAGTGAGAATTTGGGGTTGGATGACTTCTAAAGTCTCCTCTATGACTCAATTTTGAGAGGTTGTAATCTTTCTTCCTTTTGGATGAATAAGAAGGGAAAGTGTCAGAGTTGGAGTCAGAGAAGTACAAAAAGAAATATGAGTGAACAGTGTGGTAAAGCCAAGAGAATAAAGCATATTAATGTCTGAGGATCATCAATATCTTAAAAAATATTATACTATGTTTCCATTGCTGTAAACAATTTCTGGTGAGAAAACTCCTTGGTTATGGCAAGTTTACATGTGCTCTGCAGCTTATAGTATTAGAGAGTTATTGACTATCACAAAGATGGTAAGTTGCTTGCCAAAAAAACAAACCCTATATATAGATTCAGAGAGATAACTATTTTTATCTCCATCTATAGACATAGGACTTGAACCCACATCTCCTTGACTCTAAGGCTGGCTCTCTACCAATGATTTCATGTGAATTATGATCAGTGATTTTATCAGTAGAGAACATTTTCTTCACAAATGAAGATTATATAATAACCTGCAAGAATTATTTTCCTTCATGTTG
Organism: Gracilinanus agilis; assembly: GCF_016433145.1. NCBI lineage: Eukaryota > Metazoa > Chordata > Mammalia > Didelphimorphia > Didelphidae > Gracilinanus > Gracilinanus agilis. Next base: position 372,630,492 of record NC_058131.1, read on the forward strand.
GAAAAACAACTAACCATTTTATGCAACATTATCACAAGTGTAGTATTTAATTCAATGCTATGAAATGAATCAGATTTACAATAACATCCTTTTTATAGTATATGCCCTATTTTCTCCTTCTAACAAAATTTATTGAGGGAAAATAATTCATTCTAGATGATTTTCACCATTTAAAGTTAACTGAAAACATGATAGGTAGACCTTGATACTGACTAAATGATAGCATTTTCTATAAGCTACACATACAAATGAAAAGATTTGTTTTAACTCATCAGGATTAGATAACCTGCCATATGTATTTTTACTACAGTAGAATTAAATAGATGTTTTCAGACTGGCAGAAAATTAATTCCCCCACATCTTCTTTTGCTTTTGTTTCTCTTCTGATAGGCATAAGATCTCCTCTGTCAATGCAGAAACTCTTACTGTCACGAAGTAGAAAGAAAGCACCTCACTGTATATGAGGACTGTCATATGTCAATAGATTTGACTGTCAACCACTGAAAAGCACTGTCACTCAGTGTCAGAACACTAACAACAAAGCAATTATAAAAAAAATTGCAAAAGGTCCAAGTTATGTAGATAAACCTGAATCAGTATGATTTTCTCTAAAGTCTAAAAAAAGTATATGTTCCCCTTAAAAAAATATTCTGCCAAATCATCTGGTATAAAAAACAAACAAATCTCTTCATCTATTTCTTGTATAGACTGGCAGCTAAATGGTGCAGTGAATACCATGGTGGACTTGGAGTCCAGAAGAAGTGAATTCAAATTGTGTCTCAGATACTTTCTCAACATATTATCCATACCAAGACATTTCACTTCTCTGTGCCTCAGTTGCCTCATCTGTAAGAGTGGAGTATTAATAACATCTACTTCCCTGAGTTAATAAAATGAAATGAGATAATATTTACAAGATGCTCTGCAAATTTTAAAACGATACATGAGTTCTAGGGATTATTTTTTAAGTACTAGATTTAGAATCAAAAAGCCCAAGTTTCAATTCCAATTCTATTACTTGCTAATATGATTCTGGACAAATCATATCCTCTCTTGTTTCCTCTTTTGTAAAAAATAGTTGGACTATAGATTCTTTAAGTTGCCTTCCGCTTCTAAATCCTATGATCATATAATGCCATATGCATAACACATTTACCTGTTACCTGTTCTACTTCATTTCTAGGAAAATAATCTCTCAAGTATGACTCACAATTCATCAAATCTATGACACCATTTCTGAAAGATGAGTAATACAAGTCTTAAAAAGAAATGTTGTCACACATAAACTAATTATAAATGGATGGGATGTAGTTGGAAGTCAAACAAAAGCAGTTGAATAATCAACGTTTTGCAAAGTAAACATGAGTACATGATATCAGGGGAAGTATATCTAAAGGTTTAAAAATACTAAAGTATCAAAAGAAAACAGGTTATAATTCATAAATTTATAACTAGAAGGGGCCTTATACATTGAATGTTGTTCAGGTTATCACAAGTAGCCTTAATGTCACAGATGTAGGAAATAGCAATATGAACTTTGAGCCCAAATCCACTGATTGCATATTTAATATATTTTTCAAACTATACCATATTGCCTGCCAGGAAGTCTCCTTATACATAGCCAGATATCCACACATAGGTTGTAGGTAGTATGGAAAAAGTAACTATAAAAAATTAATTTAAAATACATTAAATTATTTTTAATATATATGAAATGCATTTAAATAATTTGAAAATTGCCTCCCTTTTTCAAAATCAAAGCAGAGGAGAAAAAGGACTAAGGTAGATGTCAAGGGATCTGGTTCAAATCCTTAACTCTGCTATCTACTAACTGTGAGACTGTAGACAAGTCACTTTTCTGATTGTCCATATTTCTCATCTGAAAAATGAAGGGTTGGACAAAATTGACATTGATTTTACCTCCAATATACTATGATTATAATTCTTAGGCAAAAGAACATACTTAAATATTATGTGCATAAATTAGGGTTGAAGGAAGCATAGAGGGGTAATAGAACATGGCAACAAAGACCTGCAAAGAAGTGAGAAACAGTGTTCATCTATAATTATTTGCTTCATCATTATTGTATTCTTCCTTACTTTCTACAAAGGAATGTAAAGTATTGATATAGTTGATGAAATAATTCAAATGATACAGGGAAAATTCTCTATACCAGGGGTCGGCAACCCTTTTGGCCGTGAGAGCCATAAACGCCACATTTTTTAAAATGTAATTTCGTGAGAGCCGTACAGTGCTCACAGTGAGCGCTCCTGTAACAGTGCCTGAAAAAAAAATTGACTTCATGGCTCCTGCAGAAAGAGCCAGATATGGCTCGAGAGCCATACATTGCCGACCCCTGCTCTATACGATGGAAAACTTGAAGTTTTGAAAACTACTAATTAGGCAATTTGGTTGTTTAGATTTCATTGAAAGTTTTTGAGCACAACTTACTGCACCATTTCATCCTTAAAAGATAGATTTCATACAAAAAAATATCAAACAAATTTCTCTATCTTCTGGCTACATGGATGTCATCGAGAAGAATATAACTACCAGTACAAATATACTATCCTGAATTCTATTTCTGGTTTCCTTAGAGGTAGGTAAATCACGTACAGTCTTTGTAAACTAGGGATTATCATGACTGCATAAGACTGTAGAAAGAACAAGTTTTGGGAATAATGTTTTATTTTTGGAAGAACAGAAAAAAATTCATTTTTTTGATAGAAAAAAATTTTACAAACTTTTATAAGCAATTAGTGAATTTGCCTATTTTACGTCTGAAATAATAAGCATTTGAGTATATAATTTTCTTCTATAGTTTTCTCTTGTTGTTTCATTTGATTTCAAAGTAACATGTCCTGAATACTCAAGAATGAAATACTATAGAATGAAAGAATAAAAAACTTTAATTTAGAAATCCAGTGCACTTATATTTTTGTTGTTTCTTCCCTGTTTTCATCACATTTTCCCTGGAGGTTACTAATAGATTTGATAACCTTGCTTTGAAAGTTAATGGATATTCTGTCTTTCTATATAATGAACACAGCACATGGATGATATAAATTATATGGCCAAAGACCAGAAACATACAAGAAAAGTTTACTAAAGGAAATTCAAACATTCCATATTTCCATTATACAGAATATATATTTTTCCAAAGTAATATCATATCTTTCATGAAAAACTGTTAGAGATTATATGTAGATGGAAATTATCTAAATATTTGCTCAAAAGTTAGGTCGAAGTAGGGAATAAGTCAGGTTGGAAAAATTTATTCCAAATTTAATTTCATCAGTAGAGAAATAAAATAAACTACTGATCAAAAGACATGAATTCCACTTTTCGCTTACCTTCAGAATTAGGAATTTGAATTATATATTCTTCAAGGTCTCTTTCAGCCCTAATATTTTTATTTTTTCTAATATAGAAGATGAGCTTGTAAAATTATTTACTCTTTAAAGAAAGGGATTTTTCCCTTCCCTGTTCTGGATAAAATTAAAATTTTGAAAAGCTTATTTTGTACATATATACGTGTATATGCATAAATGACAGAGTTATTGACATTATTTTTAGGCTATGCATTAATGAAACTAGTGGCAGCTAGGTGGCTCAGTGGATAGAACTCTGAGCCTGAGATCAGGAAGATCTGAGTTCAAATCTGGCCTCTCACACTTAGTAGCTGTCTGACCCTAGTGAATCATTTAATTTCTTTTCTTTTTTATTTTATTAAATTAAATTAAATGATATTTGTCGTAGTCCACTGAAGAAGGAAATGGAAAACCACGCCAGTATCTTTGTCAAAGAAACCCAATGGACATTATTGGTGTGGTATGATCCACAGGGTCATGAAGAGTCAGACATGATTGAACAACTGAACAACAATAATTTATGAAACTGAGAGCACAACTTGGTAGACAGAGGGCTTGCCTTATAGTCAAAAAGATCCACATTGAAGTACTGACTGATTCATACAACCTCTGTGATACTAGACAAGTCACTTAAACTATTATAGACCTAGGCAATTTTCTCTGGCTACAAATTGCAGAACAAGTTCCAATTTAAATAGTCAGCTGGTGTCTTATAAAGAATTAGAAAGTTAAAAGGAAAATAAAATAAATTGGGGAGTCTTATTTAGTCAGAATGGTACCAAAGAATGAGGTAGGAGCTTTGCCTGCTTATTACCACAAGCCTATTTAGACATTCAAACAAAGCATGTGATGACATCTGATGACATATAGTGATATTTTCTGATGCAGAAAACAGGTTAGCTCATGGTCTATGGCCAAACGTTTATAGCGGTTTTAGGTACTTATATCATTTCCAATTGAATGATCTATTCACCTTTTATTGAAGCTGGAAAGGAAAATTAAAAATTGGAACCATTCCCGAACATAGTAAAGGTTAGCTACTGGGAATTTTATTGGGACTGTGCCTGTATTGATAATGTTATGTTAGGAAGGAGAGAAAAAACAATGACAATAAAATACATTGTTACCAGGTATTCAATATTTTAAATGTCTATAGCATCTTAAATTTTCCCATAGAATGTGATTGTTATGGGAAAAGTGCCAAGTCTTTAAAGTGTATGTGAGGACAAGCATAGCTTAAAGCTTTCCTAATCTGCTTGAGTGGCTAGAGCTAGAGTGATGTGATTCCCTAATATTAAAGAGCACTAAAGTAATAGAAATGTGAGCCAGCTCAAATATGTGAGCCCCTTGTCACCTTGAATTCTATAGCAATAAACATCAATGATCAGTATTTGGGTTGGTGTGAATTAATATATTATTTCCCCTCCCCTTTTTTGAAAATCTTTAATTTCAGTTGATAAATATTAACAATTTCTTACTGGTTTGAATTGTTTCCCTAAACCCCTTTTCCACAAGAAATTATGCTTTAAAAAATTAAATTCATCATCAAAATGTAGGTATTTGATCCTAATTTTCATATGGGGATAGGCTGGGGGTTTTCCAAATCCAGTCAGACAGGCTTGGGCCCTCAGGGCTCAGAGTTTATAACTCAAAATCTAAAAGTTTGGCATGCCACATCAGACAGTGGAATTGAAAAGGAATGAAAATAAATATGTCCTAAGTAAACACTACTGTCCTGCATATGTAGAGATGATATCAATTGTATGGACATTGCAAAAAATAGACACAATCCAGTCATTAGGGACTGCAGTTTAAAAATTAGAAATAAAAGCACTCACCCCAGGAAAGCTATGAGGGAAGTTATATTTCAATAGTTCTGTAAGATTTACAAAGAAAATAATTTCAAGTTGCTTTCTAAATTATTCTGAAGAACATTAAGATGGCCTTCTGGCTTGGCAAATATTGAAAGTAACCTGTGTAATTACTATGGGTCCTCCAAAACAAAAGGACTTCCTGGATTTACAATGGGCTCAGGTCAGAGATAAAGGAGAGTAGAGCATAGTGGATAGAACCCTGGCTGCAAAGCTAAGATGCCCTGAGTTCAAGTTCCCCCTCTGAAACATATTGACTTATTCTATAGAGTATAAGTATCAGAGAAAAATTAGATCTTATTTATTAGGAACTATACCTACGAGTTCCCTACATAAATGAAATTCCAAGAGGAGCTTGATCCCAGGTCCTTTCCAGAAAAGGGGTAATTGTTTAGGCAAATGTGGCTCTTCTTTCCCTTCCCATGAGGGCAACTGGGGCTTTAATTACATCCTCTTGTTCTGCATCCTGCACTTCCAAAGCCTAGACTTGAAAGGATAAGAGAAGTTCAGAAATGTTTGTATGTAATCCATTTGCATGGGCTTCTTGGAGTGTCTGCCAACTTGGGTATCACCCAACTTGGAAACTCTCCCAGATGGCTGCACTTAAAAAGTTATGTCATCCTCCAAGTTGTTGTTGACAAATGTTTCTGCAGATGCTAATAGACTTAAATGGCATTTCTTATTTAGCCCAAGTATGGAAATAGAACATTTACAATTACACATTAGGAATTCTCAGTGAGGACTGGAGGAGGGTCTGAGAAAAAAGCAAATGCATTAACTTTTTATATAGCAATTAATACAAGTGAAAAACATGCCAAAATGTCACTTTCTCAAGGTGTCTCACACAGAGCTCAGAAATTTGGCTTGAAGACATCATGGCAAATCTTTGCTACTATGCAAAGCGGAATCAAGATGAGAAGCAGCCAAGGAGTTAGTTGGTTGAATTTGGTCATCCAATGGAAAGCCCTCAGTTCACTAAATTGAATTATGTTTAATTGATTTCCCCTCAGAGGCATATAGACCTAGGCTCAACTTTTGGATACATGAAGCCATGAGATAGATGGAGTAATGATTCCCAACATCTTCTGAGTCTACTCAGACACTTCTGGAGAGAGAAAAAAGCAAGAATAAGATTCTACATCTGCCTTATCAAACCTCTTCCTCATTTACCACCTGATTCTATGTTCTACCTACAATTGGGATAAAGTGTTTCACCCACACTAGCCATCTGTCTAATGTCTGGGTCCCTGTCATTCTGTGTCCATTTTAAAACCTGCTGGAAGACATGTGATATATAGTTGGATGGGATAGAAAACTCCCCAAAATGCCCACACTGTTTGTAACTTGAGAGAAAACTTCATTTCCTTGAGGAAGCCTTATGATTGCTGCATCAACTTCTTTTTTGGTGGTGGTTGTGGTAGGGAAAACGATGATGGTGATTATGAGAGCCAAAATTTTTATTGTGCTTTAAGACTGGAAAAGCACTTAACCTAAATTATGATCTGGAAGTCAGGAAGACATAAATAAAACACAAACTATCCCATTATAAATGCTTATTTTGTGTTTGCGTTGAGTGACTGTATATTTTGATTTTTGCTTATTTGCCCCTTTTGGGAAGTATTTATGTTTTTGGGTGGAGATGAGACAGAATGATTGGGAAAGGTTTTGTGCCTTTTGAATTAAAAAAAAAACAGCTACATGGCTTTGGGTTAAATCATTTCTTACACTCTATGGCAATTAGTATCAATTTCACTACTGAGCACAGCTAGCTGCTTAATAAAAGGGTCATGGGGAGACGTACAAAGATACTCACTCTCTTTGGAAAATAGCAGAAGCCCTGCCTGCAACAACCAGCTGTATGCCTCAATACAAAAATGGACACTAGACTGGCAATGCATGAGCAATGTTTTATCAGTCTTGGAAAGACTAAGAAGCAACAGAATTTACAGTTTGTAAAAGTAAAAGAAGAAAGATGACGTCTATTTAAAAAATTTTAAAAAAATTTATTAAATTTTATTTTACATGGTAGAAAATGTTGCCAGAGAAATTTTGTACATACATGATAAATCTCTCACTCCAGTTATTTATTGGCAAATGATGGAATTCAGAAATAATTTATCACCTGCTGGGACCACTCATATATAAAACTAAGCCTGCTGTTACCCACTATGCTTTAAATCAAGACCACATATCTAATTCACTCACCCTCTTTCATACATAAAAGAAAAGAAAGGCCAACATAATAAATGTCTGCTCTGAAATGTGGACAGTTCTATAGTCAACATAAACTTTTTTTTCAGATTTCTCCAACTCTTTCTTTTAGAGGCATGATGGGAAACCTCTAATGGAATCCAAGTAGTGCTACTGTCATGTGAAAACTCATTTTATTTATTTTTAATTAGCTAATAATCTTTACTTATATGATTACGCAATTCTCTCTCTCTCACACACACACACACACATACAAGCATATTCACGTATATAAATGGGAAATCCCTTATCAAGTAAAGCTGACAAGAAATATTAATTGAAGACATTGGTGCAAAGTTACCATACTCTTTTCTGGCCTTGGCAATGAGTTTTCTTGAGGTGAAATATCAATAGCCCCTCCAAACCTTTTCATAGTTAAGAAACAATTTTAGTTCTCTCTACCTGAAATACTGATCTTTAAACTTGAACTGTTACCTTCCTTAGATAAGCTGAAAATGCTGGCTTCACTTAGTATGATCATATATTCCATAGCATCTAAATTTTATAAGAGGAAAGCAGGTCTCATTTCATATGCATGCTCAGACCATGACAAGGGTGGGTTGAGTGTTATCTTGAGTCCCTGTAGCTATCAGCCATTAGTTCCAGTGGAGAAATATAATGACTCCGAAGTAGAGCAATATATTTTACCACTGCTAGGAGAGAATCCCATATCAAATGAATGCACAACAAACCTATTAACCAAAGCCACCAATGCAGATCTCCTAGAAAAAATTATATATATTGCATATAGTATATCTAGTATTATTGATCAATGCAGGAAACTGATGGTATATAGTCATAGAATGATGAAGGATTCATGGAAGAAATGATCCAAGTGAGCCATTTCATCCTGTTTGAACATCCCACCCTCTGACTCTCACTCACCAGGGTGCACAAAGAAAAAGAGAGTTGAGCCACAGGTGTACTCTGAGACTGATAAAAAACATTCTTCTGAAGTCACTAGAATGGCATGCTGCCCTCCATAGAGATGATGGCTTTCCATCATTCATTGTGGGTCGATAGTACTGGAAGTTTTGAGTCTTTTGCAGTAGTGAAGATAGATTTACACAGAATCAGACAAATTTCATTCAACTATTCCCAACAAACATTTATTAAGTGCCTTCTATATGCAATGTGCTACAAGAGATAATAGAGGTAAATTAACACAGGACTTCAAGAGGCTTACATTCTCTGGAGGACAGGAGGGTTAACAAACTTTTTAACAGTCGTATTTAATATACTCTGTGAAAAATAAAGTATATTCTCAAAATTGTCATGTGAGGTCACGGGAGTAGTCTGGTACCATGATGCCCTCTGGGGGATCAGATCTAGGGTGCAGTCTTATTAAATCCATTATCTTCCATTATGTCTAAGGGAAACAACTTCACCAAATTCATTTTCAGTAAAGTATGGTGGTATCTGAGGCAGTAAAAAGATTTATTGTTGCCAATACTTATACCTAGAAAGCACAATTCATCAATGTCATTTAAAGACCAGTGAGTACATAGAGTAGAAAGACCAGTCACAAAGTTGGTTTTCAAAGTGGAAATAGAGTATTTCTATAGATCTATAACTTATTCCATACGTAGACAAACATAAAAGTATATTTATACAACCCCATATAGGTGCATATGCATATATATTGGCACGTACATAGACATAATGTGTGTATACTGATATAGATGTGTGTGCATGTATCCAAAACCCACATTTCGTAATGTTCCATCTGTGTTTCTTATCGATTCTCTTAACTCTTCTTCCCTGATTTCCTAACCCATTAGGGAATAGGAACATTTATTTTTCTAAAGAAAAATAAACAGGCCTCTCAAGAGGCCTTCAGAAAAGCGAATATTAAAGAAAAAGTTGCCTTACTTTAGACCTACTTGAAAAATTTTCCATCTTGAGCAAGTGGGCTTCTGATTATTTTCATGGTTAGGTTAAGTTATGCTGATGTGGTTGAATGGTGGCATACCTTCCCATGAGTACTTTGATTCCAGAGCTCTTCATAATTGCTAATGAATAATCCCCTTTGGCTGTATTTACAGAAGGTTGAAGTAAGTGATTTTAGCAGTCCGGGATGAATGTCTGATTATAGAGCTGGCCCAAGGGAAAGAAAGGAAGGCATTTACCCCAATTAGAGTTCCACTGGTAATTTTTGGTTTTATATTGAAACTTCATTAATTTCCTTTTCAGGGAATTCTTAAAGCATATATGAGAATTCATCTGATTATTATTTCTTATGCATACCTGAAAAATTTATATCTGATTCAGTTCCCTTAACCATCTCAGATATTAAAAATTGATCTGTGGAACTTCTAATTATCTATTTTAACAACTCGATGATATGTTAGATGGGGGTTTGAGGGATTATAAAACATTTTGAATTTTGTTATTTATATGAATTGACAATTTACTTGTATATAATGTGTTTTCCCTAAGACATCTGATTATTTCATTTAGATATTTCCAAGTCTATTAGACATACATATACATATGTATATGCATATATAACTATAAATATATATTTATATGTACATTTATGTGTATAGAGAGGTACACATTCATGCATATATGGGGAGGTTTAAGGAGGGGGAGAGGGCAGGTGAGGAAGAGGGAGGGAAGGGGAGAGAGAGAGAGAGAGAGAGAGAGAGAGAGAGAGAGAGAGAGAGAGAGAGAGAGAGAGA